>NC_142760.1:20908121-21212853 GCF_054948205.1 Urtica dioica subsp. dioica | reverse complement strand
CTTCGTGTACAAGCTCTAATTATATTATACGTAGTATGATCTAAGAAACCACATTTTTACGTACTTAAATAATGCTTATTTTGAACTCCTTGTTATTTTTTGGTTGAGCTCCTTGTTATGTTGTCACGGTCGCATATTTCACTTTTTCTAATAGAATAAATTGTGATAGGATGAGGAATTTGATAAAAGAGATGCTTGTTGGAATTTTTGTTAATAAAGAATATTTAATAATATGTGAGTGGTTCAGAATCAAGATATCGCTAATTCTTCTAGTGATAGGGGTGTTATACCGTCATTTTCTTATGGTAAAAACGATGCCTTAATTGCAAAAACAACGTTACAATTGTAAAAAGAATAACTCAGTCAAACGGGCTGAAAATACGCATGAATAAAAGTCAAGCGCAAGCGCCAAGCGACGAGCGCCAAGCGCAAGCGACAAGCTCCAAGCGACAAGGGACAAACGACAAGCAACAAACGCCAAGCGACAAGCGACAAGCAACAAACGCCAAGCGACAAGCGACAAGCAACAAGCGCCAAGCGACAAGGGACAAACGACAAGCGACGAGCGACGAGCGACGAGCGACAAGCGTCAAGCGATAAGCGACAAGGGTCGAGATTAATACTCTATAAATAGCTCAACTCAGAACTCATTCTAAAAAAAGAATCCTCTCTCACTCAAAAATCCTCTCTCGACTCAGGTCATTCTCTCGACTCAAAATCCTCTCTCAAATCAAAATTCTCTCAACCTAGAATTCTCACGACTCATAAGAAAAGACAGATGATCCGACTCGAGGAAAAAGAAAAAGAGAGGCATTGAAGATCTGATTACCCAACAAAGACAGCGAATAGAAGACGAAGAATCTAACAAGAACAACCAAGAAGGCAACGAGAAGATATTCTCTAATCCGAAGGACTCTCAAGAGGACATCAAGTCGTTACGATCCTTTTTAAGAACTGAGGAAACGTGATTCTGACAAGTCGAGACCTCTCACAAAAAATATAGAGAGCTCGCGGCGTCGAGACCTCTCACAACAAAAAATATAGAGAGTTCACGGCGTGACGACCTCTCTAAAAAAAATAGAGAGCTCGCGGAGTCGAGATCTCTCACGAAAAAAATAGAGAGATCGCGACGTCGAGACCTCTCAAAAATAAAATAGAGAGCTCGCGGCGTCGAGACCTCTCATAAAAAATATAGAGAGCTCGCGGCGTCAAGACATCTCACAACAAATAATAAGAGAGCTCGCAGAGTCGAGACCTATCACACAAAAGTATAGAGAGCTCGCGGCGTCGAGACCTCTCACAACAAAGAATAACAGAGCTCGCGAAGTCGAGACCTCTCAAAAAAAATATGGAGAGCTCGCGGCGTTGAGACCTCTCACAACAAAAAATATAGAGAGCTCGCGGTGTGACGACCTCTCTAAAAAAAATAGAGAGCTCGCAGAGTCGAGACCTCTCAAAAAAATAATAAATAAACAGAGAGCTCGCGGAGTCAAGACCTCTCACAAAAAATATGGAGAGCTCGCGGAGTTGAGACCTCTCACCAAAAAAAAAAAGAGCTCGCGACATCGAGACCTCTCACAACAAAGAATAAGAGAGCTCGCGGAGTCGAGACCTCTCTAAACAAATAAAAAATAAATAAATAAATAAAGAGCTCGCGGCGTCGAGACCTCTCACAACAAAGAATAAGAGAGCTCGCGAAGTCGAGACTTCTCACGAAAAAAAAGACAGCTCGCGGCACCGAGACCTCTCACAAAAAAAATATAGAGAGCTCGCGGCATCGAGACCCCAGACAAAAAAAAAGATATATAAAGTTTCCCGCACGATAACTCGAACGTGAAACTGGGGGGTTTATGTTATACCGTCATTTTTCTTATGGTAAAAACGACGCCTTAATTGCAAAAACAACGTTACAATTGTAAAAAGAATAACTCAGTCAAAATGGGGTGAAAATACGCATGACTAAGCCAAGTGCAAGAGCCAAGCACAAGCGCCAAGCGACGAGCGCCAAGTGCAAGCGATAAGGGACAAGCGCAAGCGACAAGGGACAAGCGACAAGCAACAAACGCCAAGCGACAAGCGACACGCAACAAACGCCAAGCGACAAGCGACAAGTAACAATCGCCAAGCGACAAGGGACAAGGGGGAAACGACAAGTGACAAGCGATGAGCGACAAGCGCCGAGATTAATACTCTATAAATAGCTTGTTGTCGCTGTTTTTCGGACAACTATTTAGGAGCCCCAAACGGTTCGACCCAAGGCCGGACCGAGTGGTTGCCTTCGGGCTCGAGCGTGTCGGACTCGGTATCCCGAGTCTTCCCTTAGCTGTGAATGTCCCTTGAGTTCGTCCAAGTACCTGAAAAGGAAGAAAGAACAGATGAAGTAAGAAGGGAAATCAGAGGGGGTGCCTCTGTTTACCTCTCCGACGCTCAACATAAGTAGGATTGAGGTGGAGTATAGAGGTTTTAGAGGTGGTGAGAGGCCAATGATGAGCGAAACGAGTGAAGTACGAGTTCGACAGCGTTTCGAGACTCAAAATTTGATACCTGGACCAGGGGAGGGACCCCGATATTTATAAGCGATCAAGGGGCATTTTGGGAATCCCCTTTGCCGAGGGCCGGCTCTGGGTCAGCCATGGAGGCAATGGCCGGCTCTGGGTCGGCCTTGGAGGCAATCGCCGGCTCTGGGTCGGCCATGGAGGCAATGGCCGGCTCTGGATCGACCATGGAGGCAAGGGCCGGCTCTGGGTCGGCCATGGAGGCAATGGCCGGCTCTGGGTCGGCCTTGGAGGCAATGGCCGGCTCTGGGTCGGCCATGGAGGCAATGGCCAGCTCTGGGTCGGCCATTGGCCGGGCGCCGGCTCTAGGCCGGCCATTGGCCGAACGCCGGCCCTAGGCCGGCCCTAGGCCGGCCATCGGCCGGGCGTCGGTTCTGGGCCGGCCATCGGCCGGCTGTCGGCTCTGGGCCGGCCACTGGCCGGGCGCCGGGTCTGGGCCGGCCATTGGCCGGGCGGCTGCCCACCGGGAGTCAACCGGTCGGGCCGTGGCCGGCCGGGAGTCGTTGTGTGGTCCTTGGCTGGCCGGTCGGGGGTCGTTGCGACGGTCCCGCCTATCGTGGTGCGTTTTGACTCTTTTGCCCCTGTCGGTCGTTGACGGGCCCACAACATTAGCCTCCCGAGTTTCTGGTCGAGCGTAAGTCGAGTGGAAACTCAAGAATCACGTCGACATGTGGACTCCAGACGACCACAATTGAGTTTGTGGTCGCACCGTAGAAGGGCGTTTAATGCATCGCGAGGGATGGCGTTGGTGCGTCGCGAGGGACAGCTTTAGTGCGTCGTGAGGGACGGCTTTATTACGTCGCGCGGGACGGCTTTGCGTTACGTGTCTTATGTTCTCAATATATTACTATAATCGATTTGCACGGTTTTGTCGATGCGGGTCTTATTTTCTCGACCCTTCGACGAAGGTGCAATCGATTCGCCCGTCTTGTCGGTGCGTGGCTTACTTCTTGACTTACCAATGAAGGCGTGATCGATTAGCACGACTTTATTATGCGTGGCTTATTTTCGCAACCTACCAATTAAGGCGTGATCGATTAGCACGACTTTATTGTGCGTGGCTTATTTTCTCGACCTACCAATGAAGGCGTGATCAATTAGCACGACTTTATTGTGCGTGGCTAATTTCCTCAACCTACAAATGAAGGCGTGATCGATTTGCACGGCTTGGGCCTCGGGGGGCCTCGGTGTCACATTTGTGTGACCAGGTTTTCTGTGGACGCTGGCTAGACCAGTTACGTCCGGCGGACGCAGGCCTTTGAAACCCATTTGTGACTCGCTGCCTATCGGCGCACGAGCTGGGCGGCGAGCGTGGTGCCACATTTGTTTGGCCAAGTTTCCCGTGGACGCTGGCTAGACCAGGTACATCCGGCGGACGCAAGCCTTTGAAACCCATTTGTGACTCGCTGCCTATCGGCGCACGAGCTGGGCGGTGAGCGCGGTGCCACATTTGTGTGGCCAGTTTCCCGTGGACGCTGGCTAGACCAGGTACGTCCGGCGGACGCAAGCCTTTGAAACCCATTTATGACTCTCTGCCTATCAGCGCACGAGCTGGGCGGCGAGCGCGGTGCAACATTTGTGTGGCCAGGTTTCCCGTGCACGTTGGCTAGACCAGGTACGTCCGACGGACGCAAGCCTTTGAAACCCATTTGTGACTCGCTGCCTATCGGCGCACGAGCTGGGTGGCGAGCGCAGTGCCACATTTGTGTGGCCATACCACCTTATGAGCGTGGCACCCTTAGGTGCGCGCGTCATGTGATTGGCGGGGTTAGGTGCAGACTTGATCCCCCGGCGAGTGTGGCACCTTAGTGCACTGGTCGCGTATTCGGGTTGAGTCCCTTGGGTCGAGTCTTGTGCCCTTGTGAGTGCGGCGCCAAGGCACGCATGTCACGTTTGGGGACTCAATTGGCCCGTTCTTCCTCTCACGAGAGCGTCGTAGAGTGAGTATTGGTGCGTCATTGGGGGCGACATAAGCGTGTCGTTAGGGACGGTTCTTGTGTTCCTCGTATGAGAGCATGCTGGTTTGTCATCGAGACTTGTGAGTCTATCGGTTATTGATGAGTCAAGAAGTCGTGCATGTCTAACATGAGGACTTTCAGGTTGAGACTTGCGGAATAGACCCGACTCAAGGATCTACGCGTGAGGTCGACTCAAGGGTTGGTCGTGTGTAGAGTTGACACGAGGACTTTCAAGTCGATCCATAGGTTTTAGGGCTCAACTTCAGGAATAGACTCAACTCGAGGAGTTAATGTAAGGTCGACTCGAGGGCTAGTCACGTGAAAAGTCGACACGAAGTCTTGTCAATCGACTCGTGGACTCGGAACTCAACTCAAGGAGTGAACTCAGCTCGAGGAGTCATGTAGAGTCGGCACGAGGACTTATCAGTCGACTCGTGGACTCGAGACTCGGCTCGAGGAGTGAACTCAACTCGAGGAATGTACTCAGCTCGAAGAATGGTGTAGAGTCGGCACGAGGAGTAGTTAGTCGGCTCGCGGACTCGGTACTTGACTCGAGGAGGAATGTAGAGTGGGCACGAGGAGTAGCTTGTCGACTCGTTGACTCGGTATTCGACTCGAGGAGTGAACTCAACTTGAGGTGACATGTAGAGTCGGCACGAGGAGTAGCTAGTCGACTCGTGGACTCGGTATTCGACTCGAGGAGTGAACTCAACTCGAGGTGACATGTAGAGTCGGCACGAGGAGTAGCTAGTCGACTCGTGGACTCGGTTTTCGACTCGAGGAGTGAACTCAACTCGAGGTGACATGTAGAGTCGGCACGAGCAGTAGCTAGTCGACTCGTTGACTCCGTATTTGACTCGAGGAGTGAACTCAACTCGAGGTGACATGTAGAGTCGGCACGAGGAGTAGCTAGTCGACTCGTGGACTCGGTATTCGACTCGAGGAGTGAACTCAGCTCGAGGTGACATGTAGAGTCGGCACGAGGAGTAGCTAGTCGACTCGTGGACTCGGTATCCGACTCGAGGAGTGAACTCAACTCGAGGTGACATGTAGAGTCGGCACGAGGAGTAGCTAGTCGACTCGTGGACTCGGTATTCGACTTGAGGAGTGAACTCAACTCGAGGTGACATGTAGAGTCGGCAGGAGGAGTAGCTAGTCGACTCGTGGACTCGGTATTCGACTCGAGGAGTGAACTCAGCTCGTGGTGACATGTAGAGTCGGCACGAGGAGTAGCTAGTCGACTCGTGGACTCGGTATCCGACTCGAGGAGTGAACTCAACTCGAGGTGACATGTAGAGTCGGCACGAGGAGTAGCTAGTCGACTCGTGGACTCGGTATTCGACTCGAGGAGTGAACTCAACTCGAGGTGACATGTAGAGTCGGCACGAGGAGTAGCTAGTCGACTCGTGGACTCGGTATTCGACTCGAGGAGTGAACTCAGCTCGAGGTGACATGTAGAGTCGGCACGAGGAGTAGCTAGTCGACTCGTGGATTCGGTATCCGACTCGAGGAGTGAACTCAACTCGAGGTGACATGTAGAGTCGGCACGAGGAGTAGCTAGTCAACTCGTGGACTCGGTATTCGACTCGAGGAGTGAACTCAACTCGAGGTGACATGTAGAGTCGGCACGAGGAGTAGCTAGTCGACTCGTGGACTCGGTATTCGACTCGAGGAGTGAACTCAGCTCGTGGTGACATGTAGAGTCGGCACGAGGAGTAGCTAGTCGACTCGTGGACTCGGTATCCGACTCGAGGAGTGAACTCAACTCGAGGTGACATGTAGAGTCGACGCGAGGAGTAGCTAGTCGATTCGTGGACTCGGTATCTGACTCGAGGAGTGAACTCAACTCGAGGTGACATGTAGAGTCGGCACGATGAGTAGCTAGTCGACTCGTGGACTCGATATCCGACTCCAGGAGTGAACTCAACTCGAGGTGACATGTAGAGTCGGCACGAGGAGTAGCTAGTCGACTCGTGGACTCAGTGTTCGACTCAAGGAGTGAACTCGACTCGAGGTGACATGTAGAGTCGGCATGAGGAGTAGCTAGTCGACTCGTGGACTCGGTGTTCGACTCGAGGAGTGAACTCAACTCGAGGAGACATGTGTAGACTATCTCTCTTTGGGACCTCCGGCCTAACCGTCGGCCCCTTGAGACTTTGTTATACTTTTACTTTTTTTTTAGTTGTCGAGTTGTTGTTGAGTTGTTTTGATTGAGTATTGCTCCCTGTTAGCCCCCCGAGTTTCTTGCGTTTGTGAGACCAAGACCAAGAAACTCTCGTGTTGAAGGTATACAATAGTGTGTGTTGTCATGTGTAGAATAACTCTTTATTTGCAATAAGGGGGTCGTTACAGGTTGTCATGGCACTTGGCCTTCTTTGAAAAAAGAAAAGAAAATTACATTTTTGAATTAGAGCGATCACGAAGTCGAGCTAGTTTAGCCGTGAGTTTAAGGGCGGAAGCGGTGACAATCATGGCTTGCTAGCAAATGCGACGAATTCCTTGAGGTCTCCACCTCGAATTAGGGAATCAATTTGCTTCCTAAGCTGGTAGCATTCTGTTGTCGCGTGCCCGTGGTCATGGTGATATTCGCACTGTTTGCTTTTGTCTCGTGTTGCGGGGTCCTTCTTCATCGGGGCCGGGGACCCCAGCTTCTCTCTGTTTAAGCTCGAGATCCTTTCGGGTGTCGCATTAAGAGGGACAAAGGATCGCTCTGGGGCTGGAGAAGGACGGTCGTTAGGGACTTGACCATTCCTACGCCTCTTCCCTCGCGAGCCGGGACCGGTGGCCGGTGCCATGAGTGTGGCGGCGCGCTTTTTGTTGGATGCGCGGTCAGCAACGTTGGGTGATTGGTGTCCCAAGGCAGCCTCTCTCGCAGTCTCGCGTCGGGCATTGAGTTTCCCTCTCAAGTCGTATCCATGGGATTCCCTTCGGGAATCGAGGTGGTCTCTCAAGTCTCCATTGGCCGTCCCTATCACCCTTGGCAAGGATATGTCGTTCGAGCGACGTCCTCGACGGGCACCACGACATTCGGTGTCGTCGTCCATCCGGGGGCCTTGGACGCGAATGGTGAGCTCGGAGCATCCCTTTCGGGACCTTGAGATTGAGCGTCCTCGGGTATTGTACGATCCTCGACGCCTCGACGTGGTCTCTCGAGGGTGTCCCCTCGAGGGCGCATGTGTGCGTTCAACCATTGATTGATGTTTTGGTGCGGTCGCCTGAGGGTGTCCCCTCGAAGGCGTGCGTGCGCGTTCACTTTCGTGAATAGCGTGGACGAGGTTGGTCTCATTGGTTCTCGACTTCGCCACGCGGTTGGTGTCGTGGTTGACGTCGTCGACGTTGTTGGACTCGAGGAGGTCGGCGATGAGCGCGCTGGTGACGCCGAGGCGGTCTAAGAGCTCGGCGAGCCTTCGAGCCGTGTCCTCTCGGACTGCGGCCTCGGGGTCATTCGCCGGGTCTCGGGGCTGGCTCTCGTTATCACGAGGTTGCCCTCCTAGACGATGCGTAGGGCTTCGGAGGCCGTACCTCGAGCTAGTCGCTCGGGCGCCCACGGAGGTGGCGGGGACATGACTCATCTCTCGAGAGTTGTAGAAGTAGCAAGAAAGAGGAATGGAAGGGAGAGCGTCGCCAAGGTCGGGAGGTCCCCTCCTTCTAGCGCCAAAATGTTGTCGCTGTTTTTCGGAAAACTATTTAGGAGCCCCAAACGGTTCGACCCAAGGCCGGACCAAGTGGTCGCGTTCGGGCTCGAGCGTGTCACACTCGGTATCCCGAGTCTTCCCTTAGCTGTGAAAGTCCCTTGAGTTCGTCGAAGTACCTGAAAAGGAAGAAAGAACAGATGAACTAGGAAGGGAAAACAGAGGGGGTGCCTCTGTTTACCTCTACGACGCTCAACATTAGTAGGATTGAGGTGGAGTATAGAGGTTTTACAGGTGGTGAGAGGCCAAAGATGAGCGAAACGAGTGAAGTATGAGTTCGACAGCGTTTCGGGACTCAAAATTGGATTACCTAGACCAAGGGAGGGACCCCGATATTTATAAGCGACCAAGGGGCATTTTGGGCATCCCATTGGCCGAGGGCCGGCTCTGGGTCGGCCATGGAGGCAATGGCCGGCTCTGGGTCGGCCATGGAGGCAATGGCCGACTCTGGGTCGGCCATGGAGGAAAGGGCTGGCTCTGGGTCGGCCATGGAGGCAATGGCCGGCTCTGGGTCGGCCATGGAGGCAATGGCCGGCTCTGGGTCGGCCATGGAGGCAATGGCCGGCTCTGGGTCGGCCATGGAGGCAAGGGCCGGCTCTAGGCCGGCCATTGGCCGGGCGCAGGCTCTGGGCCGGCCTTTGGCCGGACGCCGGCCCTGGGCCGGCCATCGGCCGGGCGCCGGTTCTGGGCCGGCCACTGGCCGGGCGCCGGCTCTGGGACGGCCATTGGCCGGGCGGCCACCGGCCGGGAGTCGATCGGTCGGGCCGTGGCCGGCCGGGAGTCGTTGTGTGGTCCTTGGCTGGCCGGTCGGGGGTCGTTGCGACGGTCCCGCCTATCGTGGCGCGTTTTGGCTCTTTTGCCCCTGTCGGTCGTTGACGGGCCGACAACATAGCTCAACTCATAACTCATTCTAAAAAAAGAATCCTCTCTCGACTCAAAATCCTCTCGCAACTCAGAATTCTCTCAACCTAGAATTCTCTCGACTCATAAGAAAAGACCGATGATCCGACTCGACGAAAAAGAAAAAGAGAAACATTGAAGATCTGATTACCCAACAAAGACAGCGAATAGAAGACGAAGAATCCAACAAGAACAACCAAGAAGGCAACGAGAAGATATTCTCTAATCCGAAGGACTCTCAGGAGGACAAGTCGTCACGATCCTTTTTAAGAACAGAGGAAACGTGATTCTGACCACAAAAGATCGAGACACGTCGCAAGCTCGCATCCCGACACGTGTCCCGCAAATGTTATCCGAGAAATCGCATTAACATTTTGGCGCTAGAAGGAGGGGATCTCGAGAACAACCACGACATTCCCGCTGGAAATTATTTTCTCATCCGAAGGAAAGCTCACATCCACCTGAGAATCCTAACTCAAGAGGCGACGCATGGAATCTCCGCAAGATGACCAACCGCGCCGTCGCTTCTGGAAGCAACGCCCCTCAACGGGCAGAAAGCGTAGCGCTTCATACGCAAGCCCGAACTCAAGCTAGACATAGCCAAGTCCAAGAAACATCACCACCAAGCGTCGTCCCAGCAGCAAGCACCGTGCCATCGTTGCACACGAATCCCGCCGCACCTAACTCCGTCTTTATTGAACGAGACGATCTCATGGAGTGCCTCGAGAACAATGTTTTTCTGCTGGCAAGCGAGTTCACGAGGGAGAGAGAAGAGAGGGCCATGACATTACACTCCCAAGCAATAGAGAGACGCCCGCGAAATGCCCGCTTGGGGGGTCAAAGGCACGAGACAGAACAAACACCTAACGAGGAACCCGCCAACGAAGGTGGATAGGATGAAGCTCCTGACCCAAGCATCCGAGACATCGATCATCACCACCAAGCAGAGTAAGCAGAGCAGCCTCAGCGCTCGGGAGCAAACCAAAGTAAGGCACCAAGACAATAACTCCCTCAAACCGCACGCTCTACGGCAGGAGCAAGTACTAAACCATCGTGACGGTCTGCCCTCGAGCGACTGGGACAAGAAGAGGAAGTGGCAGACAGCAGGGACGCAAGACATTTTTTGCCACCTAGACGTACCGGGTTGCCAGGACGCCTCGAACCAAATATGGACCTAGGAGGCCATCTCAATGCCCGGTGGGAGATGCTAAGGCGCCAAGCCGCCCCTGAGCCACAAGAAGCCGCCCTTCCACCAACCACAACACCACCTGTGCCACATGTCACTCTAATCAACCAAGCATCGAACGAAAGAGGGCGCACTACCCGATTTGCGTCCGCCGTCCCGCAGGGGAGAAACGACGAATTAACCAACATGTTCAATATGTTAAGGGAGGAAATACGAGAAATACAAGCGGCACAAGCCAGGACCCTGATTGTGAGAAGCATGATCGAAGGAGTAGCCTCGCCGTTCGCTGGGAACGTCCTCGCCGAAGATGCCGTAGGAAGTTTCCGCCCGCCAATCATGGCACTCTACGATGGGAGCACCGACCCTCTCTATCATATCCACCAATACCGAATAAACATGAAGATGGCAGGGCAAACACCCTCAATAATGTGCCAAGCATTCTACCTCACACTCACCGGAACCACATTCGAATGGTTCCAAAGGCTAAAACGGGGATCAATTCAATCTTTCGAGGACCTTCAAGAAAAATTTCTAACGCGTTTCGCCGTGTCACGCGTCCGAAGGAAAGAAAAGTCGTATCTCCTAACAATCAAGCAAGGACACCACGAGACCCTTCAGCGTTACCTGAACAGATTCATCGAAGAGTCAAACAAGGTGGATGAATACAATGACAGCGACGCTATTTTTCCCTTCATCGATGGGCTCAAAACAAGCAACTTTCTGATATCATTAGTGAGGCAACGACAAACAACCATGTCAGAACTCATCACTCGCGCCACCCAGGATATCTTCGTTGATGAATACCTCGAAAGTCCAAAAGGCAACGATAGGGGAAGCCATTGGAGAGAAGATGAATAATTCGACAACGACTTATGAAGAAAGAAGAAGCGGGCCACGACAGTCACGGTCTCGGACGTCCGTCCCCTGCCATATCAGGGGACGGACCTCTCACAAAAAAATATAGAGAGCTCGCAGCGTCGAGACCTCTCACAACAAAGAATAAAAGAGCTCGCAGAGTCGAGACCTCTCACAAAAAATAGAGAGCTCGCGACGTCGAGACCTCTCACAAAAAAATATAGACAGCTCGCGGCGTCGAGACCTCTCACAAAAACAAATAGAGAGCTCGCGGAGTCGAGACCTCTCACGAAAAAATAGAGAACTCGCGGAGTCGAGACCTCTCACGAAAAAATAGAGAGCTCGCGACGTCGAGACCTCTCACAAAAAAAATAGAGAGCTCGCGGCGTCGAGACCTCTCACAAAAACTATAGAGAGCTTGCGGCGTCGAGACCTCTCACAACAAAGAATAAGAGAGCTCGCGGAGTCGAGACCTCTCACAAAAAATATGGAGAGCTCGCGGTGTCGAGATCTCACAACAAAAAATATAGAGAGCTCGCGGCGTGACGAACTCCCTAAAAAAAATAGAGAGCTCGCGGAGTCGAGACCTCTCACGAAAAAAAATAGAGAGCTCGCAGAGTCGAGACCTCTCACAAAAAAATAGAGAGCTCGCGGCGTCACGACTTCTCACAACAAATAATAAGTGAGCTCGCGGAGTCGAGACCTCTCATAAAAAAATATAGAGAGCTCGCGGCGTCGAGACCTCTCACAACAAAGAATAAGAGAGCTCGCGGAGTCGAGACCTCTCACAAAAAATATGGAGAGCTCGCGGCGTCGACACCTCTCACAATAAAAAAATATAGAGAGCTCGCGGCGTGACGACCTCTCTAAAAAAATAGAGAGCTCGGGGAGTCGAGACCTCTCAAAAATATAATAAATAAACAGAGAGTTCACGGAGTCGAGACCTCTCACAAAAAATATGGAGAGCTCGCGGAGTCGAGACTTCTCACCAAAAAAAAAAAGAGCTCGCGGCGTCGAAACCTCTCACAACAAAGAATAAGAGAGCTTGCAGAATCGAGACCTCTCTAAAAAAATAAAAAAATAAATAAATAAATAAAGAGCTCTCGGCGTCGAGACATCTCACAACAAAGAATAAGAGAGCTCGCGGAGTCGAGAGCTCTACAAAAAATATATAGAGCTCGCAGCGTCGAGACCTCTCACAACAAAAAAATATAGAGAGCTCGCGGCGTGACGACCGCTCTAAAAAAAGAGCTCACAGAGTCGAGACATCTCACGAAAAATAGAGAGCTTGCGACGTCGAGACCTCTCACAAAAAAATTAGAGAGCTCGCGGCGTAAAGACCTCTCACAAAAAATATAGAGAGCTCGCGGCGTCGAGACCTCTCACAAAAACAAATAGAGAGCTCGCGGAGTCGAGACCTCTTACGAAAAAATAGAGAGCTCGCGGAGTCGAGACCTCTCTGTTGCGATATTTTTATAACTAGCACGCAAGTGGACGTATCGAACAAGTAATAGTGTTACGTAAGTAATGGATATCGATCCCACAGAGACTAGTTACTCTAGCGACGTTAAACAACCTAAAGCAAATTGATTTCACTATATTAAGGTGGGAGGTGCAAGAATTAACTACAATAAAAATAACAAAATAGCAACGGAAATTTAACACGAAACTTCAAATAAAAGAAAATGGGGGTCACGACTTCCCCGGAAAATTAAGACTCGGGGGTTTCGGGTTCCTACCACTTGACCTACTCTACTCATGCTAATCTCATTCTCCCTATGATATTACTAGCCTCTCTCAAGTGATCTAGCAACCTACGCAATTGACGGATTATATATCCTCTCGGCCTCTAATCCTATTAAAACAATCACGAGCAATAAACACGAGAATTCAAACGATTACATTAAGCTTAAGCCGTCTAGCAACCTAAGAACAAAACGAAGCATGGATTATGAGCATGAGTTTTCGCCTTCTCTCGAGTGACAGAAAGCTCCTAAAAACAATCCTAAAGATGGCCAATCTAAAGAACGCATTAAGAACACATCCACACAAGCATGAATAATTAAGCAAATCAAAGCATAAATTCACCCTAACGAAACCCCCTAACCCAATTCAATCCGGCTACATCCCAACCCCGCTAAAAATCTAGCCTCTAACGGAATCCATAGTTAACAACACAATGATCAAAACAATAATCAACATAATCATAAATAATAAGAGAAAAACATTATGCGATTCATGACGGGAAGAATGACACTATCAATTAATTGAGAAATAAAAGTAATGAAGAGTAAGGGAAAGAAAGAAAAACTATTAAAAACGGGAGTTCACGGTTGCTTGTTCGTCGGATCGTCGACTCAACTTCGCTCCTAAAAACAAAAGCTCTCCAAAGAAAAGTGCAGCCAAAAGTAGTAAAAAGCTAAAACAAAACTGGAATAAGTTAATTAGGTTACAAGAGGTGTTTTTAGCCCTGATTGTGTGTTTTTTGGAGTGATATGAGCCTTCCAATTCGATCCAAGGGTCAAAAATCTTCAGAAATCGCTAATTTCCTATTCTAGTAATCCGAAGACGCGCGGCGCGCGATAGTCACTGCGCGGCGCGCGGACTCAGCTCCAGGTTATGCGCGCTCCGCGCATAAGACTCTGTGCGATTTCGTGGTTTGTGATCCCGTATGCGCGGTGCGCGACTAGAGGCACGCGGCGCGCGGTCTCGGATCCTGTCTTCCCGCGGCGCGCGGTGGAGGGCGCGCGGCGCGCGTAGTCGCCAAGTTTCTTGCCCATCTCAATTTTGACTCCATTTTGACCATTTTTACTCCAAATCCCATCATCTTTCCACAAAATTGATTGTAGATGCTCTAATGCTCCTCTGAACCTGAAATTACTCAAAAACCTACTAAAAACCATTAAAATACTTGAGGAGTCGTCGGTTTTTGGTTCGGGAAATAGGAGTTTTACGCGTGATAAACGCACCTATCACTCTCACGAAAAAATAGAGAGCTCGCGACGTCAAGACCTCTCACAAAAAATAGAGAGCTCGCGGCGTCGAGACCTCTCACAAAAAATATAAAGAGCTCGCGGCGTCGAGACCTATCACAACAAAGAATAAGAGAGCTCGCGGAGTCGAGACCTCTCACAAAAAATATGGACAGCTTGCGGCATCGGGACCTCTCACAACAAAAAATATAGAGAGCTATCGGCGTGACGACCTCTCTAAAAAATAGAGAGCTCGCGGAGTCGAGACCTCTCGAAAAAATAGAGAGCTCGCGGAGTCGAGACCTCTCACGAAGAAATAGAGAGCTCGCGACGTCGAGACCTCTCACAAAAAAATAGAGAGCTCGCGGCGTCGAGACCTCTCACAAAAAATATAGAGAGCTTGCGGCATCAAGACTTCTCACAACAAATAATAAGAGAGCTCGCGGCTTCGAGACCTCTCACGACAAAGAATAAGAGAGCTCGCGGAGTCGAGATCTCTTACAAAAAAATATGGAGAGATCATGGCGTCGAGACCTCTCACAACAAAAAAATATAGAGAGCTCGCGGCGTGACGACCTCTCTAAAAAAATAGAGAGCTCGCGGAGTCGAGACCTTTCAAAAAATAATAAATAAACAGAGACCTCACGGAGTCGAGACTTCTCACAAAAAATATGGAGAGCTCGCGGAGTCGAGACCTCTCATAGAAAAAAAAAAAAAAGAGCTCGCAGCGTCCAGACCTCTCACAACAAAGAATAAAAGAGCTCGCAGAGTCGAGACCTCTCTAAAAAAATGAAAAAAATAAATAAATAAATTAAGAGCTTGCGGCGTCGAGACCTCTCACAACAAAGAATAAGAGAGCTCGCGGAGTCGAGACCTCTCACAAAAAATATAGAGGGCTCGCGGCGTCGAGACCTCTCACAACAAAAAATATAGAGAGCTCGCGGCGTGACGACCTCTCTAAAAAAATAGAGAGCTCGCGGAGTCGAGACCTCTCATGAAAAAATAGAGAGATTGGGACGTCGAGACCTCTAAAAAAAATAGAGAGCTCGCGCTGTCGAGACCTCTCACAAAAAATATAGAGAGCTCGCAGCGTCAAGACATCTCACAACAAATAATAAGAGAGATCGCAGAGTCGAGACCTATCACACAGAAATATAGAGAGCTCGCGGCGTCGAGACGTCTCACAACAAAGAATAACAGAGCTCGCGGAGTCGAGACCTCTCAATAAAAATATGGAGAGCTCGCGGCGTTGAGACCTGTCACAACAAAAATATAGAGAGCTCGCGGCGTGACGACCTCTCTAAAAAAATAGAGAGCTCGCAGAGTCGAGACCTCTCAAAAAAATTATAAATAAACAGAGAGCTTGCGGAGTCGAGACCTCTCACAAAAAAATATGGAGAGCTCGCGGAGTCGAGACCTCTTACAAAAAAAAAGAGCTCGCGACATCGAGACCTCTCACAACAAAGAATAAGAGAGCTCGCGGAGTCGAGACCTCTCTAAAAAAATAAAAAATAAATAAATAAATAAATAAAGAGCTCGCGGCGTCGAGACCTCTCACAACAAAGAATAAGAGAGCTCGCGAAGTCGAGACTTCTCACGAAAAAGAAAAGACAGCTCGCGGCACCGAGACCTCTCACAAAAAAAATATAGAGAGCTCGGGGCATCGAGACCCCAGACAAAAAAAAAAGATATACAAAGTTTCCCGCACGACAAGTCGAACGTGAAACTGGGGGGTTAATGTTATACCGTCATTTTTCTTATGGTAAAAACGACGCCTTAATTGCAAAAACAACGTTACAATTGTAAAAAGAATAACTCAGTCAAATGTGGTGAAAATACGCATGACTAAGCCAAGCGCAAGTGCCAAGCGACGAGCGCCAAGCGCAAGCGACAAGGGACAAGCGCAAGCAACAAGCGACAAACGCCAAGCGACAAGCGACAAGCAACAAACGCCAAGCGACAATCGACAAGCGACAAGTAACAAGCGTCAAGCGACAAGGGACAAGGGGCAAACGACAAGAGACAAGCGATGAGCGACAAGCGTCGAGATTAATACTCTATAAATAGCTCAACTCAGAACTCATTCTAAACAAAAGAATCCTCTCTCGACTCAGGTCATTCTCTCGACTCAAAGTCATTCTCTCGACTCAAAATCCTCTCTCAACTCAGAATTCTCTCAACCTAGAATTCTCTCGACTCATAAGAAAAGATCGATGATCCGACTTGACGAAAAAAAAAGAGAAGCATTGAAGATCTGATTACCCAAAAAAGACATCGAATAGAAGACGAAGAATTCAACAAGAACAACCAAGAAGGCAACGAGAAGATATTCTCTAATCCGAAGGACTCTCAGGAGGACATCAAGTCGTCACGATCCTTTTTAAGAACCGAGGAAACGTAATTCTGACAACACAAGATCGAGACACGACACGTGTCCTGCAAATATTATCCGAGAAATCGCATTAACAGGGGGTATAATATTAGAGAGTAATATAAATAAATATATTTTTCCACCTTTCTTGTTAATCTCTTTCCCCAAATTTATGATTCTTGTTTTAGTGATGAAAAAAACATCCTAAACAGTTTCGAACAATACACCTAAATTAAAAAAAAAAAAAAAAAAAAAAAAAAAAAAAAAAGTTATGTTCTTTGTGATGTGGCGATTCCAACGGTCTCGTTTAAAGACAAAATATGGAGTTTTTACATTTAAAAGAAAGAACTCAATATGTCAAACAATATTGAATATCATATAGAGTTTCTTTATTAAATTCGAAACCCATTTGCCGAATGAAGATTAAAAAGGGTCTTATTTCACTAAAACAAAAAGTCTTTAGATGTAACACTTTCCGCATCCAAATATCAATTGGATGCAACTACAAAAATCGCATCCAATAACTTGCAAGTACCCTGCATCCAATACCCGCACTAGTAGTACTGATTAACTAAAAAAAAAGAGGTCTGAATTTACTATTCATCATTTTTTTAAAAAGATGAAAAATGGACCTTATGTTTTAAAAGTTTAATGAGACCTTATGCAATTGTTTAAGTGGTTTAAGGTAACGCTTTTGGTCTTACCCGAATAAAATAGGTAATGCAGAAGGTACTAGTATTATTCGTTAAAAATTATATGAGTATAAGTAAGATATAATTATTAAGTATTTTACTCATATTATACCCATTTAAAATTGTTACTATATTTATAAATTCTAAACAAATTTTGGCTTACCCTGTATCGATTAAGCATTTTTTTTAAAAATTTGTTGCTGAAAAAATACAATATTAAATGGGTCAAAACTATACATGTTACCTTGAACTTGTTGGCTGATAATTACTAACTTCACAAATTAACTAGATCTAATTCTCCAACTATGATTATATGTTATTAATTCCTCTACAGATATAATCTAAAAGATTACTAAATGTGTAGCAGAAACATAACAATTATATTCAATTTAATGAAATAATAAAATAAATAATTGAATAAGAAAACAAATAAAAGAAATTATATGGAAAACAAGTGATAAAATAATGAAAGTCGGTGTAAACTCAACTTGTAAAAACAAGCTAGGAAGAAAAAAAAGGGGAGATCGTTGATGAACAAAAACTGGCCATTAATAATAATAAAAAGCTGCTAGATTAAAATGTGAAAAAAAAAAATATATATATATATATATTTGTTTGTAAAAAACGTATTATAACAAAAGGATAGAATTGTGAATTGAACAAATGATAAATTACAATAATACCCCCTGAACTCGGAGGTCGGTAACAGCTCACCCTCTGAACTCGAAATTTCCACAAAAACTACTCTGATCTTTCAATTTTTTTGAATTGTGCCCCTTCCGTCTATTATTTTCAGTTACCATCCATGACACACCCACGTTTTCGACACGTGACCCATCAGCGAACTTTTTTTTTCCCTTCACTGGATTCCAATGATTTTGTTACACAAATATGAACCTAGAGACAGTCTTACAGTCTTCGGTCACGAATTCTCACGCCAAATTTGACGAAAACTATTCAATACAACAGAGAAAACTAAGTTACGTCAAAGCTTTAAGGAATCAATTCCAAAATAAAAAATGCAACTAAAACCTGATTCAAGAACAATGCAAAGATTCATGCTTTACACAATTTCCAAAATATCAAAGATCATACATTAAATCACTAACAAGCCAACAGAATCATGCTTTGTACATGAACCATAGGCAACAAGGCTCCAGTGCAAGAACAGTCGAAAAAACCGAGTTTTTTATTATTATTGTTTTATTTTCACATCAACAGACTATCCCACAAAATAACATAAAATCAAAACAATCTCTGAATCAGATTGCTTACCTTCTGATTCTGTCATCGTGGCAAAGGAGATAGACCAAATTGGAGTGTCTGTCGCCAAAGTAGACAACGAAAGCCGCGGAGACAAGCCAAAGAACATTCTCGACAATCTCAACCTTTGACCAAATCCTCGGACTCGGCTCAAACGTGTTCCTCGGCCTCGAACACGCGTCGTCCTCGAGATCGTCGCCGCTCGAAGCGTACCCTTGGCTGTGTCTCTGTCTCATGAACCCACCGGCCATCGGAGTCCCACCGGACATCGTGAAATCCCTAAACTACCCCTCTAATGGAAAAGAAAAAAAGAAAAAATAGGCAAAACCCTCTTCGGAGTTGGACGAGGCTTCTTTCAGTTCAAATTTCGAGACCCATTTAGGAGAATTGCGAAAAGAAACGATCTTTCGGCGTTAGTTCACCGCGATGAACGAAACCCAGATCAGAGTTCTCTGATTTCACGAAAAACCCAAATGGGATTTGGGGACGAACATGCACGAGTCGAAAGTCAGACCCGGATTCTGATTTGGGGTTTCGTTCCGATTGCCCAGAATGGGGTTTTGTTCCTTTTGCGCTTGTTGCTCGAGTCAAGAATGCGAATTTTCAGTGGTTGAAACGAAGGGTATTATCATAATTTGACCTCGCTAATGGGTCACGTGTCGAAAACGTGGGTTTGTCATGGATGGTAACGGCAAATAATAGACGGAAGGGGCGCAATTCAAAAAAATTTAAAGATCAAAGTAGTTTTTGTGGAAATTTCGAGTTCAGGGGGTGAGTTGTTACCGACCTCCGAGTTCAGGGGCCATGAGTGTAATTTATCCTTGAACAAATAATGGCTGCCTAAAAAAGTGAGAATGGCTAGCTAATTAAATATTTTGAAACATTGGCTATTTCTTAACAAAATGATAGAATTGTGAATAATTATTGAGCGTTGTCGGAGAAATTCTCTCCGCGCCCCAATATTTTTTCAAGCTTTCACAACAAGCGCGAAAGTCTTGGCGATAAGGAAGAAGATTGGAATTTAGAGTTCAACACATTCGAACTTGAGTGCACTTACTTGGTCAATTGAACTACTCAGATTCCTCAATCGTTGTAAAAAAAAATGAGCGACAACAAAGATATTTAGTTTAAAGTTTTTTTTAGTCATGGACCAATTTAAAAAAAAATTGACAAAAATTGGAAAAGTAAAGAAAACTAATTAAAAACCTACAGAGATATGGATAACACCATAAGTTTATTTAAACAAAGAATAAAAAGTTTCACCAAATGAAAAATACAAATACAAAGCACAAAGTGTCAAATTAAAATTAAATACTTTTAAATGAATGAAAAGATGTTTTGTGCATGGATTATATATATTTTTTTTTCTAAATCTTGTAGTTGTGAATTTGAGAGAGAAACAAGAGAGATGTGAATCAAAAGTGCAGTGGAGAAGAAAAGAATTTGGGTTACAAATCTAATTATTTTTTATTTTTCGGAGGTTAAAAGATAATTAAACGAAGAAAACAAAATGGTCTTCGAATGTCCAACGGATATAAATTCAGTTGGCCAAACATATTAGAAAAAAGGAAATTAAAATATTTTAATTTAATATAAAAAAATTGGACATTTAAATTACTATTAATATGGAATTCGTCTAATTTTTTTTTTAAATTTATTATTCATTTATATGGATCCGTTCAATAAACTTTTTGTGGAAAATGGAAACGTCAAACTTCAAATCAGTGTTTAAAATGCCGTCGAAAGGCGCCAGAATTCGCCAACGGAGCCACTGCCAGACCAAAAGCGGCCAGTGAAAGCTCAAATATCGTTTTCCCACTATTGATCGTTCGAAAGCCGATAAAACGGCATGCCGTTTGAGCGAAAAGCTACCAGCATTGTTCATTTCATTTTATTCACAAAATGCATAAAACTTCGAACGAAGTCGACGACATTCAGAAGAAACAAAAAAAAAAAGAAATCAAAGCTCCAAATCCAGCGACAGAGACGACCTTGGCGGCGACGAAAATCAGCGACAATCGGAGGCAACCATTACGTTTTGACATGGCAGATAGCAAAAGGCGCAAAATTTTGGCGTCATTCGGCGATAATCGGCGACGCATGGTTTCGTTTTGAAATCCAAAACCCATAAATTTATTTCGTGATTTTGATGAGTAATTAGATTTTTTTCATATAATCTCGTTCTTTAAAGTTATTTGTATTGTGACGATCTACGTTTTTTTTTTCTGAGTTCTTTGAGACTTCCGGCGAACCATCACTTTTTCCGGCAAACCATCCCTTTTTCCGGCAACCCAAAAACTAGACTTTCAACCATTTGTTTATGTTTTTTTAAGTAAGTTTATGTCTTTACATAATACATATTGTTGGAAGTAATTGATTGAAATATTGAAATGAATATGTATGTATTTGACAATATGAGCGACGAAGGAGTTGGTACGTATTGTACACCGACCGAAGCACGGAAAACCATTACAGATGAAATTATTGAGGACATATAACGAAGGGCGGATGAATCACGTGAATGAAGTTTCATTTAAGTGGAAACGATCCAAAGAAAAATGTCAAGAAATATATGGCATGCTCTAATGAAGTACGGGATGAAATGAAAGCGTTAGTGGCATTGACTTTTTAGAAGAAAAGCAAGTACGTTCTGGATGAAACAGTAGATGAGCCCTTGGTCGGACGCTTCGGTCCTACGTATGAAGAGTTTGATCCCGACCAATAATTTGAACAAGATACTTTGCAAGCTCATAAGAGAATCTGGCAAGAGTCATAGTCAGATGCATGGAGATCTGACCCTGGTGGAGGTTCAAGGAGTGCACCAACACCTCCCAATTTCCGGTCAGAAAGTGCGCGACAGAGATCTATTTCCGAGATGACGAATCCCGCATTAAAGCAACGATTAGGAAGAGCTGTAAGCAGCTACGTCATTCACGAAACATTCCAGCAAACAAAGTGAAGTTGCTCACTTCCGACACATGATACATGAAGCGAGGCAGTTGGTAAGCGTTTTGAATTTGAGGTGGCTCTTTGATTTCGCACATATTGTAGTATGAAAATGTACTTACGTTTTCAAACTTTACAGGTCCAGGTAACCCCCTTCCTACTTTGTACGAGATTTACAATACGTACTTGAAATACGAGGTCGCATCTGTGAAGAACGTCGACAAGCATAGAGAAACATGGAAGCAGTATGAATGCACCATAATGTCGGACAGTTGGACGAGACCGACGCGATTGAGCATCATAAATGTTATGGTATTTTCGGCTACTAAGCCCATTTTTTTGAAGTCTGTTGATGCGCAAGACAGGATAAAGAATTATACATATTTATAATGTTTTGTTTGAGGCGGTTAAAGAAGTCGGGAAACAGAATGTTGTTCTAAATTGTCACAGATAATGGTTCGGCGTACAAGGAAGATGGACGAGATAACTTTCCCATCCGTTACATCAAGCAGGTAAAAGTCATTTCTCTTATTCGTTGAAAATGTTTTTGAATAATTTCTAATTGTTATCTTTGAATGTGTTACTTGTAGCTCACTACCTAAGTCCAAAGTTTCAATATAATCTGGATATCTTGATGCTACTCGAGTATCTTACGGTGGTTACGCAAGTCTTTGAGGTTTTATTTCCGAATGATGAATGCGACAACATTGGAAACAAACTTCTAGCATTTAGTGATGCGAGAGGCATGTTTGGTAGCAAAGTGCAGTAGTGGGAAGATCGAAGATGCTTCTGGTAAGAACTCCATCTTCGATCAATTTTGTAGGAGAATGGTGGGCCATGTTCGGAATCCAAACACCCATTTTGCGAAAGTTGGCAATGAGAATTTTATCTCAAACCGCATCATCGGTGTACGAGAGAAATTGGAGCTTGTTCGCACTTGTCCACACAAAGCAACAAAACCAACTAGCGTATAAGAGATTAGAAGGACTTGTTTTTTGTAGCTACAACATGAAGCTGCAATTATAAGACATCGAGAGCGACGTCGCTGACAGGAAAGATCCTTTGGATGTGATCCAAACATCAATGTACATAATGGACGACAATGTGGACGATGATAAACTTCTTCAATGGATCCGAAAAGTTCACCTCACAATCAAGACTACAACCCCGACCCACGCTCTCCGCACATGCTCGAGAGGAAGGCGTTGATGTAGACCATGTATTGAATGAAGACATTGGTCAGATTTCGTATGGATCATCAGACGATGGACGTGGTCCTAATGGTGGTGACGATGATGGAGGTGGTGGTGACTTTGGCGACTTTAGTGCTAGTCAAGAGGTTGGTGGTGCTAGTGGTGGAGGTCAACCTTACGATCCTTGGACTATGGAAGAAGTTTATCAAGCCACACAAGATGAAGATTACGAGGGTACGACGTCAAGATCTGACAGGTTTGTATATTAAAATTTAAATGTTATAGAGTTCTCAAACAATGCATATATGATTAATATGAAAAGTAATATATTATCTATGTTTCACAGGTCGGGAGAATAGTCTGACTTTGAGACTGGGTCATGTTACGGCGGTGGAACACGGAGAGGAACGGTGCACTACATGTCTTCTGGTAGTGACTACGACGGTGGAACACAACAAGGATATGGATCGCATGTTGGAATTGATCTAGGGTTAAGAAAAGTTTAAAAATTTTCTTTAAAACGAGTAAAACGATTTTACTAACCTGGACAAAGAGCAAGTACATGTAAATAAAAACTATAAATGAGCATTAAATATTTACTAACCTTTGAGAAGCTTGAACGTTGAGAAGCCTTCGGATGGTTGAAACGTTCGTCTCCCCTTGCAGCACGTCTCTCTTCTTTCCTCGGGAACTTGAGCAACCACAAAAGTTTCTATCACAAGAATCACTCGAGAAAGAAAGGAATTAGTGTGTGTACACTTTTAAACACGACGACTCAAGAACAAGTCTTAGAGTCGAAGAGCTAAAACACTAGGTCAAATGTGGACCTAGGTGCCAAAACAAAACGAAAAGAACTTAGAGAGAGAGAGAGAGAGAGGATGGGCGGCCATAATGTCTAGAGAGAGACGCTCTCAATCTCTAACTTATGTTTAATGAGAATGGGGTGGGGTATTTATAGTAGGAGGATTACCTTCATAAGGTAGTTCCCTCTTTTCTATAGAATATCACATATTCATGAGAAAATGTTTATTTCCTCTTTTCCCACTATGTTGCATGTCCAAGATGGTAGTCATGACACCTTGGATTTGTTTCCTCATTTGTTTGCTCCTTAATTGGCCGAAAATTAGCTTTCCTTCTAGAGGAAATTTGTTTCCTCTTTTTCTTTTGGCAAGTATCTTCATACATCAATGCTAAAAATAATTTCCTCTTTCTCTCTATGGTATGCACGAAATTTTGAGTCTAGAACATGCTTCTAGATGTTTCTTTATTTGTCCATGACAATATAAGAAAAGCCCATTAAAAATTTTCACATAAAATTCCATGAAATGAAATAAATCCTCAAGGTCCAAATTCTTTAAGTTGGCCGTGTGATTTAAATTTCATTTGTCATCATATGACAATGTCAAAAAAATTTATTGACATTCATTTCGTCCAATGTCCAAAAAGACAAAAATACCCTTTAGACAATTTTCGTAAAACTTGTCTCGTTCTTGTTTTGACTTAGCTTCTAGTTTAGCTATTCCTACTCGATATGATTTGTGACAGTGACCTCATGGATCTAAATGAACAAAGCTTTAGCTAAAATACCTTGGACTCAAAAGTTCACAAACCTTTTCCAAGTTTAGTTTAATGTCAACTGACTCCACTAAAGAGTTGACACTGAGAATCTCTCAGTTCAAATGAATTTATTTTATACTCAAGAATTCAACCTAATTGTGATGAGTGGATCCATTGAATATTATCTATGTTTACCATTCATGAATATCATCAACTAGTCGGGATTTACAAAATTACCATTTTACCCTTCTAGCTGTTATTTTCTCAACTCCTTTGTCGCTTGTGAATAAGTTAGAAACAATGTATTGACGAGGAGCTAACAAGTCACATTGTTTCATCCAAAAAAGTCAGGACTCAATATGGACACTGGCCAGTTCATTTATTCACATTCCAAGGAACAAAGCATGATGTGATATACATTGCATTTCAGCAATCTTGTACATGAATTCCATATCTATGAGAACTTCACAAAGTTACTCATGACATCTTCACAACTTAGTACTTCACCAATAGTTCTTGTTCAGAATCACATAGTGAGTCCGAACTCTAACTTTATCAAATGAGAATACATAAGCTGTGAAATGGCATGTCTCATTTCAAGATTAAGGTAAGCATGATGCAATTCATACATAGTGACTTCGAGACATAAGAGGTTAAATGGTTTGTTCTTATTTTGTCTTTAGAAGTGCACTGGTCAATTCAGTACCTTCAGAAGATACCTAGAAGAACTATAGAGTCTCCAACTCTCAATGTCCCAAAACCAGACATCATGGATTCTACTAACAATCGTACTGAGGTCAATAGTCCTTTGACCCTTAGATTGCGAATATATCGTTTTAAGCAAACTATGAAGAGTTTGTTCATGTAAATCTACATTTGTCTCTTCGTAAGTTGTTAAGTTTGTTTATGTCAAAAGATTAATGTTTTATCATAAAGCTTCAAACAGACAAGGAATAATGAATGAACGTTTCAACTTTTTATTTATAAATAAGCAATTACAAGCCAGAGTCTTCATGAGACTTTATTACATCAAATGTACAAAAGTAAAGACTACAACTATTCTTGTGGGCACCATTGACAACATACTCCCACTTGACTCAAAGAAGATGTGAGTGGTCTTTCATGACTAATCCCTTATGATGTTGGTCGAAGACCTTGTTCGCTAGGGCCTTGGTGAATGGATCTGCCAGGTTTTCCACCGTCGAGATCTTCTTCACCTCCACGTCTCTGTTGGAATCGATCTAGGGTTTAAGAAAAAGTTTAACGCTTCGTTAAGCGGCGGAATTTTAAAAATTTTCTTTTTAAGTAAAACTAGTTTTTACTAACCTAGACCAGAGCATGTACATGTAAATAAAAACTAATATGAGCTATTAAAGTTACTAACCTTTCTTGAAGCTTGAACCTTGTAGAAGCTTTTGGAAAGTTGCAACGCTCGTCTCTCCTCGCAGCACGTCTCTTTTCCTCGGCACCTCGAGCAACCACGAAAGTTTCTATCACTAAATCACTCGAAAAGAAG
Organism: Urtica dioica subsp. dioica; assembly: GCF_054948205.1. Taxonomy (NCBI): domain Eukaryota; kingdom Viridiplantae; phylum Streptophyta; class Magnoliopsida; order Rosales; family Urticaceae; genus Urtica; species Urtica dioica. The sequence continues at coordinate 21,187,197 of NC_142760.1, read as the reverse complement.
GAATCAGTGAGTGGGCACTTTTAAACACTACGACTTAAGAACGAGTCTCGAAGTCGCAGAGCTAAACACTAGGTCGAGTGAGGACCTAGGTGCCAAGACAAGAAATAATCGAAAATAAACTAGAGAGAGAGAAAGGATTTTCGGCCAAAGTTCTAGAGAGAGAGTCTCTCAAATCTCTTAAACTTGGATGAATGAAAATGAGAAGAATGAGGCTCCTATTTATAGGAGAGGTCTCACCTTCAATAAGGTAGTTTCCTCTTCTATAGAATATCACATATTCATGAGCAAAATAACCCTTATTTCCCATTCCTCTTAGGCGCCCAAGGCAGCCTTCTAGAAGGCTAGGATTTGTTTCCTTTTTTGTTCCTTGGCTTGCCTATTAGTCTCTTGGCCGATTCCCTTGTGCATCTAATATGCAAATTTGTTTCCTCTTTTTCTTTTGGCAAGTATCTAAATACATTTATGCACAAAATAATCTCTCTATCTTGGGTATTATGGGCGCCCAACATGTTCTAGAAAAGGCTTCTAGAATTTTCTTCACTTGTTCATGACAACATAAGAAAAGGCCCATTTAGAATTTTCAAATAAAATTCTTATGAAATGAAATTAATTCACAAGGCCCAATGATCAAGTCATGGCCGAGTGAAACATGTCATAAAATGACCTTGTCAAAAATTTATTGACATTCACTTCATCCTTTGTCTCAAAAGACAAAAATACCCTTTTGACTATTTTCGTTCTTGTTTTGGCTTAGCTTCCAGTTTAACTATTCCTATCGATGTGATTCGTGACAGTGACCTCATGGACCCAAATGAACAAAGCTTTAGCTAAACACTTGGACTCAAAAGTTCACAAACCTTTTCCAAGTTTAGCTTAATGCCAACTGACTCCACTAAAGAGCTGACACTGAAAATCTCTCGGTTCAAATGAATTTATTTTCTACTCAAGAATTCACCTAATTATAATGAGCAGATCCACTGAATATTATCTATGCTACCCTTCATGAATGTCATCAGCTAGTCGGGATTTACTAAATTACCATTTTACCCTTCTAGCTGTTATTTCCTCAACTCCTTTGTCGCTTGTGAATAAGTTAGAAACAATGTATTGACGAGGAGCTAACAAGTCACATTGTTTCATCCAAAAGAGTCAGGACTCAATTTGGACACTGGCCAGTTCATTTATTCACACTCCAAGGAACAAAGCATGAGGTGACATACATTGCATTTCAGCAATCTTGTACATGAATTCCATATCTATGAGAACTTCACAAAGTTACTCATGACATACTCACAACTTAGTATTTCACCAATAGGCCCTGTTCGGAATGACATAGTGAGTCCGAACTCTGACTTTCTCAAATGAGAATACTAAGGTGTGAAATGGCATGTCTCATTTCAGGATTAAGGTAAGCATGATGCAATTCATACGTAGTGACTTCGAGACATAAGAGGTTAAATGGTTTGTTCTTATATTGTCTCTAGAAGTGCACTGGTCAATTCAGTACCTTCGGAAGATACCTAGAAGAACTATAGAGTCTCCAACTCTCAATGCCTCATAACCAGACATCATAGATTCTTCTAACAATCATACTGAGGTCAATAGTCCTTTGACCCTAAGATTGCGAATATATCGTTTTAAGCAAACTACGAAGAGTTTGTTCATGCAAATCTACATTTGTCTCTTCGTAAGTTGTTTAGTTTGTTTATGGACTAAAAGACTATGGTTTTATCATAAAGCTTCAGACAAGGAAGATTGAATGAACGTTTCAACTTTTTATTAATGAATAAGCAATTTCAAGCAAGAGTCTTCGTAAGACTATATGACATCAAATGTACATAAATAGACACTACTACTCTTCTTGTGGGCACCATTGACAACAAACTCCCACTTGACTCAAAGAAGATGTGAGTAGTCCTACATGCCTAATCCCTCTCGAAGTTGGTCGAAAACCATGTTCGCTAGGGCCTTGGTGAATGGATCTTCCAGAGATCTACTTCACCTCCACGTCTCCGCGTTGCGCGATCTCTCGAATCAAATGGTATTTCCTCTCAATATGTTTAGAGTACTTATGGCTTCTAGGTTCCTTTGAGTTAGCGACAGCCCCACTATTATCACAATAAAGGGTCATGGGCTCGTCGACGTTTGGAACAATTTCCAAATACTTAAGGAACTTTCTAAGCCATACAGCCTCTTTGGATGCTTCACAAGCAGCCACATATTCTGCTTCCATTGTGGAGTCAGCAATGCAAGATTGCTTAATACTTCTCCACACAACAGCTCCACCATTAAGGATGAACATAGATCCCGAAGTGGATTTCCTGGAATCCTTATCCGCTTGAAAATCGGAGTCGGTATATCCCGTCATAGTCAGGTCAGTACCTGAGTATGTAAGCATCAAGTTCCTAGTTCTTCGAAGATACTTAAGAACATGCTTAACAGCAATCCAGTGCTCGGGTCCAGGGTTGGATTGGAAACGACTAACTACGCCAACGGCGAAACATATATCAGGTCGGGTGCAAAGCATAGCATACATGAGGCTTCCTACGGCAGAGGCGTAAGGAATTTTCCTCATGTCTTCAATCTCTTGTGCAGTCTTGGGAGACTGGTCCTTAGAGAGTGAAACTCCATGCCTAAAGGGTGTTTGACCCCTCTTGCAGTCTTGCATCGAGAAGCGATCCATCACCTTATCAATATATGATGCTTGAGAGAGCGACAGGGTCCGGTTTTTCCTATCTCGAAAGATTTGGATCCCCAGAATGTACGCGGCTTCTCCTAGATCCTTCATATCGAATTGCTTTGCTAGCCATACCTTAACCTCAGATAACTTACCCACGTCATTACCAATGAGTAGTATATCATCGACATATAGTACCAGAAACACAACTTTGCCTTCGTGTATTAACTTGTAAACACAAGGCTCATCTATTGACTGTTCAAAGCCGAAGCTCTTTACAGTTTCATCGAATCTAATATTCCATGACCTAGATGCTTGCTTTAGTCCATAAATGGATTTAAGCAACTCACAAACCTTGGTCTCTTGACCTTTATCCACGAAACCGTCTGGTTGAGCCATGTAAATGCGTTCGTCAAGATTGCCATTCAGAAAGGCTGTCTTGACATCCATTTGCCAGATCTCATAGTCGAGAGCTGCAGCTATGGATAGGAGTATGCGGATGGATTTAAGCATCGCGACTGGCGAGAAGGTTTCTTCATAGTCAATCCCTTCTTGTTGGGTATAACCCTTTGCCACAAGTCGTGCTTTGAACGTCTCGACGTTCCCATCAGGACCCCTTTTCTTCTTGTATATCCACTTACACCCTACGGGTTTAATCCCTTCAGGAAGGTCTACAAGTTTCCAGACTTTGTTGACATACATCGAGTGCATTTCAACTTTCATGGCGTCAAGCCAAAGGTTTGATTCAGAACAAGCCATTGCTTGGCTATAGGAAACAGGATCATCCATGTCGGAGACGGCTACAAGAGAGTCTCCATAAGACATGTACCTGTCAGGCTTTTGAGTAGCCCTCCCACTACGTCTAAGTACTACTTGACGAGATTCTGATGAGTTAGGTTGTGTTTCAGTTGGGGTAAGAACAGTTCTTACAGATGAGGTAGAAGCTTCCTCACCCAACTTTTCTTCAAGCACAATTTTGCTTCTAGGTTTCGCATCCTTCATAAAGTCCTCCTCGAGGAAACGAGCATTCGTGCTAATGAAAGTCTTATCGTCCTCGGGACTATAGAAAGTAAAACCTTTGGTTTCCTTCGGATATCCTACAAACAGGCACAATTCTGACCTACTAGCCAACTTGCTAGTCTTTTGCCTCAGCACGTGTGCAGGGCAACCCCAAATTCGGATGCGGCCAAGATTCACTTTACGGCCAGTCCATCGTTCATAAGGAGTACCAGGAACCGTTTTGGACGGAACTTGGTTCAGAATGTAGGCGGCTGTTTCGAGGGCATATCCCCAAAAGGAAAGCGAGAGTGATGAGTAATTCATCATTGATCTAACCATCTCCATAAGAGTTCGGTTTCTTCTCTCTGACACTCCGTTTTGTTGAGGTGTGCCAGGTGCGGTAAGCTGAGAAGCGATACCTTCTTCTTTAAGAAAGTCATCGAACTCTCCAGACATATACTCACCACCTCGATCAGATCGAAGGGTTTTGATCACTTTGCCAGTTTGCTTTTCCACTAAAGCCCTAAAGACCTTAAATACGTTAAAGGTCTCGGATTTGTGTTTAAGCAAATAGACAAACCCATATCTTGAGTAATCATCAGTGAAGGTAATGAAGTATTCGTATCCTCCACGTGCCTGTTGGTTGAGCGGACCACATACATCAGAATGTATTAGTTCCAGCAACTCAGTGGCTCTTGGACCCTTATCGGAGAAAGGGCGCTTAGTCATTTTTCCTTCTATGCAGGATTCACAAGTAGGTAGTGAACCTATTGCAGAGGCTTGGAGTGGACCATCCCTCACAAGTCTCTTAATCCTATCTAGACTGATATGACCAAGTCTCAAGTGCCAGAGGTATGTTGATTTTGTTAGATCGGAGGATTCAGAAAGTTTGATCCTCTTTGGCTCCCTAATTAGATCATTATCTATTTCGATGTCTAAAAGAGAAGGTTGAGTGGGATGGATGTAAAAAAGACCATTCTTCATACATGCATCAGTGACGAAAGAATTATCAGGAAACGAAATTCGAATTCCATTCTTAATGAACTTTAAACAATAATCTTGCTCACGAAGACGAGCAACGGATATTAAGTTCTTCCCAAAGGTAGGAACAAAATAAACATTATTCAAGTTTAAAGTGCGGTCTTCAAAAGACAGCGTCACGGATCCCACAGCCTTCGCAGACACCAGGCTCCCATCACCCCATTTGAAACAGAACTCGCCTTCCTCTAAGCTTTTGGTTTTCTTGAAACCATTCAAGGAACAACAAATATGGTTAGTAGCAGCGGAGTCAAGAATCCACGTTGATACATTATCAGCTACTAAGCATGCTTCGGTAACTAGTACAATACTATGTTCCTTTGCTTTGAGATAGGCGGGACAGTTCCTTTTATCGGCCTTGTAAGGTCTCTTCACAGTTCCAGAGGCGGAGGCTTTTTGCTCAGTAGCATGTGCCTCTCCTTGATTCCTCTTTCTCTTAGTGAGACTTACAGCAGTGTAAAGTTCCTCCATAAGCTTGGTAACAGTGTACTCTAGCTTGTTAATGGAATAGTTCATCATGGAGGTATCAAGAGATGCGGGGAGAGTTTCTAAGATCACATCTATGACATTCTTCCCATCAATCTCAGATCCTAGAATTTCCATTTTACTCAGATGACTAATGATCAATATCATAAAGTCTCCAACAGGAGTCCTAGCCTTCATGCGACAGTTCATAAACTGTCGGACTGCTTGTTGCCTTGTTTGACGCCTTTGCCCTCCAAACATCTTAAGGAGATTGTAGAGCATGTCAGCGGCAGTCTCGATGTCATGATGTTGCTCTTTCAGCACATTGTTCATAGATGCCAAGATATAGCACCTCACAATCTCATCGGATCGTAGCCAGGCCGCTAAGGCGTCATTGTCCTCTTGAGTTGAATCATCATTCGTCAGAGGAGGACACGGGGTGGTGAGTACCCATTTGTGCTTGTTAACGGTAGGTATTATGTCGAGGTTACGTTTCGAATCTACGTAGTTTTCGTTTTCGAGTTTGTTCGAGAAAAGAAAGATTGAGAGAGGGTTGAGAGACATATTGCCTATTTAAGTTGAAACAAGTTTATGATTAGTCTTTGGTTTAGGATTTAAGTTTTATTAAGACTTTTTATAAAATCCAAAGGTGTTATAAACTAAACGATAATTTACTCCCTCAAGAGAAGGCCGCAAAAAATCTCCATTTATAAGTAAATGACACATCATTAATGCTAAGCCAAGATGTCAGTACATCATTTTGACTAGCCACCTTGTAAATTGGTTTGATCACTCACATCCTTTCGCAGAGCCTTAAGGAAGGATACTAGGGATTGAGCCTAAGTGTGCAACCAACCACTTAGTCCAAAAGATCAGCTTTGAAAAACAATCCCCCAAGGGGAGGCCTTGCCATCATTGCATCACTCTCGGACATAGCTCATTGAGCAATGATCGAAGCAATAACGCCTTGGAGTACTCACATTTAAGTGAGGGTCGCAAGAGCGGCTCTTAGTCCCACGTTATTGCATCTTTTATTAGTGTTGGGGATCGTGGGTTACAAACAACGAATATAACCCTCCCACTTAGTTTTTGGAGTTGGTTCATCGACTCTTATAAGTTCGGAAACAAATTTCCTAGTTAGAGAGCGACAGAGCGGACAACTAGAAGAGAATCCTAGATCGACATGTTCAGAGCAGTATTAGTGCATAAAGGCACAAGGTACATACTCGATCTTTTCCTATTTTCTATTTCGGGAAAGTGCGTGAGGGAAGTGTGAACTTCAACTCACTCGAACACTTGAAAGTTTGAGATTACACATCTTTTTATTTTTCGGCTTGTCTACAAGGAGACCTCCCACTCAAATTTTCAAGAGCATATAGATTTTGAACATATGTGATATAGATATAGTTTTGAAAACATTTTGAAAATTTATTTGATTTGGATGACAAAATATTTTCAAGTTTGAAAGTGAAAACGGTTTTTCAAAATTCAAACTAGTTTTGTAAAGATTCAATTTCAATTAAACTTTCAAAAATCAAAACATTTTAATCTTACACATCATGTTTATATTCATATGAAAAACATTTTTGCTCAAGAAAGTTTTCTCATTAGAGTTCTATAACTCATGGTAGTGGGGTTTGAAAATCCGGATTTCTAAAAAACTAGAGTTTCAGACAGCCGCGCACCTCGGAGTAAAATCGCCATATCTGGCGGCTCCGATGTCCTTTTGAGCCGAAACCGGTGGCATTGGACAGAGGACAGACAGAGCTTTAATTTGATTGAAGAATCATTAAATTTCGATTTCTGAGCAGAGAGTTATGCCGCTTTTAATGCGGGTTTACATTCCAGCTCGAAGAAAAAGAAATAAATTAAAGCTTTGTCCTTTTAGGTGCGAAAAAGAATCGAGTGTAACGGAACGTTTTATGAAGTTGTTTAAAGCTTTTATTTGTGTTTTATTAGCAGGGTAATAACATAGAATAAAAGAAATAACAACATGCATAAAACGATTCAAGTAAATAAACGAAACTAGCAAGAAAATAAAACTAGTCACAAAATTTACTCGAAAAATCTCAAACCTTTAAAACACGTTTTTCAATATAAAAAATTAAAAACTTTTAGAACTGATTCTAATGTGTTTTAACATCATCCCAAACTCATAGAAAATCAACATGGTTTTTAATTTAAAGGCATGAGCAATAAATAAAAAAAAATCTAAGATTACAATTCTAACTTGTCACAAAATTAGTAAACTTTCGAAAACGATTTTCAAGCTCATAATTTAAAAACATGCACATGCATTCTTTTGACCATAGCTCTGATACCATTTGTTGGAATCGATCTAGGGTTTAAGAAAAAGTTTAACGCTTCGTTAAGCGGCGGAATTTTAAAAATTTTCTTTTTAAGTAAAACTAGTTTTTACTAACCTAGACAAGAGCATGTACATGTAAATAAAAACTAATATGAGCTATTAAAGTTACTAACCTTTCTTGAAGCTTGAACCTTGTAGAAGCTTTTGGAAAGTTGCAACGCTCGTCTCTCCTCGCAGCACGTCTCTTTTCCTCGGCACCTCGAGCAACCACGAAAGTTTCTATCACTAAATCACTCGAAAAGAAGGAATCAGTGAGTGGGCACTTTTAAACACTACGACTTAAGAACGAGTCTCGAAGTCGCAGAGCTAAACACTAGGTCGAGTGAGGACCTAGGTGCCAAGACAAGAAATAATCGAAAATAAACTAGAGAGAGAGAGAGAGAGAGGATTTTCGGCCAAAGTTCTAGAGAGAGAGTCTCTCAAATCTCTTAAACTTGGATGAATGAAAATGAGAAGAATGAGGCTCCTATTTATAGGAGAGGTCTCACCTTCAATAAGGTAGTTTCCTCTTCTATAGAATATCACATATTCATGAGAAAAATAACTCTTATTTCCCATTCCTCTTAGGCGCCCAAGGCAGCCTTCTAGAAGGCTAGGATTTGTTTCCTTTTTTGTTCCTTGGCTTGCCTATTAGTCTCTTGGCCGATTCCCTTGTGCATCTAATATGCAAATTTGTTTCCTCTTTTTCTTTTGGCAAGTATCTAAATACATTTATGCACAAAATAATCTCTCTATCTTGGGTATTATGGGCGCCCACCATGTTCTAGAAAAGGCTTCTAGAATTTTCTTCACTTGTTCATGACAACATAAGAAAAGGCCCATTTAGAATTTTCAAATAAAATTCTTATGAAATGAAATTAATTCACAAGGCCCAATGATCAAGTCATGGCCGAGTGAAACATGTCATAAAATGACCTTGTCAAAAATTTATTGACATTCACTTCATCCTTTGTCTCAAAAGACAAAAATACCCTTTTGACTATTTTCGTTCTTGTTTTGGCTTAGCTTCCAGTTTAACTATTCCTATCGATGTGATTCGTGACAGTGACCTCATGGACCCAAATGAACAAAGCTTTAGCTAAACACTTGGACTCAAAAGTTCACAAACCTTTTCCAAGTTTAGCTTAATGCCAACTGACTCCACTAAAGAGCTGACACTGAAAATCTCTCGGTTCAAATGAATTTATTTTCTACTCAAGAATTCACCTAATTATAATGAGCAGATCCACTGAATATTATCTATGCTACCCTTCATGAATGTCATCAGCTAGTCGGGATTTACTAAATTACCATTTTACCCTTCTAGCTGTTATTTCCTCAACTCCTTTGTCGCTTGTGAATAAGTTAGAAACAATGTATTGACGAGGAGCTAACAAGTCACATTGTTTCATCCAAAAGAGTCAGGACTCAATTTGGACACTGGCCAGTTCATTTATTCACACTCCAAGGAACAAAGCATGAGGTGACATACATTGCATTTCAGCAATCTTGTACATGAATTCCATATCTATGAGAACTTCACAAAGTTACTCATGACATACTCACAACTTAGTATTTCACCAATAGGCCCTGTTCGGAATGACATAGTGAGTCCGAACTCTGACTTTCTCAAATGAGAATACTAAGGTGTGAAATGGCATGTCTCATTTCAGGATTAAGGTAAGCATGATGCAATTCATACGTAGTGACTTCGAGACATAAGAGGTTAAATGGTTTGTTCTTATATTGTCTCTAGAAGTGCACTGGTCAATTCAGTACCTTCGGAAGATACCTAGAAGAACTATAGAGTCTCCAACTCTCAATGCCTCATAACCAGACATCATAGATTCTTCTAACAATCATACTGAGGTCAATAGTCCTTTGACCCTAAGATTGCGAATATATCGTTTTAAGCAAACTACGAAGAGTTTGTTCATGCAAATCTACATTTGTCTCTTCGTAAGTTGTTTAGTTTGTTTATGGACTAAAAGACTATGGTTTTATCATAAAGCTTCAGACAAGGAAGATTGAATGAACGTTTCAACTTTTTATTAATGAATAAGCAATTTCAAGCAAGAGTCTTCGTAAGACTATATGACATCAAATGTACATAAATAGACACTACTACTCTTCTTGTGGGCACCATTGACAACAGTAATATATCATCGACATATAGTACAGAAACACAACTTTAGCTTCGTGCATTAACTTGTAAACGCACGGCTCATCTATTGACTGCTCAAAATCGAAGCTCTTTACATTTTCATCGAATCTAATATTCCATGACCTAGATGCTTGCTTTAATCCATAAATGGACTTAAGCAGCTCACAAACCTTGGTCTCTCGACCTTCTTTCACGAAACCATCTGGCTGAGCCATATAAATGCGCTCGTCAAGATTGCAATTCAGGAAGGCCGGCTTGACATCCATTTGCCAGATCTCATAGTCGAGAGCTGCAGCTATGGATAAAAGCATCACGACTGGCGAGAAGGTTTCTTCATAGTCAATCCCTTCTTGTTGGGTATAACCCTTAGCCACAAGTCATGCTTTGAACTTCTCAACGTTCCCATCCGGACCCCTTTTCTTCTTATATATCCACTTACACCCTACGGGTTTAATCCCTTCAGGAAGATCTACAAGTTTCCAGACTTTGTTGACATACATCGAGTGCATTTCAACTTTCATGGCGTCAAGCCAAAGGTTTGATTCAGAACAAGCCATCGCTTGGCTATAGGAAACAGGGTCATCCATGTCGGAGACGGCTACGAGAGTGTCTCCATAGGACATATACCTGTCAGACTTTTGAGTAGCCCTCCCACTACGTCGAAGTATTACTTGACGAGATTTTGATGAGTTAGGTTGTGTTTCAGTTGGGGTAAGAACTGTTCTTATAGATGAGGTAGAAGCTTCCTGACCCAACTTTTCTTCAAGCACAATTTTGCTTCTAGGTTTTACATCTTTCATAAAGTCATCCTCAAGGAAACGAGCATTCGTGCTAATGAAAGTCTTATCGTCCTCGGGACTATAGAATGTGAATCCTTTAGTTTCCTTTGGATATCCCACAAACAGGCACAATTTTGACCTACTAGCCAACTTGCTAGTCTTTTGTCTCAGCACGTGTGCAGGGCAACCCCAAATTTTGATGCGGCCAGGATTTACTTTACGGCCAGTCCATCGTTCATAAGGAGTATCATTGAAGGACAGTCAGTGAAGGTGTTTAAAGATTGATGGATTCCTCGCCAAGCCTCCGATTACAATTCCTTCGGAAGAGAATCGAACGGCTAAGGTGACGGATCTGATTGACGAAAACTCGGACCTTTGGGGCGAAGACAAACTTTCGGAGGTGTGTTGGCCTGTGGACTATGATTCGATATTGAGCATCCCTATTGGCAGTGGACGCCAACTAGACAGACACTACTGGAACCCTGAATTGTCCAGTAACTACTTTGTGAAGTCTGGTTACCGACTTGCAAAGGTGTGCGATGACCAAGCGACCTCTCACTCCCACGTTAAGGGCTTTTTGAATCTATCTGGAACTTACGAGCTCTGCCAAAAGTTAAGGCCTTTCTCTTGCGTGTTATTTCTGGTTGTCTCCCTACTTCACAAATATGGTGTCCCGTGGAATTTAGTGCTCGACTATCTGTGGTGTGTATGGGAACTGTTGGGAATATTGCCCACTTGAAGATAATGATTACTAAATTCGATAATAAGATTACTTTATTAGCATTATATGATTAGTGGGTTGAGTTCTAAACAATTAGAATCAATAAAAACTATCTTCCATAGCCTCCGTATTAAACTGAGTCACGTGTTGGGCACCTGAGTTCGGGCGGTGAGCTAAAACGAGGTCGATGACTGATATACGCCTGGAAAGCTATATCTAAAGTCTTATATGTGGAACACATAGGTGAAGGCTAATCCCTATGTGGGAGTATTCTACACTTGTGGTAAGTGTGCGACTTGGACATGTCTTGGTGTAGATGTGTCGTTTAAGGACCGTTACGACACACTAACCGAGGTCAGTATGATGGTCACAGTGAGACTTGATCTAAATCCTGAAGTGATCATGGACACTGGGTTATGTTACTGAGCTCTTTGACTCATTCGCTAAAAGGCTATTCATGCTAATCACAGCTTATGTCTTGGGAGTTTTCTCAGAGCATGATTCGAGTGGGAAGTGATTTACAGATACGGAATCCAGCCTTCCTGAAAGAAGGTTAATGTTCACTCACCTAAGGGTTGATTCCAGAACCGATAGATTGCTAGCACTTTCGAAGTAAGTAACGTTCGAAAGAATCTTTCGCTGGGGAAGCAACAATGCTTAGGGTTGATATGTATCAAGAGAAGTATAACGGAAAAATTGACTTCTCTTGACACGGGTTGAACCTGGAGGATCTTGATCACGAACTGACTATATCAGTAGACACTCGTCACGATGAGTAAATATAATTCTAGTATAAAGGAGAGTTCAGTCTTGGCTTACAAGGTGGAGTATTTGACCAAGATTAGACGAATCGATGGAAAAAAGAGAAAGGACTATTTCGTCTTTTTCATCGGATTTGTTAAGCTTCTATTACTAGGTCCATAGTCCCCGATTCGGCTCTGATAAAGGCGGATAAGAACTTTCGTATAATAATGTTTATCATTATTAATCTCACTTGCTGTAATTGTGATTGACAGCATTAATTCTGGAAAACGGGTATTCGCAAAATTAAATAAATATTTATGGTAGAATTGTTTATTTATTGTTTGATCAAGTAAATAAACAATTATTAATTATTTGTTTATTGTTGGACCAAGTAAATAAATAATTAATTGGGTTTTAAGCAATTAGGCCTTGCACAAAATATGAAAATCGGATTTGGGAATTTTGGCACTAGGATTTGCGTAAATCCCCCCTTGGCCGTGTGCCTAAAATTCGAATTTTATAATATTGGTATTTACCAATATTTTCTCTTTAGTTGTTTAAATAAAGGAGAGAGAAAAATATAAGATATTGTCATATATTTTCTCCTTATTTAAAGGAAAGTATTTAGGAGAATATTTAGGAGAATAATATATTCTCCTTTATTATCTCACTAAATAAATTATTCTCTATTTAAATAAAAGAATAATATCCCATAGATATTGATCTGATGGATGAGAGAAAAAGTAGGATTCACTTGTTGAGATCCAATGACCTAGATTTAATCCACTAGTGTGAACACAATAAAAGGAAATAAAATATTCTGGAAGATTCCATGAATATCTCCTTTTACTACTATAAATAGGGGTTCATGAGAAGGCAAAAATATGCAATTATTTTATGCAATTTTTGTGAAAAATTTCGTGCATCCTAGCCTCCCTTGGCCGTGCACTTCTGCTTCTCTTCCCCTCGGAAATTTGTTTCCATTCTTAGTAAAATAAGAGCGAGATCTCGAAACACCTAGTTTCGTGATCTAGTGAGATAAAGACTGTGCCCACTCATCTTTCTTATTCGTCTCGGAGATTACGTTTCGGAAGACTAAGGGGTCATCCTCGAGTCCTTCATCAAGATGACGCAAGGAGTACGCGATTGGTTTAGGAGCGTTCTGTAACTGAACCGAAAATCAATGTAAGTATTCGTTTTTCGCTCAAATCGGTTGCTTGATAAATATGCTCTCGTGAATTAAATTAATTAAACATAACTAGATCTTGTTAATTATAACCATAATTTAATTAGCTTATGATCAGCGTAATTAATTATTTTTCCGCATTAATATGGTTATATGGTGGAATCATCTCAAACGAGTCGCATCGGAGCGATCGTTCGTGCCCGATGCGCGCTCGATCCACCAACAAGTGGTATCAGAGCTAGATGTTATGATTAATTAATTGATTTGTTCTTGTAATTAATTTAAATATGGTTTGAATGAAATTATATGTGGATGTGAATTTCATGCAATTCAATATATGATATGTGGATTGTGATTCGTGGTTTGATCGTAGAATATTTGATTCTCGCTTTTCTAGATTTTTTTGTAAACCCGAAATTCAAAGGGTTTAGGTTTTATGTAATTATTATTATTATTGTTGTAGTCCGATGGTGCGATGTTCTTGATCACGACGATCGGCGAGAGACGGACACACAACGAAGAAGCATGACGGACGAAGAAAGCCTCCACTACTACGCCACAAGAAAACTTGTCACAAAATTTTGTGACAAGTCTCGGCCGTCCTCTTAGTGCCGGGCCGCGCCCTCGTGGCGGCGGCGGTCCGGTGCAGCCTCAAGACTAGGTCAAGATTAGAGGATTCGTCCGGGCCTCAGCCCGGAAACCCTAGTGGGCCCACGGGCCCACTCATTAAAAAAAAAGTTTTTAAATGTTTTATTTAATTAATTATATGGGCTGAGCCCTAATGATTTTTATTTAAAACATTACAAAATAAATTATTATGATATCGATTTATTTTAAATGGGACATTGGAATGAGCCCTTACTTAATTAATTTTTTCGATAAAAAAAAATTAGAAAAATTAAATAATTTGATATTGATTTATTTTTCTAAGGGACATAAGAATGGGCCCAATTGAATCCATGGGCCAATATGATTGGGCTTATCTTGATTTACTTTATAGAATCAAATAGGAAACGATCAATCCGAATCAAACCATTCTTGCATGCTCTTGCTTGTTTATTTAATTACTATGCCATGCTTGTATGCTATAACTTAGATCATGTATCGTATGTTAATGGTTGTCATGGGCTTTCATTCATTAAAATTGTCTAATTGGATTAGGATAGTTAATTAATGAATGAGTTGAACGGATCGGAGAGCTTTGTCACCAAGCCGATAAGAGGCTAAGCTGAGAGGTACTTAAGAAGACCTAGTGTCTCACCTTCTCTACTGGGAGCTTTTTCTGTGATGGAATACTTTTAGGATAATCAAGACTAGATTTCACGAATTCCTAATCACTAAGCTATATCGAAACATCTGTTTTTTAAGGGTAGCTTAGAAACACTCGAGTTTTTAATATGACTTAGTTAACTCGAGTGGATCACCTAGATTAAAGTTAATGCTAGGAAAATTAAAATACTGAAAGTATATTGAGTCGTAGGTCTCCAACATTGACACAACACCGTGAGGATAAAAGATCCCCTCGTGACCGGCGGTTTTCTAAACATGGTGGTCAGTTCCATTCGGAAGGGCTTTTCTGATTCCAATACCAAGGTTGTGTTTCTGACGATAGGTGGGAGGGTTGATCTCTGCGTGTACTAGTTACGCTAGTGCGTATGAGCTAGATTTCTTTCACTGAAATGTTGGGTTGACTCATGCATGAACCAACCGGTGGTTGCTCATGTGGCCAAAGATTCCTATAAAATTGGTAGTTAGTGAGCATAGTTATGAAGGTGCATGTACTATGATTGCTCATTAATCTGAGATGGTTCTCATTTTCACTAGGTGCACTCCGTTACGTCACCAGAGTGAAACGGACTGTGGCTATTAGTCGAATTACCTTGGAATATAAAAACTGGGTTCTTTTGATTAGTATTTTATCCCGTGCTTGTTTGCATTATAGTTTTTATTTCCTAAATTATATTGATAGTTATTTCTTTTCATATTGTTAATAAATGTACTTTTATGTTTTTAGTAATCATGTCGAACCCTATTATGGCCCTGTTGTCGAAAGACGTCCTGACTGGAGATAACTTCCCTAAGTGGAAGTCGAATCTCGACATTGTGCTTGTGAAAGCATTCGCTTTATCCTCACTGAAGACAGACCTCCTCTTCCTGCTCATGGTGCCTCCAAGAACTTGAAGGAGGACTATGACAAGTGGACTACTCCCAATATCAAGGCGGTGGCCTACATGCTCGCAAGCATATCTGATGCGTTGCGAACTAAGATGGAAGGGAAGGAGACCGTTGTGGAGATCCTTGACTCGTTGCAACAAATGTTTGGGATGCAAAGCGAGCAAGCCCGCATTGAGCTCACCCATAAGTGCACTAGCACTAGGATGACTGCGGGAACTCCGGTGAGGGATCATGTCATGAAGATGACTAACTACTTCACCAAAGCTGAACTCCATAGGGCACAGATGGATGAGGTTGCTCAGGTGGGAATAATCCTGAATTCCCTTTCGAGTGACTTCATACAGTTTACGTCCAACTACATCATGAACAAGTTGACGTATGGACTGTCTCAGCTGTTGAATGAACTACAGAATTTCGAGTCTATCACTCGACATGGGAAGAACAAAGGGTCAGCTCTCTATGCTGACAAGAGTTCTTCGCCTAAGACCAAGAAGAAGTTGACTTCTGGTGCTGAGTCATCTAAGGCACGTCCGAATACTTCAAAGGGGAAAGGTCCCGCTAAGAAGGAAAGGAAGAACTTCAAGAGAAGTGGAAAAGGAAAAGAAAAGAAGCGAGAAAGCATTGGTAAATGTCACCACTGCAACACTGAAGGCCATTGGAAGAGGCATTGTCCTTTGTACTTGGCTGAGCTTGAGAAAAACAAGAAGAATGCTAGTATGGTACCTTAAAATTCATGATTAAAGATATCCTAAAAATGTTTTGAGGATAATTATTCATGAGCATACTTCTTTTCTTGTTGCAGAGCAGATCTGATGGAGCACACATGTGTAGACGAGCTTGCTGAACAATGTCGGATTCAAGCCCGAATTGTAGAGAAGCTCATGCTCCGTTTGAAGATCTAATTTCCCGCTAGTTTTATTACTTTCATTTTTGGATTTATTTTTGAACATGGGATGTGTCATTTAATAATCCGAGGTTTTCTGGATTGTAGCCTTTATGGCTATTCCAGAAAGGATGAATCTTTCTTTCTTTATGTTTTATTACATTATTTATGAACACATAGTTGTGTCTTTAAATATTTCCTTCTATTGAATGCCTTGATTGCTTTTATGATATTTGAATATGCATGAATGCTTATGTCCTTATGAAAAAGATATAGAATATGAAGGTCACGTGATGAGGACATCACCACGAACATGCATTCGCATTCAATCAAGGATACACCGGAGGGCCCAATGACGCGAGCCCGAACCAAGAGATTCAAAGAGCAAGTGACCAGCCTACTTCACAAGTTTGGAGCCCAAAATATTGCCATAGAAGAGCCCAGAATCGTCAACATGATCTCAGCCCAAACTCAAGGCAATAATCCGAAATAGAGTCAAGCCCAAAGGGATAAACGAATTTTATGTGTGTGTGAGACTGTTGGTTTTTTTGCAACCGTTTGTGAGTTTATGGTCTGAGAGTTATTTCGTTTTTTGTGTTAATTCGAGATTTATGGCGTCTCTTTGGTTTTTGTAACCATAATCTCGAATTGAGTATTTGTATCAATTGTGTTGAAGAAGAAGACAGACCATCTTTGATTATCAAACAATTGTGTGAGTATTAGTTCTCTGAAATTTTAAGCCCTAAACGAAGAACTTATCAAGGCAATTCCTTGTGGCGTTCTTGTTCATCCAATCTTATCAATAGTTCGAATCATAAACTATTGTGGCGATTTTCATTCCATACAACCTCTACGACCCTTATCTGAATTCGACCAAAATCTATACAAACCATAAATCCACAAACAACATCCGAAATTGCAAATTCAAGACCAAACTGATCAAGTATTTCGACTCTCGAGACGACTCCACGTTCGTTCCGCTTTGATCCGAGGCTCCTTTCATTCTCTCGAAGGGATTCTCCATCATTTGGTATCAGAGATTAGGCTCTCAATTAGTCAATTTTTTTTTTTACCCTTTCTTAAAAAAAAGAGAAGAAAGAAAAAACGCGAAAAAAAAAAAAAAAAATCTCCAGAAAGTTTTCCTCCAGAAAGTTATTCTCTCCAGAAAGTTTTCCTCCAGAAAGGTATTCTCTCCAGAAAGTTTTGTCCCTCCAGAAAACTCTATCTCTCCATAAAACTTTTAATTTTTTTTTTCTTTCTCTTGTGTGTTTAATTTATCTCTTTTCATTTCCTTCAAAATACTTTCTTCCAGATTATATATCCCAGAATACTTCTTCTCCTCAATCTTTTAGCATATACCATTCCAGTTCTTAGCCAAAAAAAAAAAAAAGAGTACAAAAAAAAAAAATTCCAGAAGAAATTTTATTGTATTTTTGGCATCCTGGTGTGATTCTGAGCGTTTTGAGCTCCCTCTCACGAAAGTGATTTTTTTTTTTTACCATTTTGTACGGATTTTACTGTTCACCGTCGAAAATTTTACCTTTTTTTTTCCAAGCTTTTTCCTTCAGCCACCACCACCTTGATCGTTTTTCTGTTTGAGTTTTAAAATTTTAAGAGGACTTACGAGCGGAAAAAGGCAGAGTGTTACATTATAGCAAAAGCCATATTTGAGTGTCCAAACACGAGTGAATTTCCAAATTACGAGCGAAACACGTAAGGGAGTGATTTTGTGAGGACCATTAACCTTATATATCGTATATATATACTACTGTTCATTTACGCAGATTCATGACAACTCCTCGACGAGATAGTGCTTCATCCTCACAACCACCTTTGACGATGGACGACCTTGTCCACACCATGCAGCGGTTCCTCGATCCGATTCTTGCTCGCTTAGACAACATCGAACAACATCAAACTGCCGAATTTGTGCACACCGAGCAATGGCAAGCACCTGACTTCGAGAACCCGTTCTACCACCAAGGAGGCCAAAGACGTGGTTTTCCATCACGCCGCGGACAAACACGCGGACGAGGCCTTCCACCAGCGCATCGTGGAACTTGGACGAACGACGACGATGAACAAGTTGTTTCCGATGTTTTGGATTTTGATCACCCTCGAGGACGAGCTCATGCACACCACCGTCACCATCATGATGATTTCCGCGGCATCAAAATGCGTGTTCCTTCCTTCAACGGCAAGAACGACCCCGACGCTTACTTTGATTGGGAGCGGAAGATTGAACTCATTTTCGATTGTCACCAATATTCGGATTTGAGGAAGGTGAAGCTAGCCGCCACGGAATTCAGTGACTATGCCTTGATATGGTGGGAGCAGATTTCCACTAGTAGACGACGTGCCGGCGAACAGCCCATTGCCACATGGGACGAGATGAAAACAGTCATGCGCAAGCGGTTCATTCCGACCCATTATTACCGCGACATGTTCAACCGCCTTCAGCGTCTTCGACAAGGTTCACGCTCAGTTGAAGAGTACTTTCAAGACCTGGAAATGACTCTCATGTGCACCGGAGTTGACGAAGAACGGGAGGCAACCATGGCCCGTTTCTTGTCCGGTCTCAACCGAGATATCGCACGCCAAGTCGAAATCAAACAGTTTATCGACATGGAGGATTTGGTGCATATGGCAATAGTGGTCGAGAAACAGCTCAAAACAGACTCCACAAGATACAACCGCTTCCCCGACAAAACACCATGGCAATCCACCTTCCCCAAAACCGACGAAAACAAATACTCTCCTCCGAAGCCACAATCGGCCTTACCAACCGTCCATCACCAACGACCACCTCCCGACCCCGTGAACAAAGGCAAGCTTCCCGCTTCGACCCCTCAACGTAACCGCGACCTCACCTGCTTCAAGTGTCGAGGTAAAGGCCATATTGCTTCCGAATGTCCAAACAAGCGCTCCATGATTCTCCTACCCGACGGCGATGTAATCACGGACGATGAGGCAGCAACCCAAACCGGTGTTGATTATGGCGAACCGACCTACGACGACTATGAGGTTGAAGTTGAAGATGAACAACTCACCTTGGTCACCCGGCGAGTGCTTAGTGTTTCCGCCAAAGACGATGATGAGCACGCGCAGCGAGAATCCATCTTCCACACTCGCTGCCATATCCATGACAAAGTGTGCAGCCTCATTATTGATAGCGGCAGCTGCACCAACGTCGCAAGCACCATCCTTGTCCACAAGCTGTCCTTGCCAACCTCCAAGCATCCTCACCCGTACAAGCTCCATTGGTTGAACGATAGTGGCGAAGTACGCGTCACCGACCAGGTCCTTGTCCCTTTCAAAATTGGCAAATACGAGGACGAAGTTTTATGCGACGTTGCACCAATGGAAGTGTGTCACCTCCTCCTTGGCCGCCCTTGGCAATTCGACCGACGTACTGTTCATGACGGTCTTTCCAACAAATACAAATTCGTGCACAAAAACCATCAGATTGTTCTTTCCCCACTTTCTCCATCCCAAGTCCTCAAAGATCAAGCTCACCTCCACCAAAATGCCAACCACATTAAACACATTAGCCATTCTCCCAAACAGACCACGAGTACCAAAGAAAAAGCCAATCAAACTCTGGTCAAAACCCATGAGAGAAAACAAAAAATTTTAGTGAGTGCAAGCAAGGTTAAAAAGGCAATTTTTAATGAAAAACCGATTCTGATGTTCTTGCACAAAGGACATCTTTTACACGCTGACCAACTTGACAAAAGTTTGCCTAGTCTTGTTGTGGAATTGTTACAGGATTTTGCGGACGTTTTTCCCGATGATGTTCCATCCGGTTTGCCACGAATCCGCGGCATCGAACATCAAATTGACTTAGTCCCCGGCGCTACCCTTCCAAATCGTCCAGCGTACCGTGTTAATCCAACCGAGACAAAGGAGCTCCAGCGACAAATTGATGACCTCATGGCCAAAGGATACATCCGCGAGAGATTGAGTCCATGCGCGGTGCCCGTTCTCCTCGTCCCAAAAAAAGATGGCAGTTGGCGCATGTGTGTAGATTGTCGCGCCATCAACTTCATCACGGTAAACTATCGATTTCCAATTCCTAGATTAGATAATATGCTTGATGAATTGCATGGTGCGTGTGTTTTTACAAAAATTGACTTGCGAAGTGGTTATCACCAAATAAGAATGAAAGAGGGTGATGAATGGAAAACAGCTTTCAAAACAAAACAAGGTTTATACGAGTGGTTAGTCATGCCGTTTGGTTTAACAAATGCTCCGAGTACTTTCATGCGCTTAATGAACCATGTACTTCGTTCTTTCATTGGGAAATTTGTGGTTGTTTATTTCGATGATATCTTGATTTATAGTATGACTTTTGATGACCACATGATTCATTTGAACATGGTTTTTGAAGTGTTGCGCAAAGAACAATTATATGCTAACTTGTCCAAATGCTCTTTTTGCACGGACGAAGTTGTGTTTCTTGGTTTCGTAGTCAGCGCTAAAGGAATCTCCGTGGATAGCGCGAAAGTCAAGGCAATTCAAGAGTGGCCAACACCAACGACCGTGCAACAAGTTAGAAGCTTCCACGGCCTTGCGGGATTTTACCGTCGCTTTGTTCCCAATTTCAGCACCATCGCAGCCCCTTTGACCGAATTAATCAAAAAAGATGTTGGATTCCAATGGGGATACGAGCAAGAGGGAGCATTCCAAACTTTGAAAGAGCGCCTCATCAATCCTCCTCTTTTGGCGCTGCCCAATTTTGACCAGCCCTTCGAAATTCAATGCGAGGCTTCAGGCATTGGTATTGGCGCTGTCCTTATGCAACAAGGACGTCCCTTGGCGTATTTCAGCGAGAAATTGAAAGGCGCATCGCTGAATTACCCGACCTACGACAAAGAGCTCTACGCACTCATCCGCGCTTTGGAAACATGGCAACACTATCTCCTTTCCAAAGAGTTCATCATTCACACCGACCACGAGTCCTTAAAGTACCTCAAAGGACAACACAAGTTGAATAAACGACATGCGACGTGGGTAGAGTTCATCGAACCTTTTCCTTACGTCATTCGGTACAAATCAGGTAAAGAGAATGTGGTAGCCGACGCCCTTTCTCGGAGGTATGTTTTACTTTCATCTTTGAGTGCACACTTGTTGGGTTTTGAAATAATAAAAGAGTTGTACAAAGATGATTCGGATTTTGGTGAAATTCATGCAAACTGTTCACAAAAAGCTTTTGGAAAATTTTATTTGCATGATGGATTTTTGTTTTACAAAAACAAGCTATGTTTGCCTAGTGGTTCTATGCGTGAATTACTTGTTCGTGAGGCACATAGTGGTGGTTTGATGGGTCATTTTGGTGTTGCTAAAACGCTGCCTATTTTGCAATCAAATTTTTATTGGCCGAACATGCGAAAAGATGTTGAACGAATTTGTGGAAATTGCATTGTTTGTAAAAAGGCTAAATCAAAAAGTCAGCCCCATGGTATGTACACTCCTCTTCCCGTTTCTACTTCTCCTTGGATTGATTTATCTATGGACTTTGTTTTAGGTTTCCCTCGATCTAGCAAGGGAAATGATTCCATTTTTGTTGTCGTTGATCGGTTCTCCAAGATGGCGCATTTCAGCCCTTGCAAGAAGACCAGCGATGTTTCCAACATCGCCAACTTGTTCTTCCGCGACATCGTACGACTCCACGGTATGCCTAAAACCATTGTTTCCGATCGTGATGCGAAATTCTTGAGTTATTTTTGGAAGACATTGTGGACAAAATTAGGTACGAAATTACTTTTCTCTACCACTTGTCACCCCCAAACTGATGGGCAAACGGAAGTTGTGAATAGAACATAGTCTACTTTGTTGCGTGCCATAATCAAAACTAATCTTAAGTCTTGGGAAGAATGTTTGCCTCATGTCGAATTTGCATACAATCACAGCAAGCATTCAGCCACTACATTTTCACCTTTCGAAATTGTGTATGGTTTCAATCCTATTACGCCTTTGGATTTGTTTCCTTTGCCTAGTTCTCAACAGGTTAATCTCGATGGCGCACGGAAGGCTGATTTTGTACAATCTCTCCACGAAAAAGTTCGGGCCAACATTGAGCGACGCAACGATCAATATGCAAAGCAAGCAAACAAAGGGCGCACAAAAGTTTTGTTTCAGCCCGGAGATTGGGTTTGGATTCACATGCGCAAGGAACGTTTTCCAGAAGAACGCAAGTCCAAGTTACTCCCCCGCGGCGACGGTCCATTCCAAGTGGTGTCGAAAATCAACGACAATGCATACAAACTTGATCTCCAAGGTAAGTATAATGTGAGTGCTACTTTTAATGTTGCTGATTTGTCTCCTTTTCATGCAGTTTTGGATTTGAGGGCAAATCCTTTCCAACCCGGGGGCAATGATGAGGACATCACCACGAACATGCATTCGCATTCAATCAAGGATACACCGGAGGGCCCAATGACGCGAGCCCGAACCAAGAGATTCAAAGAGCAAGTGACCAGCCTACTTCACAAGTTTGGAGCCCAAAATATTGCCATAGAAGAGCCCAGAATCGTCAACATGATCTCAGCCCAAACTCAAGGCAATAATCCGAAATAGAGTCAAGCCCAAAGGGATAAACGAATTTTATGTGTGTGTGAGACTGTTGGTTTTCTTGCAACCGTTTGTGAGTTTATGGTCTGAGAGTTATTTCGTTTTTTGTGTTAATTCGAGATTTATGTCGTCTCTTTGGTTTTTGTAACCATAATCTCGAATTGAGTATTTGTATCAATTGTGTGGAAGAAGAAGACAGACCATCTTTGATTATCAAACAATTGTGTGAGTATTAGTTCTCTGAAATTTTAAGCCCTAAACGAAGAACTTATCAAGGCAATTCCTTGTGGCGTTCTTGTTCATCCAATCTTATCAATAGTTCGAATCATAAACTATTGTGGCGATTTTCATTCCATACAACCTCTACGACCCTTATCTGAATTCGACCAAAATCTATACAAACCATAAATCCACAAACAACATCCGAAATTGCAAATTCAAGACCAAACTGATCAAGTATTTCGACTCTCGAGACGACTCCACGTTCGTTCCGCTTTGATCCGAGGCTCCTTTCATTCTCTCGAAGGGATTCTCCATCATCACGTTTTTCCGTTCATATGCTATATAGAAGCACAATAAATAAATATAAATATTTTCTAAGTTATTATCTCTGTTAGAATTTAATTAGCTTTTACTGCTTCATTAAATTCTTATGTTGAATATGTTTTATTGTTTAAGAACTATTTAGAGCTTTGAAAGCGTCTAAATAATTATTACCATTATTCGACAATGACTTGTGCGAATAATAAATAAAGGAGACACAACTAAGAGTTAGTGTTGATGATGAATTACATTAGTGGGAGCTTCCTTAATTGGAACCTAGTCACTAATATTCGTATTGTTTGAGTGGGAGCATCCTTGAATGGAACCTAGTCACTCTAGATTTATTGTTTGAGTGGGAGCATCCTTGAATGGAACCTAGTCACTCTAGATTTATTGATTGAGTGGGAGCATCCTTAATTGGAACCTAGCCAGTCTAAATTCAATAATCGAGTAGGAGCATCCTTAGCTGGAACCTAGCTACTCTTATTCATTGACTTAGTGGGAGCATCCATAAATGGAACCTAGCCACTAAATAACCAATATTATTGAGTGGGAGCATCCTTAATTGGATTCTAGTCACTATTGTTCAATAAAAGAGTGGGAGCTTTCTTTAATGAAATCTAGCCACTTGTTGTTCAATAAATAGCAAACATCCTTCATAGGATTAAACCCATCATTGAAGATGGCATCCTTAACCGGAATGTATATGCTATTATTCAATAATTAAAGTGGAACATAAATCAATGAATTGAAAGGAAGGATAATTTTGGATTATCTTGTCGTTAAAATCAATAACCTAGTGGGAGCATCCTAGAATGGATCGTTGTCACTCTCATCAACAATAAACTTTCCTTAAATGGAAATACATGATCTTGAGATATCATTCTCGATCATACTAACTTGTCTGAAAGTTATTAGCCCATATTTAATAGATCTACCTGTTAAGCTATTAGCTTAAAGGAATAGAGAGATCTATAAAAGGATTAATGAAATGGTTTAAGCTTTATAAGCTATAAGGTAAGAGATTGAGCCCTTAAGGAGAGACATTATCATCAATGATACTCTTCTTTCTTATACCACGAACCACTTCATTAGGGATCTTCAAAATTGAAGATGAACTGTCCTTTGAGGATGAAGTTCCAATAACATAAAGACATGGATCGAAGTAGTTATACTACTAAACCTTTTGAAATATGAAAAGTAGATCCTAAGTACTTAACAAACTAATCATGATTGTACATGAGTGTTTGTTATAATCAATATTTTGAGAATGATCGATAAGTATAGCTCCTAAACAAGTGTCATGAATAAAGTCATTACTATTATAGTTCTAGACCTCATAATGACACAAGTAAATTGACTGAGCTAACTATTTCTAAAATTAAATTTAGAAACGACATGCCCATTCCATTATGTCTCAAACATACTTATTGATATAAGGTATGAGCTCAATGTTGAGGCTATCAACATTGTCTTTAAAAGGACTAATAATTAGACCTTTGACAATGTCGTATTTCCGAGAATAAACATGTGTTGAAAACACTGTAATTTCTGGAAATAGTGAGATACTTAGTTATTTAAATATAGTAAATCCTTAAAGTCATGTGTATATATTGAATATGAACACGACAAACAAGGATGAACTATAAATAACCAAGTAATAGAAATAGGTCAATAAAGTTCTTATTTAAACACGTTCAATAAATCACACTATAATAAGTGGTGATGAGATCAAACCATGCAATGGTGCAACCTGTTTTGGCACCAAAATGGATGTACACCTTGATAGGGAGACTTGTTATCTTTAGATATAAAGTCTGGTGTATAATCTAAAGGTATGCGAAGTGTTGTCGGTCGTTTTCGGAAAACCCGAGACGCCGAGAGGGCACGTCGCTCAAAGGGCCGATGGTCAGGCCGGAGGTCCTGAAGAGCGGCAAAACTTCAAGCCCTCGCCCAAACTCCTGACTCCTCGAGTCGAGCTTCGCTCCTCGAGTCGAGCCTTGAGTCAATCTCCTCGAGTCGAGCTTCGCTCCTCGAGTCGAGCCTTGAGTGGTTCCTCGAGTCGAGCCTTTAATTGTCCCTCGAGTCGAGCCTCGAGTCACTTTCGAGTCGAGCCTCGAGTCATCCTCGAGTCACTCCTCGAATCAAGTCGCTAGTCGCTCTCGCCGGGCCGAGCCTTGCCCCTCGGATCGAGTCACTCTCATCAAGTAGAAAGCTTCATATTTCACGTGAGAAGAATGGCATTCGAAGGCCCGCAAGAGCCCGGCAAGACGAGCCGCTCACTGCGCACGCAACGCGCTGCACCGGCCAGCCGGGCAGCAGGCAGCGCGCCGCGCCGGTCAAGGAACCCTGCGCCGCGCGTCCTGCGCCGCGCGTCCCGCGCCGCGCCCGGTGACCCGCGCGCCGCGCCCCCTGCGCCGCGCGCCGCGCGCCGCGCGTTGTGCGCCGCCCTTTGTGCGCCGCGCGCGCCGTGCGCCTCCACTTAATGCCACACGCATTCCTAGTCCCACATGGACGAAAAAGGGACCTTCTAAGGCTCCCAAACACCTATAAATACCCTCTCCCATTGAGGGGAAAGCCATCCCAAGATATCCAAGAATATCTAATAATTCTCTTCATCTCTTATCGACACGCTCGATTTCTCTGCTTCTCTGGATGCCATATTTGGCCTGAAGCAGGTTCTCTTCTCTCTCCCTCGTTCTCAAAGGTCCCGAAGCACTCACGGGAACTTCCCGGACGTCGCTCCCTTTGACCGAACGTTCTCCGGTGCTCAAGCACGCCCCTAGGGTTCTCAACTAGAGCTACCCTCGCGCGTCCAACACGCTAGACGCGTACGCGATCTCCGAAGTTCTGAGATGCTGCCGAGGACTCCTCGCGCCCCGTTTCCTTCGTCGAGCACGCCTCTCCGCCAAGGCTCCACGCCTCATACTGCGTCACACACGCTTGAACTACGTTCTGACCTGATCCCACGCACGGGTACGTAGGCAGCCGACAACCAAGGCACGGTCACTCATCCTCCTCACCCCCTACCTCTCCCGAGAGGCGGGTTGATCGGAGAGAACCCTAGCTCGAGACTATCGAGTTCACACTCTTGGCCCGGGTGCGATCACTTGGTCCGGCCTTGGATCGAACCGCCCGAGGTTTTAAATAGTTGTTCATTTTCGTGCGACAACATTTTGGCGCTAGAAGGAGGGGACTTCCCGACCTATTCAGCCCGAAATCCCTTCTATTCATCTTCTTCTTTTCTTCTGCGAACTCAACCTTCTCGAACTTGAGAAACGATGAGTAGCCAATCACCCGTACGTTCTGAGGGCGCAAACAACCCCGAAAACGTCGCTAAGACCAAGAAATACTTCTTGCGCTCCCGAGCGCATGGTGACGAAGAGTCGCTCCACGAAGAGAGCTCGACCCGCTCACCATCTCCATCTCCTGATAGCAGGGACAACCGCATCACGGAATTGGAGGAGAGTATCCGCCGACTGAAGGCGAGGAACGCAAGGTATCACCGCCAACTGGCTGCGAAGCAACCTATGCGTGACACGACGATCCCCAACGGGGATCCTGAGAACCTCAACGAGGAAAGCCGCGACCCTGATTATGAGGATACTGGTGACTCGGAGGATGTCGAGACTTCTCTCACGAAGGACGGGGGACTCCCCGCCGTGTTTGAAGCCGGTCCGTCGAATCCCTTACCCCGAACAGGCGATGCGCCGGTAGCTTCTCAAGAGGGGAATTCCCGACGTTCAGCCCTCGACCGACTAGGTCCGAGGGAGAATGTTGCGGAAAGTCAGGGCGCGCGGAGAGCGCAACGTCGCAAGCAGAGCCGGCGCCTCCATACGGCCAGCCCTGATCTTAGGGACCACCTCACTGCTCAACGCATTGGGCGTGGCAATGATCTGAGAGAGCGACTAAGCTCTAGACCCAACATCCCGCTGGCAGCCCCAACTAACGGGAACCGCCGCGCAGGACAGGGGTCTAACGAGAGGCTGCAGGTGACTCCTCCCGATCAAGGGGTTACTCCAACGACCGGTCTCGATGTGGTCACTATGATCCACAACCTTCGAGATGAGGTACGAGATCTCCGAGAGTACGGAATAGGTGGAAGCGCCTACGGAGTCGTTGAGGAGAACTCATCGCCTTTCACTACTCAGATATTGGCTGAGGTTTGTACGGGGAATTTCAAGCTCCCGAACCTCGCTCCCTATGATGGGAAAGCAGATCCTGCTTACCACATCCAGCACTATGAAACCTGGATGACGATGCAGGGTGTTTCTCCTGGTGCCATGTGCCAAGCCTTTAGTTTGACCCTCACCGGACCCGGCTTTGAGTGGTTCAAAAACTTGAGACCAGGAAGCATCCACTCGTTCAAAGACCTGAAGGACATGTTCCTAGCACGATTCGCTACGTCTATGGTCCAAAAGAAGACCAAGATGTACCTGTGGTCAATCAGGCAAGAGAGTGGCGAGTCTCTTAGACGATACCTCGCCCGATTCACAGAAGAGTTAAACAAGGTCGACCGCTTTGACGACAGTGACGCGATTGCCGCTATCATAGAAGGCTTGCGTACGAGTGACTTCCTCAAGTCTGTCGTCGGCCGTGTCCCTTCCACCATGGCCGAGTTAATGACTCGAGCTAAGACCTTCATGGGAGTCGAAGACTACCTCGACGGCCGCAAGAGCACTAATCAAAGCTCTCGCCGTCGGGAAGAACCTATCCGCGAGCAGAACGAACCTCGTAAGAGGCGAAACAAGGGGAACCAGGTTCCTAACAACCAACTCCCTGTACCTCAGAAACCGCGACTTGCGGAAAACTTCAAAGGGTACTCGTCGTTCACGCCGCTGAACACGGCGCCGGAAAGGATCTTGGCTCTGGCACGTGACAAGTTCACGCCCCCGGCTCCAATGAAGAAGGATCCCGCAACTCGCGATCGGTCCAGGTATTGTGAGTTCCATCGGGAATATGGTCATTTGACCTCGGAATGCTACAACCTCAAAAGGCAAATCGAGGCTCTAATCCAACGGGGCGAGCTGAAGGAGTTCATGTTGCGCATGATTGGCGCTGCGGGCCCCACCGCGAACAGACAGCAGTCTGGTCAAGGAGGAGGAGCAGCCGCCTCTGCCAACCAAACCCCGGCTACTGCCAACGCCAATCCACAACTGCACGTGGTAACCACCATACTGGGAGGTCCACAGGATGGGGATTCGGCCCGTCAACGGAAGAAATTCCTTAGGGCCGTGTCTCAGGAAGACGCTGCTATGCACGTCAACTTCACATATGAAGAACCTCCGTCCGTGCCTCACGAGACGATGTATTTCACCAATGAAGAGGCCAAGCGAGTTGTGCATCCGCACAATGACGCGATCGTGCTCAAAGCCCAAGTGGCCAATAACTTGGTGAAAAGGGTTCTCATCGATAACGGCAGCGCTGCCGACATAATCTTCAAGTCCACCCTAGAGCGCATGAAGCTCGGGGGGCTGCGCCCGACTCCGACCCAAACGCCATTGTTTGGGTTCACTGGGGAAAAGGTTATGACTGAGGGCATCATCGACCTGCCGGTCACCTTTGGAACCCCTGGAGGAATCGAAGCCGTTCACATGGTCCCATTCCTAGTGGTCGATCAAGAGTCGCCCTACAACTTAATCATTGGGCGACCCACATTGAACCGGCTGAGGGCAATCACTTCCACGTATCACCTACTGGTGAAGTTCCCCACCGAAGGGGGAATTGGCATCATGGCTGGAGACCAATCCCAAGCCAGAATATGCTACGTGCAAGGAGTTGATGGCAGGTCCGTGGGAAAAGCGGTCAACACAATCTTCCAACTGGAAGACGATTACCCATGCAACCTAAGGGATGCAAGGAAGTTCGGAGAACTTGACCCCCGTGATGAAATCGAAAGACTTAAAGTGGAAACCTCCGATGATCTTGTGCCAATCGTCCTGGACGAGTCGAAGCCTGATCAAGTTGTAAAAATCGGCACCCGACTTCCACTCGCCATCAAAACTCAGCTTACCGCCTTCCTTAGGGAGTTCAAGGATGTTTTTGCATGGACTCATGCGGACATGCCCGGAATCGATCCCGAGGTAATAGTGCACCGACTGAACGACGACCCAAAGGTCGCCGAAAAAGTACAGGCTAGACGAACGTTCAACCCAGAACGATACCTGGCCATAAATGAAGAGGTCGAGAAACTCCTCACCGCAAACTTCATTCGAGAGGCTAAGTACCCCAAGTGGGTCGCCAATGTGGTAATGGTAAAAAAGCCCAACGGGAAGTGGCGAATTTGTATAGACTACAAAGATCTTAACAAAGCCTGCCCTAAGGATTGCTTTCCACTCCCGCGCATCGAACAACTGGTGGACGCCACGGCCGGCCATGAACTCCTAAGCTTCATGGACGCCTATTCAGGCTACAACCAAATTCGAATGCACGAGCCCGATCAAATTAAGACAACCTTTGTCACTGATCGAGGTCTCTACTGTTACAAGGTCATGCCTTTCGGCCTCAAGAACGCGGGAGCGACATACCAACGCTTGGTAAATCGGATCTTCGCCGATCAAATCGGCAAGACGATGGAAGTGTATGTGGACGACATGCTCGTTAAAAGCCTACTGGCAACTAATCACGTACGCGACCTTAGGGAGATGTTCACAATCCTCCGCCGATATAAAATGAAGCTCAACCCCAACAAATGCGTATTCGGGGTTGAATCCGGAAAGTTCCTCGGTTATATCGTCAGCCGACGAGGCATAGAAGCGAACCCGGAAAAAATCAAGGCACTCCTTGAAATGAAGTCGCCACGACGAGTCAAAGAAGTGCAAAGCCTGACCGGTCGGATTGCCGCTCTGACACGCTTCGTATCTAAAGCCACCGACAAGTGTCAACCGTTCTTCAAAGCTCTAAAGAAGACGGACGGCTTTGAGTGGACAGACGAATGCGAAAGTGCCTTCCAAGAAATGAAGGCTTACTTTGGGTCCCCACCATTCCTCTCTAAACCGAAAGAGGGCGAGACGTTGTACGTGTATCTCGCCGTCTCTGAAAGAGCTATAAGCGCCGTCCTTGTCCGCGAGGAGAATAAGGTCCAATGGCCAATCTACTACGTAAGCAAAGCCTTACTCGACGCAGAAACACGCTATACCGAGATTGAGAAACTTTCTCTGGCTCTCGTAACGGCAGCTAAGAAGCTACGACCGTACTTCCAAGCTCACCCAATTGCGGTGCGAACTGAGCATCCGATCGGTAAAGCTCTTCAAAAGGGAACGTCGACTCGTATGGCGATCTGGTCCCAAGAATTGAGCGAGTACGGGATTGAGTTCCACCCAAGAACGGCTATAAAGGGGCAGGCCTTAGCCGACTTCGTGGCAGAATTCTCCTACGCTCCCGATATGGGAAGAGCGGAAACTGACTTAAACGATTGCGAGCTAACTCGGAAAAGGAAGGTAGACCCAACGGGTCCCATCTGGGAGTTATACGTAGACGGAGCATCTAATGCTCGGGGGGCTGGCGCCGGAATAATCCTAATTAACCCCGATGGGGAAAAGCTGCGATATGCCCTCCACTACGGCTTCCAAGCCTCCAACAATGAAGCTGAATACGAAGCGCTCATTGTAGGGGTAGAGCTAGCACAGAAGCTCGGCTCCCATAACCTGCGAATACACTGCGACTCGCAGTTGATCGTAAACCAGGTTAAGGGAGATTACATCGCCAAGGAGCCCAACATGGTCGCATACCTGGCTAAGACGAACTCCAAACTCGAGGCCTTCTCTTGGTTCGAGATTCACCAAATCCCGAGAGAACGAAATTCGGAGGCTGATGCGCTTGCTCGCCTCGGATCTGGCATCGACGAAGACGGATTGGGGACTGTGCCCATTGAATCTCTCCCACGACCATCCGTCTCCCGAGACGAAGTAGGGACCATAGAAGTGGCATCTCAGCCCACTTGGATGGACTCAATTGTCGAGTTTCTGCGAAGAGGGGAACTCCCCGAAGACCGCAAGGAAGCCGATAAACTGAGGGCCTTAGCATCCAAATACACGCTCCGTGAGGGCACGCTCTATAAGCGCGGTTACTCGACACCGCTGCTCCGATGCCTCGATAGCGTTGAGTCGACCAAGGTCCTCCGCGAAATCCATGAGGGCATCTGCGGAAACCACGCCGCTGGAACTTCCCTTGCGCTCAAAGCGCTCAAGCAAGGCTATTTCTGGCCTTCCATGAAGCGAGATGCTTGCGAATGGGCAAGGCGTTGCGATAAATGCCAGCGCTTCGCGGAAATTCCGCGACAGCCCCCGACCCCATTAAGCAGCATCGTTGTCCCACGTCCCTTTGCTAAGTGGGGCGTGGACATCATTGGCAAGCTCCCTAGAGCGCCAAGGCAATACGAGTACGCCATTATCGCCATCGACTACTTCACTAAGTGGGTAGAGGCCGAGCCGCTTGCCAGAATAACTGAAGCAAACACGACGAACTTCATCTGGAAGAACATCATATGCAGGCACGGTATCCCCGCCTCGATTGTGACCGACAACGGGGCACAATTTGACAACGCGCGGGTAAGAGATATCTGCGATCAACTGAAGATCAGCAAGACCTTCTCCTCGCCGCGACATCCTCAGGCCAACGGCCAAGTCGAGGCAGTCAACAAGACTATCAAGAGCAACCTGAAAAAGAAGCTCGAAGACAAGAAAGGCGCCTGGGCCGATGAATTACCATTCGTCCTATGGGCGTATAGGACAACCGCGCGAAACGCCACCGGCGAGACGCCATTCTCCCTTGCATATGGGGTCGAGGCTGTGGTTCCAATTGAAACCGAGATACCCACATTCCGAGTCGACACGTTCGACGAAGCGGAAAACAACGAGGCCATGCGCCTTGAGTTGGACCTGATCGACGAAAAGAGGGCGGAAGCATTCAGACGCCTCGCCGCACAGAAACGCAAGGTCGAAAGATACTACAACTCCAAAATCAAAAGGCGAACCTTTGCCGTCGGAAGCCTTGTCCTCAGACGAGTGTTCCAAAACACACAAGTCCAAGGCGCCGGCGTCCTAGGCCCAAACTGGGAAGGCCCTTACAGAGTCCGCAAAGTCATTCACGACGGCACATACTACATCGAGCACACGGACGGGACTCCGATTCGCCACCCGTGGAACGCGGAGCACTTGAGGCAGTACTATCAGTAGCTAGCGTCCCCCGCTTTTTTTTTATCGCTTTTTATTTCCATTTTCAATAAGGCCTACGAGCCAATGTTTTAGGATTTAAATTTTCTCGCAAGTTTTTCTTTCGCAAAAGTAATAAAACTCAAGTTTTCCATTTCAATTTCGTTTTATGCAAGTTTTCTGGTTATCAACATTTAACTTATAACCCAAAAAACTTAGGGGGGCTAGCTATGGTAAGGAAACTCTCAAAAGAACGCGCTCCACCAAAAAAACCTAAGACGCCTGCATGGCGCACGTAAGTCGCGTAAAGGCGCAACCCGTAAGACGCCTACATGGCGCAACCCGAGACGCCTACATGGCGCGCGTAAGTCGCGTAAAGGCGCAGCCCGTAAGACGCCTACATGGCGCAACCTAAGACGCCTACATGGCGCACGTAAGTCGCGTAAAGGCGCAGCCCGTAAGACGCCTACATGGCGCAACCTAAGACGCCTACATGGCGCACGTAAGTCGCGTAAAGGCGCAGCCCGTAAGACGCCTACATGGCGCAACCCAAGACGCCTACATGGCGCACGTAAGTCGCGTAAAGGCGCAGCCCGTAAGACGCCTACATGGCGCAACCCAAGACGCCTACATGGCGCACGTAAGTCGCGTAAAGGCGCAGCCCGTAAGACGCCTACATAGCGCAACCTAAGACGCATACATGGCGCACGTAAGTCGCGTAAAGGCGCAGCCCGTAAGACGCCTACATGGCGCAACCTAAGACGCCTACATGGCGCACGTAAGTCGCGTAAAGGCGCAGCCCGTAAGACTCCTACATGGCGCAACCTAAGACGCCTACATGGCGCACGTAAGTCGCGTAAAGGCGCAGCCCATAAGACGCCTACATGGCGCAACCTAAGACGCCTACATGGCACACGTAAGTCGCGTAAAGGCGCAGCCCGTAAGACGCCTACATGGCGCAACCTAAGACGCCTACATGGCGCACGTAAGTCGCGTAAAGGCGCAGCCCGTAAGACGCCTACATGGCGCAACCTAAGACGCCTACATGGCGCACGTAAGTCGCGTAAAGGCGCAGCCCGTAAGACGCCTACATGGCGCAACCCAAGACGCCTACATGGCGCATGTAAGTCGCTTAAAGGCGCAGCCCATAAGACGCCTACATGGCGCAACCCGTAAGACGCCTACATGGCGCACGTAAGTCGCTTACATGGCGCAACCCAAGATGCCTACATGGCGCGATTTGAGACGCCCACGTGGCGCAATCCGGCGCACGTAACACACCTACATAGCATGGCTGACTCGCAGTTGAAAATGCTTAAGAACACAAACCATCCAAGTGACTGGCGTGTTTGAAAAAGTATCCTGCTGAGATAAAAGGATGGACAAAATCATTGACACAAACAAGTGACCATCCATGCATGCCGTAGAAGATAAGTGTGCGAAAACATTCATAAAAATAAATGGATAACTCCTCATAAAAGAAAGGGGCAACTGCCTCAAAACCTAGAAAGCATGCGCTAAGACAAGTGCGCTAAAGGGAAATATCCTAGTAAGCAAGCGCTAAGACAAGTGCGCTGAACGGAAAAACCTAAAAAGCACGCGCTAAAACATTTGCGCAGGAAAAATAAAGAAAGAAAACGGTCACTCGGCGGGATCGTCGCCCACAGGGTCGGCCCCGTCAAGTGGTGGGAAAAGCGAGTCGAAGAAGTCGAAGGTGACCCCCCGAGAAACATTCTCGGCAGCTGTGGCGTCCCGACACTCCACCGCCGCTGCGTGCCTTGCCTCCTCGACTCCGACATCAAAGTCGTCCTGAAGGTCGGACGCAAGCTGCTCCGCCGCGGCTTTCTCCTCGGTGACCTGAGCCACCTCCTCCGCCAAGGAGTCACGCTTACGCTCCGCACGAACACGGGCAGCCTCACTCGATGTAAGCTGGCCCTGAAGAATGCCAACTTCTTCCGTGCGCGATTCCAACTGACGTCGAAGGTCCCGCGCTTCGCTCCGGAAGACCTCCGTCGATCGAGTCGCCACTTCAAGGGCTTGACGTTCCGTCGTTAGCTCCTCAGCCATCTTCGCCACCGCCGCCTGAGCGCGGTCGCACTTGCCGCGGGTAACTCCCAGTTCCACGCGAGCCTCCTGAAGCTGCTCGCGGAGACTCGCAAACTCCGCCTTTGAGTGAGAACCTCGCTCGGCGTGAGCCAACTGAGACTTCGCTTGAGCAAGCTCCTCCTGAGCGCGACTCATCCGCCTGATGAGGTCGTGAAGGATCTTCTCGCCCCGGGTCGCTCGAGCAAGCACCTGAGAAGGCAAAGAGACAGTTTAGCGGAAGACAGATTCATCGCAAATAAGGCAAGGGAAACTCACTCTCTGTGCATCGGAAACGCCGTGACGAAAGAACTCTACGTCACTGCTGGCCACAACGCTCTTCCACATCTTCATCGAAGATTGAGCAAGGCCCAGGGAACATTCCCCCCTAACCTCCGCGGCCTCCACGTCGACCATCGAATTCACGCGCTTAGAGTCCGAAGACGTGTCTGGCAAAGCCGAGGAGGAAGGTCGCTTCAAGGAAGCGCGAGGACCGCTCTCCGCCCGATGATCGGTATCGAGTTTCTCCCGACCATCCCGCGCAGCAATCCGACGGCAAACCGCCGCCAACGACTTCGGGTCCCGGGAAGCCTTCGCTAGACGAGCCCGAGCCCTCGCCCTAGCCGAAGAGACTGCAAAAGCGACAAAGTCAAAACCTTGAGCTAAAAACAAAAGCAAAAATACGAAACGTCAACGTACCTTGAGGATCGCCGCTCGAGAGAGATGATGCGGCACTTGGGGTACCCCCGGTCCGCTGAGGAAACGGCGGGAACCACCCAGTGGAAGCCATCAGCTCAGGAGAACGAAATCGTTCAACGGCTTTCCGAGCCTCCGACATTCCCCGGATCTCCTTCACAAAGTCGAGATCATCGGCCCCCTCGTTAGCAGGAAACTCGGACAAGGGGCCGAACCGGAGCGGGGCGTCACCAAAAGCCTCCGCCGAGACCCACACCCACGGTCGTCGATTGTACTTCTCTGAATCAATGATCAGCTTAGTATTCCGTCGATCGCGGGCCACAAAGAAACTGGGTTGCCCGGGCGCAGGGAAGACCGCGATGAGATTGCGAAAATCACTCACGGTCATCACCCGCTCGGTCTGGCAATGCCACTCCATATGGCACATCGCCACTATGCGGTAGAATGCCGGACTCATCTGACATGCGTGCACCCCCAGACGGGCGAGAAGCTGCTGAACGATGGGTTGAAACGGCAGCCGCAACCCGCAGTTAAGACTCGCAACTGAAACTGCGGCAAAACCACGACGAGGCCGGAAAGGACGGTCGTCCTTTAAAGGACGGAGAAGCGCCACGGATGACGGGATGGCAAAAGCCTCCCGGAGACCGACGAATGTCCGGTAGGTAAGCGTGCTCGAAGCATCGACCCCCGAACAATCGAAGTCCTCGGGAGCGGCAAGGCCCTCCTCGGGATACCACTCCGTCCTAGCAAGCGACCTCGCCGATACCAACGCCTCCGCGTCAGGGGTCTCGGGCTGAGAATCCCCTGGCTCCACGGAAGGGTCCCCGCCCTCCGACACGACCACGGCAGCTGCCGACGGTACCTCGGGACACTCCGATGCGAGGCCTTCGGCCCCCGGACATGTCTCTGACTCACCTCCGGGATCTTCAGACTCGGGACCAAAGTCGTCCACGCAGTCTATCTCGTCGAGAACCGACTCTAGCGGAGTCACCGCATCCGCGTCCGTAACATCTCCCGGCGCGCCTTGAAAGCCCAAGTCGGACTGCGGCGCGTCGAGGCGAACTTTGTCACGGACCCCCCCGCCAACTAAGTTGATCACGAGGCGAGGGGCAGGCTCCCCGGACGCGGGACGATCAAACTCCCCGCCTGTACCGTGCCCAGTTGGCGCGCACTCTTCGAGAGGCTGAGCAGCGGGCACGGTCGCACCCAGCTCGCCTTCCTCCAACCACTGCTCTACTCCGCTTGGATTTTCTTCCACGTGCAGAGGAACTTCCCTTAATCCCGCGAAGAGATCATCCTCTGCGTGTTCAGAACCCTGAAACAAGAGAGAGAAATCAATCTCGGGACTCTCAGCTGAGAAAAGGGGAGGGACACCCATAATGCAAACGTAAAAGAAGAAAACAAGCGTAAGAAAAGAGAAAAAATAATGTGAGGAGTAAAGGGAAGGGGGGAGGTCTATTTATAGACTTCTAGGGGGGTAGGAGTCGAAATCCTACTCCCACAAGGAGCAAAATCGGAGTAGAAACTCCAAAAAGTCGGAGTTCTCCCGCGCGAAGCGACCCAGCCCCGCGCACGGGGCGCGCCGCGCGCCAAGCCCGCGCGCCGCGCGGGTCGTGCAGCGCAGACCGCGCGCCGCGCCGTCCAGGGCGCGCGCCGCGCGGCCACCACCTGAAAAAAAAAAAAAAAAAAAGAAAAGAAAGAAAAAGAGAAGATTTTCCTCGGGGCCACAAGGCACGGGAAACATTTTCCTCAAACACCCAACTAGAAGAACAAAAAGTTCATCGCTGGGACGCCTCCCGAACGACGAACTTGGGGGGCTAATGTTGTCGGTCGTTTTCGGAAAACCCGAGACGCCGAGAGGGCACGTCGCTCAAAGGGCCGATGGTCAGGCCGGAGGTCCTGAAGAGCGGCAAAACTTCAAGCCCTCGCCCAAACTCCTGACTCCTCGAGTCGAGCTTCGCTCCTCGAGTCGAGCCTTGAGTCAATCTCCTCGAGTCGAGCTTCGCTCCTCGAGTCGAGCCTTGAGTGGTTCCTCGAGTCGAGCCTTTAATTGTCCCTCGAGTCGAGCCTCGAGTCACTTTCGAGTCGAGCCTCGAGTCATCCTCGAGTCACTCCTCGAATCAAGTCGCTAGTCGCTCTCGCCGGGCCGAGCCTTGCCCCTCGGATCGAGTCACTCTCATCAAGTAGAAAGCTTCATATTTCACGTGAGAAGAATGGCATTCGAAGGCCCGCAAGAGCCCGGCAAGACGAGCCGCTCACTGCGCACGCAACGCGCTGCACCGGCCAGCCGGGCAGCAGGCAGCGCGCCGCGCCGGCCAGGCAGCGCGCCGCGCCGGTCAAGGAACCCTGCGCCGCGCGTCCTGCGCCGCGCGTCCCGCGCCGCGCCCGGTGACCCGCGCGCCGCGCCCCCTGCGCCGCGCGCCGCGCGCCGCGCGTTGTGCGCCGCCCTTTGTGCGCCGCGCGCGCCGTGCGCCTCCACTTAATGCCACACGCATTCCTAGTCCCACATGGACGAAAAAGGGACCTTCTAAGGCTCCCAAACACCTATAAATACCCTCTCCCATTGAGGGGAAAGCCATCCCAAGATATCCAAGAATATCTAATAATTCTCTTCATCTCTTATCGACACGCTCGATTTCTCTGCTTCTCTGGATGCCATATTTGGCCTGAAGCAGGTTCTCTTCTCTCTCCCTCGTTCTCAAAGGTCCCGAAGCACTCACGGGAACTTCCCGGACGTCGCTCCCTTTGACCGAACGTTCTCCGGTGCTCAAGCACGCCCCTAGGGTTCTCAACTAGAGCTACCCTCGCGCGTCCAACACGCTAGACGCGTACGCGATCTCCGAAGTTCTGAGACGCTGCCGAGGACTCCTCGCGCCCCGTTTCCTTCGTCGAGCACGCCTCTCCGCCAAGGCTCCACGCCTCATACTGCGTCACACACGCTTGAACTACGTTCTGACCTGATCCCACGCACGGGTACGTAGGCAGCCGACAACCAAGGCACGGTCACTCATCCTCCTCACCCCCTACCTTCCCCGAGAGGCGGGTTGATCGGAGAGAACCCTAGCTCGAGACTATCGAGTTCACACTCTTGGCCCGGGTGCGATCACTTGGTCCGGCCTTGGATCGAACCGCCCGAGGTTTTAAATAGTTGTTCATTTTCGTGCGACAACACGAAGTGT
The DNA here is from genome assembly GCF_054948205.1 of Urtica dioica subsp. dioica. Classification (NCBI taxonomy): domain Eukaryota; kingdom Viridiplantae; phylum Streptophyta; class Magnoliopsida; order Rosales; family Urticaceae; genus Urtica; species Urtica dioica. The sequence goes on along the minus strand of NC_142760.1, from coordinate 21,148,794 downwards.
TAATTTGTTCTAAAGTAAATTCATTTACTATGAACAATTTGACTTGACCTTAAAATGGTAAGTCAAAGATCACTTGCAAAAATGCATGAACTAGAATAATATGAAAAATGGGACATATGTCAGATCGACATAAATGATAGAGTATAGATAAAGTGGGAATCCATATGATGGGAATCTCAATCCTGGGTCAAAGTCTAAACCGTCTATAATGATGACAAAGAATTAAATTGGCTGAAGGAAACTTATCTTCTCTGGTCAAAGTGGGAGATTGTTGGGAATATTGCCCACTTGAAGATAATGATTACTAAATTCGATAATAAGATTACTTTATTAGCATTATATGATTAGTGGGTTGAGTTCTAAACAATTAGAATCAATAACAACTATCTTCCATAGCCTCCGTATTAAACTGAGTCACGTGCTGGGCACCTGAGTTCGGGCGGTGAGCTAAAACGAGGTCGATGACTGATATACGCCTGGAAAGCTATATCTAAAGTCATATATGTGGAACACATAGGTGAAGGCTGATCACTATGTGAGAGTATTCTACATTTGTGGTAAGTGTATGACTTGGACAGGTCTTGGTGTAGATGTGTCGTTTAAGGACCGTTACGACACACTAACCGAGGTCACTATGATGGTCACAGTGAGACTTGATCTAAATCATGAAGTGATCATGGACACTGGGTTATGTTATTGAGCTCTTTGACTCATTCGCTAAAAGGCTATTCATGCTAATCACAGCTTATGTCTTGGGAGTTTTCTCAGAGCATGATTCGAGTGGGAAGTGATTTACAGATACGGAATCCAGCCTTCCTGAAAGAAGGTTAATGTTCACTCACCTAAGGGTTGATTCCAGAACTGATAGATTGCTAGCACTTTCGAAGTAAGTAACGTTCGAAAGAATCTTTCGCTGGGGAAGCAACAATGCTTAGGGCTGATATGTATCAAGAGAAGTATAACGGAAAAATTGACTTCTCTTGACACGGGTTGAACCTGGAGGATCTTGATCACGAACTGACTATATCAGTGGACACTCGTCACGATGAGTAAATATAATTCTAGTATAAAGGAGAGTTCAGTCTTGGCTTACAAGGTGGAGTATTTGACCAAGATTAGACGAATCGATGGAAAAAAGAGAAAGGACTATTTCGTCTTTGTCATCGGATTTGTTAAGCTTCTATTACTAGGTCCATAGTCCCCGATTCGGCTCTAATAAAGGCGGATAAGAACTTTCGTATAATAATGTTTATCATTATTAATCCCACTTGCTGTAATTGTGATTGACAGCATTAATTCTAGAAAACGGGTATTCGCAAAATTAAATAAATATTTATGGTAGAATTGTTTATTTATTGTTTGATCAAGTAAATAAACAATTATTAATTATTTGTTTATTGTTGGACCAAGTAAATAAATAATTAATTGGGTTTTAAGCAATTGAGTCTTGCACAAAATATGAAAATCGGATTTGAGAATTTTGGCACTAGGATTTGCGTAAATCCCCCCTTGGCCGTGTGCCTAAAATTCGAATTTTATAATATTGGTATTTACCAATATTTTCTCTTTAGTTGTTTAAATAAAGGAGAGAGAAAAATATAAGATATTGTCCTATATTTTCTCCTTATTTAAAGGAAAGTATTTAGGAGAATATTTAGGAGAATAATATATTCTCCTTTATTATCTCACTAAATAAATTATTCTCTATTTAAATAAAAGAATAATATCCCATAGATATTGATCTGATGGATGAGAGAAAAAGTAGGATTCACTTGTTGAGATCCAATGACCTAGATTTAATCCACTAGTGTGAACACAATAAAAGGAAATAAAATATTCTGGAAGATTCCATGAATATCTCCTTTTACTACTATAAATAGGGGTTCATGAGAAGGCAAAAATATGCAATTATTTTAAGCAATTTTTGTGAAAAATTTCGTGCATCCTAGCCTCCCTTGGCCGTGCACTTCTGCTTCTCTTCCCCTCGGAAATTTGTTTCCATTCTTAGTAAAATAAGAGCGAGATCTCGAAACACCTAGTTTCGTGATCTAGTGAGATAAAGACTGTGCCCACTCATCTTTCTTATTCGTCTCGGAGATTACGTTTCGGAAGACTAAGGTGTCATCCTCGAGTCCTTCATCAAGACGACGCAAGGAGTACGCGATTGGTTTAGGAGCGTTCTGTAACTGAACCAAAAATCAATGTAAGTATTCGTTTTTCGCTCAAATCGGTTGCTTGATAAATATGCTCTCGTGAATTAAATTAATTAAACATAACTAGATCTTGTTAATTATAACCATAATTTAATTAGCTTATGATCAGCGTAATTAATTATTTTTCCGCATTAATATGGTTATATGGTAGAATCATCTCAAACGAGTCGCATCGGAGCGATCGTTCGTGTCCGATGCGCGCTCGATCCACCAACAGGAACACATAGATGTCTAGTCATGCCTTGTTAGGCTGCCACACAGTGAAGAAATTGTGGAAATCGACGATATTCCAGGATTCTATTCCGAGGACGGAGATGGGGGACTTCAGAGATGACATACAGCGTTTTTGGCCTTCTTTTTAACGAGATGACCGAGACCTATTTAGTATCGTGTGCTTTCTGCTTTGGTCGGCTAGGAACCAGCGGGTGCATGGTAAGGAGTCGGATAGGTTGTCTGTTATCCTATTGTCGGCGAGTACCTGGTTGCATGAGTTTCAAAAGGCTAAATTTCCACTCCATGTTCGCGATGTTTGCCGCCCCACTAAGAAGATTCGGTGGCTCCCTCCAGATCGTGGAAAGCTAAAATTGAACACTGATGCGGTTATTCCGCGCTTCAGCATTGGCACGGGTCATTGAGACATTATTCGGGATGATAAGGGGGGGAGTGTCATCGTGGCTTTCTGCCGGTCTGTCAAGAACGTGTATGACCTTATGTTGAGGAGATGCTCGCAGTGAGGGAGAGACTGGAGTTCGCTAAAATAAACGGGTTCCCAGTGGATGTGGTCGAGACAGACAGCTCGCAGGTCTTCTCGGCGATCACCGACAACCAAATTTCGATCAACGTGGAGCCCCTTGCCTTAGATGTTTGTAACCTGCTTGCGAATACCGATGGTGGTAAATATTATTTACTCCCTGAGATGGAAATCGCGTGGCTCACACTCTCGCTGCTGCGTCTTTTTGCTATTGGTTTTTTTAGTGTCTTTCATGTATCAAACTTGTTGTTTCAACCGATTTGGTTGAATCTTTTTAATGAAGTTCCCTCTATTTAAAAAAAAGATATAAATTTTTAACAATTGTAATTTAGATGCATCCTTATTAGATCTATTTTTTTTTTTTATAAATAAGTTCATTTCATAAATTAACATGTAGAAATGTAATCACGATATTAAATCAAAATCAACATTTAATAATAAATATTATTTAATTAATAATAAACATATAATTGAGAGACTGACTATAATGGAATTTAAAAATAGAAAGTATAAATGTATTTTTGACCAAAAGTTGTATTAATTAAGTAATGAGATATGGAAATGAGAAGTGGAAGCAGCGGTGACGCACAACTCTAACTTCCTTTTGGGGTAGACAAGTTGTCTAAGTCAGCCTATATTTAGCACAAGACACTCCTCAATCTCTCCATCGGTGTGAGACCGCAATAGAATCTATCCAGACGCCTGAATTTTCAAACCCTATAATCCTCTCTCTCCCTCTCTCGTCGATTCCTCCATAGTCGTCTTCTCCGATTAGCCAGGGCTTCGAAGCTCCGTCGCCTCTGATTCTTCCGTCCCAGCGGCTTCCTGTAATTCGATTCCTCTGGTAACGAATCATCTTTCTCTCTCTCTCTCTCTCTCACTATTTTTCCTCGACTCTTTACAAATTTTCCCACTGAGGTTTTCTTGGTTTTTGTTTCCATGTACGTAAATTATAAACCGTACATTAAGGTTAGATTGCAATATTGCATGTATAGAGAAACTCGTGTATGTCGAATGATGTAGTACACTTATTCGTTGTATTCGATGAAGAGTCTAGTGTCTTTGGACTCGTGACTATGTTATGATTTCATTTAGGTTTTCGTATCTATAAATTTGTCTATCTGTTGTATGTTTATTATTGTTTGATTATTTTCCTCAACGACTCCAATACTTCACATTTATGGGCAGGATATAATATTTTAATAAGGTTCTTTGAAAAAAAAAAGAGCTGACTTGACTTAGGCAGGATTCTTTTGAGAATTTGACTAAGCTTGACGGCAGCGAACTTCTTAGTACGTGTAGTGGTCAAACTTCTAACCAGGTCCTATGAACAGAAATCGTCTTGAGATTTTTTCTTTTTCTTCTGGGTGGTTTGAACTTAATAGGTGTACTTGATGAAATAGGATGTAGAAATCACATTGTGATATTTTATTTTTACTTGCAGGGCACCATGGCACTCATCTCACAGGCAGGTCCATATTGCAGCCGAAATGAGATTATTCAGAGCAAAACTAGGGATATTAACGATTTCAGTATGCCAAGAAGTTTGGAGGCACCCAAGATGAAGGACGATTTTGTTGGTTTATCTACCTTGTCATGTATTTCCTACAGAAAGAAAAACAATTTGCATATGAGACGAGGGCACAGTATAATTGTTGCCGCAAGTCCTCCTACAGAAGATGCTGTAGTTGTAGCTGAGCCACTAACAAAAGAGGATCTCGTTGCATACCTTGCCTCTGGGTGCAAGTCTAAGGAGAAATGGAGGTGAGCATATATATATATTATAATAATAATAATAATAATAATAATAATAATAATAAATCCCTGTTACCCTGCCTAAATCAGTCCTTATCTTCGTACTACTTGTATGAGACTCATTTTGCTTCGTCTGTGCTTGAGATTGTATTTCCCACAAGAAAAATGTTATTGTATGAAATTGCATTAGACTTGGACCGATGCAACAAATAACTAGTTGCTGCTTAAATTTTATTGCCCCGTAATACATTTTGATTCTTCAGTTTTCTTGTGGGCATCATATGTATTAACACGTCTCTTTGTCCATTAATTGTGTTTACCCTTGATGTGTTTTTCTATATTAACTGTTCAAGGACTTTCAGCTATGAACATTACACCCTACATTTCCTGAAGGGAGCCTATTTATCGTGACGTGTATATAAGTCTTCCTTCTTTTAATCAGTTGTTAACTTTGTGATAACAGAATAGGGACAGAACATGAGAAGTTTGGTTTTGAGATAAGCACTCTAAAACCTATGAAGTATGAACAAATATCGGAGCTGCTTTATGGAATCGGTGAGAGATTTGATTGGGATAAAGTAATGGAAGGTGACTATATTATCGGGCTCAAACAGGTTAGGTCATTCTTCAACCCCTAATCCACGTCCCTCTCTGAGCTCTAGATCTATGTATGTATGTATGAATGTACGTATGTATGTTTGTGCATATGTGCATATATATATATATATTTATATTTGCAATTATTTAAACGATTATTTCATAATTTTAATTTTATCTTTTATAAATGGGAGTATGTTATATTGTTTGTCTAACACCACGGGCAGGGCAAGCAAAGCATTTCGCTAGAGCCAGGTGGTCAGTTTGAGCTTAGTGGCGCACCTTTAGAAACCTTACATCAAACGTGTGCTGAAGTCAATTCACACCTTTATCAGGTTTGCTAAACGCGATATTGGAATAACGACAACTGCGCAAATTCAATCCTACTTGGGCCATGCGTATAATATTTTGTCTTACCTTAATCTTAGGTGAAAGCTGTTGCAGAGGAAATGGGGATTGGATTTCTAGGAATCGGTTTCCAACCTAAATGGGCCATTAAAGACATACCTGTAATGCCGAAGGTATTACTTGCTTAACTCTGAATAGTGTTATAGGAATCGCTATTCATTTATTTTGTTTACAGTCAGAGGCTTTGTGTAAAGCACGGACTTACAGACTAATTTACTCAGGGAAGATACGATATCATGAGAAACTACATGCCCAAAGTTGGGTCACTTGGACTTGATATGATGTTCAGGACATGTACCGTACAGGTATGATTATTACAACATTTTTTTTAATCATGTTACCATACTTTTGTTTAATCTTAAGCATCTTTCTGTGCAAGTATTCTTGATACATGATGAGATATTTGTCCTAAGAAAGTTGCAAAAGTAAAACTGGTTTACGAGAACTTGAAGCTGATTTATGTTTTCTTCTGTAGGTCAATCTGGACTTCAGTTCAGAAGCTGACATGATCAGAAAATTCCGAGCTGGTCTTGCTTTGCAGCCTGTGAGGAACTTTCGTCTCCTTTTGTTTAAAACGTTTTCCAATATGCTTAATCTAACATTTATTTACCAATGGCACAGATCGCGACGGCCTTATTTGCAAATTCACCATTCACTGAAGAAAAACCAAATGGTTTTCTCAGCATGAGAAGGTTTTTGCAAGTTCGAGCTTTGTAAGAAGAAAAAGCAACATGCCTCTTCTGTAAAAATTTATTCTTGTATTTTTGTTTCAGCCATATATGGACAGATACTGACAAGGACCGAACTGGCATGCTTCCCTTTGTTTTTGATGAGTCATTTGGGTATACATTTTGTTCCACAATATGGCATTTCTATTTTGAGTTTTAAGATCTCTCAACGAACATATCAGTTCATATAACATCTTTCTGAATCTTTGTTTGCAGGTTTGAGCAGTACACTGACTATGCACTTGATGTCCCAATGTATTTCGTTTATCGGAAAAATAAGTACATTGACTGTACTGGAATGACCTTTCGGGTTTCCATCTATCCTAAATTGTCTTGTAATCTTATATTTGATTTTCCACGTGGATACTAATTTTCTTACTGTGGTTTATTTTAGTCTGTTCCGTTTCACAATTTATGTTCTGTGACCGACAAGGTAATTGTTTCATTATGCAGGACTTTTTGGCTGGAAAGCTTCCTTCTTTACCTGGAGAACTGCCAACATTAAATGACTGGGAGAATCATTTGACAACAATATTCCCAGAGGTCTGTGGCTAGCTCTATTTAATTTTTTTTGTTATGTTTTTGCTTATAGTTAGTACTCTTATGCCAATTAATATTTTTTGTTGTTTCCTTTGTTATTCAGGTCAGGTTGAAGAGATACCTGGAGATGAGGGGTGCTGATGGAGGACCTTGGAGAAGATTATGTGCTTTGCCAGCGTTTTGGGTATTTTACGTTTAAGCCTTGACGATTATTCACTTTGTTTGTCCTGTTTGACACCACATTCTTCACATGTTAAAATCAAATAACACTTCAGTACTTCTGATGACCGTTTCTACTATGTGCAAAAAAAAAAAAAAAAAAAAAAAAAAAAAAAGAGAGAAAAAAAAGAGCTCTCTTCGCATATTGGATTCACATGTAGATGTACATAAATATTTTCTAAGCTATTCTCATAAAAGATTTTTCTAATTGCCAGGTTGGCTTATTGTATGATGAGGTTTCACTACAAAGTGTGTTGGACATGACATCAGATTGGACCCCTGGAGAAAGAGAAATGTTGAGGAATAAGGTAATTCAAACTACTTAAATAAAAAGTTAAACTTTTATCTAGTAGAAAAGTTTTTTGGCATGGCCCTTGACTTTGGTTCAAATCTTTTGATCAAGCAAGGATGTTCAGTAGCAAAAACCAGTGGGATAGGATATATCATATCATGTGTGCTCTGTCATCTGGTTCTCTTTTTGGGGTGTAGTTTTGGGTGAGGGTGTTCCTTCTCTTGTATCTTGTGTTCGGGCTGGCATGTTGTTTTGCGTGCGGTTTGTGATTCTAAGGGTTAGGTTTTGGTCATACTAGTTTCTTTAGAAAAAATGTTTGACTTTCATGGCTAAATATGGGTAGGGTTCAATTTTTCGAAGTCATTTCACAAGATAAATCAAATCCCATCAGTCATGCTAGGTCCGATGCTGGTGTGTATCCACTTCGTTGGAATATTGTTGAGTAACAATATAAACCTTTATCGAGTATCGACCAATTTTCTAATCCTAAATTCCCTCGAGTAGGTTCCAATAACTGGTTTAAAGACTCCATTCCGAGATGGATACCTCCGACACGTTGCTGAAGATGTTTTGAAGTTGGCAAAGGTAAACAAGTGAGCTAATTTAGCAGTGCTCTCATTCTGTCTCTCTCCTTTCCTGAGTCTTTTGTGGGTAAAAATCTATGTTGCAGGATGGCTTGGATAGGAGAGGCTACAAGGAGTCCGGGTTCTTAAACGCAGTGGCTGAGGTGGTTGCTACAGGTAAAGTTGATCCTTCTATTGGGGAAGAAAATGTTGTCCGGTGTTTATATCTCTGTTGCCGAGTAATTTTTTGAACAATGGGCATTTAGTGCAAATAGTCCATTATTACGCTAGTTGGGATTTGGTCCCTGGACTTATTTTATAAGAAAAAAGGTCCTCAAACTAATGATTTTGTAGGGTTTTAGTCAAAATTGTTGAGGACCATGTTGCTAAAAAAAATTAGTTTCGGGAACAAAATGTCACTTGCTTAAAAGTCCTGGGACACCACCAAAAGCCTAACTCAAAATATCGGTTCTGAAATCAAGCTTCGTGTTCACAACTTAATGGCTAATTTGGTCAGGTGTGACACCTGCTGAGAAGCTATTGGAGCTCTACCATGGGAAATGGGGACAGTGTGTGGACCCCGTTTTTGAGGAGCTACTCTACTGATCTCGGATTTGTTCCATCGGTACACCTTGCTGTAAATTTTGAGGAGCCGTTTTTTTTCTACCTGTTTTGAATGTCCTCGTTTCTTCCTTGTGGAAGCATCATTTCCCGCAGGAATAAACTGCGGTGCTAGTAATAAAGTATAGTCCCTCAGAGGCTTTTCCTGCAAATATCAAACAGTTTTCAGGTTCTGCATTAAATAAAATAAACAAAAACTCAGGTACTTGTTCCCCCAAATTTATGATCCTAGCTGTAGAAATCAGTTGATGTAGAATTTCAAGTACAAGTCTGCAAAATTATTGTGCTGTGTCACTTCATTCGTCAAAGCTTAACTATTCGTTTTCGAGTCGCATGGCTGTAACATGTGCCATGTGATTATGATTCCGAACTCCATATTGTCATATCCACCACTGCGTGGTGCCATGAGACAGAGATCTGTTATCGTTTTAACTTGTCCCTCTTTAGTCAACTCTAGAGGTCTTAGAGCATTTCTCTCAAACTCTCATTTTGAGGGTTTTTGGGCATTCAATAGGGAATTCTAAACCCTCATATTGCACTATTTGAATCATGGTTAAATTATTTATTAGTCTTATTCTTTATATACTGTTAAAAATTACCCCATTTTTCAAAATTTGATAAAATATTTTATTTTTTGGTACATAATAATAAATATATAATAATTTAGTCCTAAAAATTTAATAATTTGATATTTTTTTTTTCTAGTTGATGAATAAATAAAATCATAACACATGTGATTAATATCAAAATTAACATAAAATAGTACAAGAGTAGTATAATGTTAAATGCATTCACCAAGATAACAAAATAAATTAGAGTAATTTCATAGTTTTAAAGTATGTTATATTATTATTTGTATGTAATTTTATGTTTTAATTTATGTTTTATTAGGATGTAAGCTTGTGCATATTTTATTATTATTTATCAAGGTTCTAAATGCCGGCGACTTTCGCCGACTTTCGGCGGCAGCGCCGGTGCCGGTCAAAAAACGGCCTGCGATAGCGAAGATGCCGTGTTTCCTCTAAATGTCGCTGGAAATTCGCCGGAAACGACATACCGTTTCCACAATATTTGACTGGTCGTTTTCGAGCAGAATAAAGAGTAAAATCAATCAAAATTCGATGACAATTCAAGAAAATCGGACGAAACGAGCAAAATCGGGTGAGTTTTTTTTTTTTTTTTTTATTTTTTTATTTTTTATTTTGAAACCCAATTTGATTTCAATTTTGAAAACCCTAGAAAAATCAAAATCTGCTTGTGAGCCTTTCCAACCGAAATCAGAAGGAGAAGGAACGACAATGAAGTGGCGAGACTTACCCGCGAAGACTCCGGCGAAGAACTCTCTCTCTCGGCCGACCCTTCATGAGCGCGACTCCGGCGAAGAACTCTCTCTCGGCCGTCTCACTTCTTCTCGCTCTCTTGATTTCTCTCTTCCACTTGGTCTCGCCCTGTCCATCTCTTTATCTTCTCCGATTTCTCTCTCTTTCTTTCCTTCGATTTTTCTTCCTCTGCGTTTTTTCTTCATTTGTGCTTTTTTTTTTCTCTTCGTGTGTAACAAATGAAAATAGAGAGAGAGAGAGGCGGTGGATAATTTCCTCTTATTTATACCTTTCATACTTTCCTCCACAACCCAACTTTTTCTTGTCTTTTTAGTTGTTGCAAATTGATCCTTGACAATTATAGTTTGATATTCCAATCCAAATGTTTCGGCTTTAATGTTTCAAATTGATCCTTTTTAGTTGTTCCAAATTGATCCTTGTTGCATATTTATACCTTTAATGTTTCGGCTTTGGCTCGGAAGCTCGCGAAGTACATGTTTAGTGTTCAGCGAGTCGAGAAATTTCCGAGTCTCGACTTGAGCGAGTTGCGAACCGTTAATTCGTTTTATGAGTCGTCGATATATTGTTAATTATAGTACTATTACGTTTGCATTATGTTTGTTAATGATTAAGTGTTTTAATTTTCGAGTTTTATTGGATATGAATTATTAGAAAGTATTATGTTATTATTATACTCGTTGATTATCTACTTAATTGTTTATTATCCTTATTTAATTTACGTATTAAAACTGAGTTCGACTATAAGTTCGACTCTTTCGAATAAAAAAAGAATATCAACGAGAAACGTTTTATTTACGCAAGAAAATAGAAATAAAAGAAAGGTTCGAATACGAACCGAAGGTTCTATTATTTCGTAAGTGTTTTATTAAATCGAATCCAAAATCTATTTACGAAATTGTTAGACATTTAAAATAAACGACTTAGTTTATTTTAAATGAAAAGGTTCTTACGTTATTATTTGCTTTCTCAAATATCTATAACTTGTAAATAAAAAGAGATTGGTCAAAAATATTTTCTAAAACATATTTGAGAAGTGTTGTTCGATTTATTTTCATACAACTTATATACGCTATAGATTTTTAGTGAGAATTTCTTGTACGTTCTTTTCTTGTAGTTTTCGGGAATCTATTCTAAGCAATGTGCTTTGTCCAGTCAAAAGAATAGGTGGTCGAATAGTGTGAGACATTTCTTAGCTTAGATTAGAGGAAAAACGAAGTCAAGACTTTATTTTTAGGCTTCGATTCTTTTATGTGTCTCTGTTCTGTCTTGTATGTTCTCTGTTGCTCGTGTTTGAGATGCTCTGAGTAGCGCGACTATAAGGACGTTTTGAGTACGTTCCACATGAGCTATAAGGATGAGATACGAAGCACGCTTGATGTTCGATCTTTCTCTTTCATAGATAAGTCCTAATTGCTATAAGGTTTAGCAGGAGGAGCTTACGTGGACTGGGTTATACGTGAAGTTAAGAAGAACCCTTTTTCTGGAAGAGAAGATTTCAGGATTCGAAGGAATCATATCAAGGTAAGTGGATTTTGGGCACCTACAATATATATATATATATATATATATATATATATATATATATATATATATATTGTACGTGCATCTTTATGTGCTTTCTAGTAAGCAAGAGTAAAATAAACCAAAAGATAAGTCACTATCAAGATTAAGGGCTTTAAGCCACTAACGAATTGGGAAACATAATTAGTCCGGCTAACAAAAATGGCTAGATGTGATTAGGAACCCAAGCCTTTGTTACGTGTTTAGTTAGCCTCCCCCAAGAGATCCAGTCCTAGTGAACTGGGTTATGAGAGACTGTGCTTAAGACTCGTACTCAAAAGAGAGGATATTATGTTAGGATCTCTAGGAGTCACATCCTGAGATCTTACAAGTCACGAGTTAATAAGTGAAAATAATATATGTTAATATCGAGATTGAACCCGAATTAAGCAATCTCCCATGTTAAGTTAATTAAAGAGAAGACATGGAATGGTACCGCCTCCGACATATACCCCATGTTAGCAGGTACATGTTATCCTTCGTGATGGTACCACATGGGGATTAGGCAGGAGATTGTGCACCCTCCTGTCTGGCGCCAATAAGACATGTGTCGTGCGGATATCATTAAAGGATCCCAAGCAGGACATGTATTGTATGATGGAAATTGCCGGGACCTAAGCTGGCATATTCTCAAGTAAGTAGGAGTTACCGGGACCTAAGCTGGTAATTCCATAGATTATGATGAAAGTAAGTATGTTCTTGTTGGAATCGATCTAGGGTTTAAGAAAAAGTTTAACGCTTCGGTAAGCGGCGGAATTTTAAAATTTTTCTTTTAACTAGTAAAACGTTTTTACTAACCTAGACAAAGAGCAAGCACATGTAAATAAAAACTATTATGAGCATAAAAGATTACTAACCTTTTAGAAGCTTGAACGTTGAGAAGCTTTTGGAAAGTTGCAATGTTCGTCTCCCCTCGCAGCACGTCTCTCTTCTTTCCTCGGCAACTCGAGCAACCACGAAAGTTTCTATCACTAAATCACTCGAGAGAAAAAGGAATTAGTGTGTGGGCACTTTTAAACACTACGACTTAAGAACAAGTCTTAAAGTCGAAGAGCTAAAACACTAGGTCAAATGAGGACCTAGGTGCCAAAACCAAAAACGAAATTGACTAGAGAGAGAGAGAGAGAGGAGTCGGCCAATGTTCTAGAGAGAGAGTCTCTCAAATCTCTAAAACTTGGATGAAGAAAATGTGAAGAATATCACATATTCATGAGCAAATATTGCCCATTACCCTCTTATTCCACATGGCCAAGACTTGCCAAGCAAGTCCTTGGATTTGTTTCCTCTTTTATTTGCTTCTCCCTTTACCTACTTGGCCGATTTCCCCTTATTCCTCTTAGAGGAAATTTGTTTCCTCTTTTTCTTTTTGCAAGTATCTTGATACATTCATGCACAAAATATTCTCTCTTTTCCTTTGGGTAGTAGGCGCCCAACATGCTCTAGAAAGGCCTTCTAGAAGCTTTTCCATTTGTTCATGACAACTGTTGTCGGTCGTTTTCGGAAAACCCGAGACGCCGGGAAAACACGTCGTTCAAAGGGCCGATGGTCAGGCCGGAGGTAATGAAGAGCGGCGAGCTTCCCATCGCAAGACGATCGTCAAGCCCTCGCCCAAACTCTTAACTCCTTGAGTCGAGCCTAGCCCCTTGAGTTGAGACTTGAGTCGGCTCCTTGAGTCGAGCCTCGCCCCACGAGTCGAGACTTGATTCAGTCTCCTCGAGTCGAGCCTCGCTCCTCGAGTCGAGCCTTGAGTCAGTCTCCTCGAGTCGAGCCTCGCTCCTCGAGTCAAGCCTTGAGTCAGTCTCCTCGAATCGAGCCTCGCTCCTCAAGTCGAGCCTCGCTCTCCGAGTCGGGACCGGAGTCGGTCCCCTCGAGACGAGCCTCGACTCGGATTCTATCCGTCGAATAGATACATTCATGTCACAAACCCGGGATGCAAAGCCCAGGATAGCTTTACGGGCCCGGTAGAGCGACGGTCGCGAAAAACCCACGAAGGCATAGCCCAGCGAGCGCCGCGCCGCGCCCGGACAGGGTCGCGCGCAGAGCGGCGCAGACCGCGCGCCGCGGGTCGCGCGCCGCAGCCCCTTGTGCGCCTCCACTTGAAGAGGTGCGCGCCCCTAGTCCCACATGGACGACGAAGGACCTTCTTAAGGCCCTCAAACACCTGTTATCGGCCCGACGAGGTCCGACGACGGGATCGACATTTCGGGCGGCCGAACGAGCTCACCCGGCCGATGGCCGACCCAGTTCACTCGGCCATTGGCCGACCCAAGCAATTCACTCGACCAATGGCTGAGTGAGCCCACAGCCGGCCCATCATGCTCACTCGGCCAATGACCGAGTGAACCCTCAGTCGGCCCACCAAGTTCACTCGGCCAATGGCCGAGTGAGTTCCCTGCCGGCCCAACAGCTCACTCGGCCAATGGCCGAGTGAGTCCTCTCTCGGCCCATGTTTTCGCTCGGCGTCCGGCATTCACTCAGCCAATGGCCGAGTGAACCTCATCCAGCGTTCACTCGGCCAATGGCCGAGTGAATCTCACTCGGCGTCCGGCATTCACTCGGCCAATGGCCGAGTGAACCTCATCCAGCGTTCACTCGGCCAATGGTCGAGTGAATCTCACTCGGCGGCCTAACTTCACTCGACCATCGGCCGACCAAGCCTCACTCGGCCGATGGCCGACTCAGCCTCACTCGGCCGATGGCCGACTCAGCCTCACTCGGCCAAGGGACTTTCAAAACGTCCCTTGGTCGCCTATAAATACGAGGGTCCCTCCCTCGGTCCAGGTAATCCGAAATTTGAGTACTGAAACGCTGCCGAACTCATACCTCGCTCGTTTCTCTCAAGTCTCGACCTCTAAACACTTAAACCCTCTATATCCACCTAAATCCTACTAATGTTGAGCGTCGGAGAGGTAAACAGAGGCAACTCCTCTGTTTCCCCTTTGTAGTTCACACCTCCTTGCTTGCTTTTCAGGTGCTTGGACGAGATAGACGCTACCGACAGTTAAGGGACGACTTGGGATACCAAGTCCGACACGCTAGAGCCCGAACGCGACCACTTGGTCCGGCCTTGGGTCGAACCGATTGGGGCTCCTAAATCGTTGTCCGAAAAACTGCGACAACAACACCTATATAAACCCCCTCTCACTGAGGGAGAAGCAATCCAATTTTCTCCTATCGATACGCTCGAATTCTCGCTCTCCTCTGCTTGTTTTGATGCCATCTTTGGCCTGAAGCATTCCCACAAGTCTCTCTCGTTCTCAGAGGTTCTGAAGCACTCTCGGGGACTTCCCGGACGTCGCTCCCCCTGATCGAACGCCCTCCAGTGCCTAGGCACGCTCCTAGGGTTCTCGACTAGAGTCCCCCTACGTGTCTAATATGCTAGACACGTATGCGATCTCCGAAGTTCTGAGACGCCGCCGAGGACTATTCCGCGCCCCGTCTCCTTCGTCGAGTACGCTTCTCCACCAAGGCTCCGCGCCTCACACTGCGTTACATACGCTTGAACTACGTTCTGACCTGATCCCACACACGGGGTACGTAGGCAGCCGACACACAAGGCACGGTCACTCCTCCTCCTCACCCCTTCCCTCTTCCGAGAGGCGGGTTGATCGGAGAGAACCTAGTTCGAGACTTTCGAGTTCACACTTTTGGCCCGGGTGCGATCACTTGGTCCGGCCTTGGATCGAACCGCCCAAGGTGTACAATCGTTGTTCATTTTCGTGCGACAACATTTTGGCGCTAGAAGTAGGGCACTTCCCGACCTGTTCAGCCCGAAGTCCCTTATGTCCATCTTCTTCTTTTCTTCTGCAAAGTCGACTTTCTCGGACTTGAGAAAAGATGAGTAATCAGCCACCCGTACGTTCTGAGGGCGTGAACAACCCCGATAACGTCACTGGGACCAAAAAATACTTCTTGCGCTCCCGAGCGCATGGTGACGAAGAGTCGCTCCACGAAGAGAGCTCGACCCGCTCACCATCTCCATCTCCAGATAGCAGGGACAACCGCATCATGGAATTGGAGGAGAACATCCGCCAACTAAAGGTGAAGAACGTAAGGTACCACAGCCGGCTGGCTGCAAAGCGACCTGCGCATGACACGGTGACCCCTAACGGGGATCCTGAGAACCTCAACGAGGAAAGCCGCGACCGCGACCCTGATTACGAGGGTACTGGCGATTCGGAGGATATCGAGACTTCTCTCACGAAGGACGGGGGACTCCCCGCCGTGTTTGAAGCCGGTCCGTCGAATCCCCTACCCCGGACAGGCGACGCGCCGTCAGCTTCTCAAGAGGGGAATTCCCGACGTTCAGCACTCGACCGACTAGGTCAAAGGGAGAATGTTGCGGAAAGTCAGGGCACGCGGAGAGCGCGCCGTCGCAGACGAAGCCTGCACCTCCGTACGACCATCCCTGATCTTAGGGACCACCTTACTGCTCAACGCATTGGGCGTGGCAATGATCTGAGAGAGCGACTAAGCTCTAGACCCAACATCCCGCTGGCAGCCCCAACTAACGGGAACCGTTGCGCAGGGCAAGGGTCTAACGAAAGGCGACAAGTAACTCCTCCTGAACAGGGGGTTACTCCAACGACCGGTCTCGATGTGGTCACTATGATCCACAATCTTTGGAATGAGGTACGAGATCTCCGAGAATACGGCATAGGTGGAAGCACCTATGGAGTCATTGAGGAGAACTCCTCGCCTTTCACGGCTCAGATATTGGCCAAGGTTTGTACGGGGAATTTCAAACTCCCGAACCTCACTCCCTATGATGGAAAAGCAGATCATGCTTACCACATCCAGCATTACGAAACCTGGATGACGATGCAGGGTGTCTCTCCTGGCGCCATGTGCCAAGCTTTTAGTCTTACCCTCGCCGGACCCGGTTTTGAGTGGTTCAAGAACATAAGGCCAGGAAGCATCCACTCGTTCAAAGACCTGAAGGACATGTTCCTAGCACGGTTCGCTACATCTATGGTCCAAAAGAAGACCAAGATGTACCTGTGGTCAATCAGGCAAGAGAGTGGCGAGTCTCTTAGACGATACCTCGCCCGATTCACTGAAGAGTCAAACAAGGTCGACCGCTTTGACGACGGTGACGCAATTGCCGCTATCATATAAGGCTTGTGCACAAGTGACTTCCTCAAGTCAGTCGTCGGTTGTGTCCCTTCTACCATGGCCGAGTTGATGACTCGGGCTAAGACCTTCATGGGAATCGAAGATTACCTCGACGGCTGCAAGAGCAATAATCAAAGCTCTCGTCGTCGAGAAGAACCTAGCCACGAGCAAGGCGAACCTCGTAAATGACGAAACATGGGAAATTAGGTTTCCAATAACCAACCCCCTGTACCCCAGAAGCCGCGACTTGCGGAAAACTTCAAAGGGTACTTGTCGTTCACGCCATTGAACACGGCGCCTGAACGGATCCTGGCTCTGGCACGTGACAAGTTCACACCCCCGGCTCCAATGAAAAAGGATCCCGCAACTCGCGATCGATCTAGATATTGTGAGTTCCATCGGGAATACGGTCATTTGACCTCGGAATGCTACAACCTTAAAAGGCAAATCGAGGCTTTGATCCAACGGGGTGAGCTGAAAGAGTTCGTGTTACGCATGATTAGCGCTGCGGGCCCCACCACGAACAGACCACAGTCTGGTCAAGGAGGAGGAACAGCCGCTTCTGCCGACCGAACCGCGGCTACTGCCAACGCCATTCCATAACTCCACGTAGCGACCACCATATTGGGAGGTCCACAAGATGGAGATTCAGCCCGACAACGGAAGAAATTCCTTAGGGCCGTGGCTCAGGAAGACGCTGCTATGCACGTAAACTTTACGTACGAAAAACCTCCGTCCGCGCCTCACGAGACGATGTATTTCACCAATGAAGAAGCCAAGCGAGTTGTGGATCCACACAATGACGCGATTGTGCTACAAACCCAAGTGGCCAATAACTTGGTGAAAAGGGTTCTCATTGACAACGGCAGCGCTGCCGACATAATTTTCAAGTCCACCCTAGAGCGCATGAAGCTCGGGGTGCTGCGCCCGACTTCGACCCAAACGCCCTTGTTTGGGTACACTGGAGAAAAGGTTATGACCGAAGGCATCATCGATCTGCCGGTCACCTTCGGGACCCCTGGACGCATTGAGGCCGTTCACATGATCCCATTCCTAGTGGTCGATCAGGAGTCGCCCTATAACTTAATCATCGGGCGACCTACGCTGAACCGGCTAAGAGCTATCACTTCCACGTACCACCTACTGGTGAAATTCCCCACTGAAGAGGGAATTGGCATTATGGCCGGAGATCAATCCCAAGCCAGAATATGCTACGTGCAAGGAGTTGATGGTAAATCCGCAAGAAAAATGGTCAACACAAAATTCCAACTGGAAGACGATTACCCATGCGACCCAAGGGACGCAAGGATGTTCGGAGAACTTGACCCTCGGGATGAAGTCGAAAGACTCAAGGTGGAAACCTCTGATGATCTTGTGCCGATCGTCCTGGATGAATCTAAGCCTAATAAGGTTATAAAGGTCGGCATCCGGCTTCCACTCGCCATCAAAACTTAGCTCACTACCTTCCTCCGGGAATTCAAGGATATTTTTGCATGGACTCATGCAGACATGCCTGGAATTGATCCCGAGGTAATAGTACACCGATTGAACGACGACCCGAAGGTCGCCGAAAAGGTGCAGGCTAGATGAACGTTCAACCCAGAATGATACCTGGCCATAAATGAAGAGGTCGAGAAACTTCTCGCCGCAAACTTCATCCGAGAGCCTAAGTACCCCAAATGGGTCGCCAACGTGGTAATGGTGAAAAAGCCTAATGGGAAGTGGCGAATTTGTATAGATTACAAAGATCTTAACAAAGCCTACCCTAAAGACTGCTTTCCGCTCCCACGCATCGAACAACTGATTGATGCCACGGCTGGCCCTGAACTTCTCAGTTTCATGGACGCCTATTTGGGCTACAACCAAATTCGAATGCACGAACCCGATCAAATCAAGACAACCTTTGTCACCGATCGAGGTCTCTACTGTTATAAGGTCATTCCTTTCGGCCTTAAGAACGCGGGAGCGACGTACTAGCGCTTGGTAAATCGGATCTTTGCCGATCAAATCGGCAAGACCATGGAAGTGTACGTGGACGACATGCTCGTTAAAAGCCTACTGGCAACCAATCACGTACACGACCTAAGGGAGATGTTCACAATCCTCCGCCGACATAAAATGAAACTCAACCCCAACAAATGCGTGTTCGGGGTTGAGTCTGGAAAATTCCTCGGATACATCGTCAGCCGACAAGGGATAGAGGCGAATCTCGAAAAATCAAGGCACTCCTTGAAATGAAGTCTCCAAGACGAGTCAAAGAGGTGCAAAGCCTGACCGGTCGGGTTGCTGCTCTGACACGCTTCGTGTCTAAAGCCATCGACAAGTGTCAACCATTCTTCAGAGCTCTAAAGAAGACGGACGGCTTTGAGTGGACGGACGAATGTGAAAAGCCTTCCAGGAAATGAAGGCCTACTTTGGGTCCCCACCATTCCTCTCTAAACCAAGAGAGGGCAAGATGCTGTACGTGTATCTCGCCGTCTCTGAAAGAGCTGTAAGTGCCATTCTTGTCCGCGAAGAAGACAAGGTCCAATGGCCGGTCTACTACGTGAGCAAAGCCTTACTCGACGCAGAAATGCGCTACACCGAGATAGAGAAACTTTCTCTGGCTCTCGTAACGGCAGCTAAGAAGCTACGTCCATATTTCCAAGCTCACCCAATCGCGGTGCGAACCGAGCATCTAATCGGTAAAGCTCTTCAAAAGGGAACATCGACTCGCATGGCGATCTGGTCCCAAGAATTGAGCGAGTACGGGATTGAGTTCCACCCAAGAACGGCTATAAAGGGTCAGGCCTTAGCCGACTTTGTGGCAGAATTCTCCTATACTCCCGATATGGGAAGAGCAGAAGATGAATTAAACGATGACGCACTAACTAGGAAAACGAAGGTTGACCCAACGGGTCCCATCTGGGAGTTGTACGTAGACGGAGCATCTAAGCTCGGGGGGCTGGCGCCGGAATAGTCTTGATTAACCCCGACGGGGAAAGGCTGCGATACGCCCTCCACTATGGCTTCCAAGCCTCCAATAATGAAGCCGAATATGAGGCGCTCATTGTGGGAATAGAGCTAGCTCAGAAGCTTGGCTCTCATAACCTGCGAATACACTGCGACTCGCAGTTGATCGTGAACCAGGTTAAATGGGATTACACTGCCAACATGGTTGCATACCTGGCTATGACAAACTCCAAACTCGATGCTTTCTCTTGGTTCGAGATTCACCAAATCCCAAGAGAACAAAATTCAGAGGCTGATGCACTTGCTCGCCTTGGATCTGGCATCGACGAAGACGGGCTGGGGACCGTACCCATTGAATTTCTCCCACGACCATCCGTCTCCCAAGACAAAATTCGAGCTATAGAGGTGGCATCTCAGCCCACTTGGACGGACTCAGTTGTCAAGTTTCTGCGAAGAGGGGAACTTCCCGAAGACCGCAAAGAAGCTGATAAGCTGAAAGCCTTAGCATCCAAATACATGCTCCGAGAGGGTGTACTCTATAAGCTCGGTTACTCAACACCGTTGCTCCGATGCTTCAATAGCGTTGAGTCGACCAAGGTCCTCCCTGAAATACATGAGGGCATCTGTGGGAACCACGCCGCTGGAACTTCCCTCGCTCTCAAAGCGCTTAAGCAAGGCTATTTCTGGCCTACCATGAAGCGAGATGCTTGCGAATGGGCAAGGCGTTGCGATAAATGCCAACGCTTCGCGAAAATCCCGCGACAGCCACCGACCCCATTAAGCAGCATCGTCGTCCCGCGTCCCATTGCTAAATGGGGCGTGGACATCATTGGCAAGCTCCCTAGAGCACCGAGGCAATACGAGTATACCATAATCGCCATTGACTACTTCACTAAGTGGGTAGAGGCCCAGCCGCTTGCAAGAATAACTGAAGCAAACACGACAAGCTTCATCTGGAAAAGCATCATATGCAGGCACGGTATTCCCACCTCGATTGTGACCGACAATGGTGCACAATTCGATAACGCACGAGTAAGAGATATCTGCGATCAACTAAAGATCAGCAAGACCTTCTCCTCGCCGCGTCATCCTCAGGCCAATGGCCAGGTCGAAGCGGTCAACGAGACTATCAAGAGCAATCTTTAAAAGAAGCTCGAAGACAGAAAAGGCACCTGGGCCGAGGAATTACCATTCTTCCTATGGGCTTACAGAACGACCGCACGAAACGCCACCGGCGAAACCCCATTCTCCCTCGCATATGGGATCGAGGCCGTGGTTCCCATCGAAACCGAGATACCCACGTTCCGAGTCGATACATTTGAGGAGGCAAAGAATGATGAAGCCATGCGCCTTGAGTTGGACTTGATTGACGAAAAGAGGTCAGAAGCATTCAGCCGCCTCGCTGCATAGAAGCGCAAAGTTGAAAGATACTACAACTCCTAGATCAAAAGGCGAACCTTTGCCGTCGGATGCCTTGTACTCAGACGGGTGTTTCAGAATACACAAGTTCAAGGCGCCGGCGTCCTAGGCCCGAACTGGGAAGGTCCCTATAGAGTCCGAAAAGTCATTCACGACGGGACATACTACATCGAGCACACAGACGGAACTCCGATTCGCCACCCGTGGAATGCGGAACACTTGAGGCAGTACTACTAGTAGCTAGCGTTCCCCACGTTTTATCGCTTTTATTTCTCATTTTCAATAAGGCCTACGAGCCAATGTTTTAGGATTTTAAATTTCTCGCAAACGTAATAAAATTCGAGTTTTCCATTTCAAAATTCGTTTTGTGCAAGTTTTCCAGTTATCAAAAATTAAACTTATAACCCTAAAACTTGGGGGGGGGGGGGCTAGCAAGGGTAAGAAAACCCTCAAAAGAACACGCTCCACCAAAAACACGCTCCACCAAAATTTTCCAAGACGCCTACATGGCGCACGTAAGACGCCTACATGGCGCAACTCAAGACGCCTACATGGCGCATGTAAGACACCTACATGGCGCAACCTAAGACGCCTACATGGCGCAACTAAGATGCCTACATGGCGCACCTAAGACACCTACATGGCGCACCTAAGACGTCTACATGGCGCACTCAAGACGCCTACATGGCGCACGTAAGACGCCTACATGGCGCAACTCAAGACGCCTACATGGCGCATCTAAGACACCTACATGGCGCACCTAAGACACCTACATGGCGCACCTAAGATGCCTACATGGCGCACTCAAGATGCCTACATGGCGCATGTAAGACGCCTACATGGCGCAACTCAAGACGCCTACATGGCGAACCTAAGACGCCTACATGGCGCAACTAAGACGCCTACATGGCGCATCTAAGACGCCTACATGGCACACCTAAGACGCCTACATGGCGCACTCAAGATGCCTACATGGCGCACGTAAGACGCCTACATGGCGCAACTTAAGACGCCTACATGGAGCACTCAAGATGCCTACATGGCTCACGTAAGACGCCTACATGGCGCAACTCAAGACGCCTACATGGTGCACTTAAGACGCCTACATGGCGCACCTAAGACGCCTACATGGCGCATCTAAGATGCCTACATGGTGCTGTTGGAATCGATCTAGGGTTTAAGAAAATAATTAACGCTTCGGTAAGCGGCGGAATTTTAAAAATTTTCTTTTACAAGTAAAAACGGTTTTTACTAACCTAGACAAGTGCAAGTACATGTAATTAAAAACCAATATGAGCTAGAAGTTTACTAACCTTTCTTGAAGCTTGAACTTTGAAGAAGCTTGTGGAAAGTTTGCAACGCTCGTCTCCCCTCGCAGCACGTCTCTCTTTCTTTCCTCGGCACCTCGAGCAACCACGAAAGTTTCTATCACTAAATCACTCGAAAAGAAGGAATCAGTGAGTGGGCACTTTTAAACACTACGACTTAAGAACGAGTCTCGAAGTCGCAGAGCTAAACACTAGGTCGAGTGAGGACCTAGGTGCCAAGACAAGAAAAAATCGAAAATAAACTAGAGAGAGAGAGAGAGGATTTTCGGCCACAATGTCTAGAGAGAGAGTCTCTCAATCTCTAACTTGTGTGGAATGAATAAAATGAGAGGAATGAGGCTCCTATTTATAGGAGAGGTCTTACCTTCAATAAGGTAGTTTCCTCTTCTATAGAATATCACATATTCATGAGCAAAATAACCCTTATTTCTTATTCCTTTTGGGCGCCCAAGGCAGCCTTCTAGGAGGCTAGGATTTGTTTCCTTTTTTGTTCCTTGGCTTGCCTATTACTCTCTTGGCCGATTCCCTTGTGCATCTAATATGCAAATTTGTTTCCTCTTTTTCTTTTGGCAAGTATCTAAATACATTTATGCACAAAATAATTTCCCTTTCTCTTTGGGTAGTGTTGGGCGCCTATGGCTTCTAGAAAAGGCTTCTAGAATTTTCTTCACTTGTTCATGACAACATAAGAAAAAACCCATTTAGAATTTTCAATAAAATTCTTATGAAATGAAATTAATTCACAAGGCCCAATGATCAAGTCTTGGCCGAGTGATATTAAGTCATCAAATGAACTTGTCAAAACAATTTATTGACATTCATTTCATCCTTTGTCTCAAAAGACAAAAATACCCTTTTAACTATTTTCGTTCTTGTTTTGACTTAGCTTCCAGTTTAACTATTCCTATCGATGTGATTCGTGACAGTGACCTCATGGACCCAAATGAACAAAGCTTGAGCTAAACACTTGGACTCAAAAGTTCACAAACCTTTTCCAAGTTTAGCTTAATGCCAACTGACTCCACTAAAGAGCTGACACTGAAAATCTCTCTGTTCAAATGAATTTATTTTCTACTCAAGAATTCACCTAATTATAATGAGCGGATCCACTGAATATTATCTATGTTTACCCTTCATGAATGTCATCAGCTAGTCGGGATTTACTAAATTACCATTTTACCCTTCTAGCTGTTATTTCCTCAACTCCTTTGTCGCTTGTGAATAAGTTAGAAACAATGTATTGACGAGGAGCTAACAAGTCACATTGTTTCATCCAAAAGAGTCAGGACTCAATTTGGACACTGGCCAGTTCATTTATTCACACTCCAAGGAACAAAGCATGAGGTGACATACATTGCATTTCAGCAATCTTGTACATGAATTCCATATCTATGAGAACTTCACAAAGTTACTCATGACATACTCACAACTTAGTATTTCACCAATAGGCCCTGTTCGGAATGACATAGTGAGTCCGAACTCTGACTTTCTCAAATGAGAATACTAAGGTGTGAAATGGCATGTCTCATTTCAGGATTAAGGTAAGCATGATGCAATTCATACATAGTGACTTCGAGACATAAGAGGTTAAATGGTTTGTTCTTATATTGTCTCTAGAAGTGCACTGGTCAATTCAGTACCTTCGGAAGATACCTAGAAGAACTATAGAGTCCCCAACTCTCAATGCCTCATAACCAGACATCATAGATTCTTCTAACAATCATACTGAGGTCAATAGTCCTTTGACCCTAAGATTGCGAATATATCGTTTTAAGCAAACTACGAAGAGTTTGTTCATGCAAATCTACATTTGTCTCTTCGTAAGTTGTTAAGTTTGTTTATGGACTAAAAGACTAAGGTTTTATCATAAAGCTTCAAACAAAGAAGATTGAATGAACGTTTCAACTTTTTATTAATGAATAAGCAATTACAAGCAAGAGTCTTCGTAAGACTATATGACATCAAATGTACATAAATAGACACTACTACTCTTCTTGTGGGCACCATTGACAACAAACTCCCACTTGACTCAAAGAAGATGTGAGTAGTCCTACATGCCTAATCCCTCTCGAAGTTGGTCGAAGACCATGTTCGCTAGGGCCTTGGTGAATGGATCTTCCAGAGATCTACTTCACCTCCACGTCTCCGCGTTGCGCGATCTCTCGAATCAAATGGTATTTCCTCTCAATATGTTTAGAGCGCTTATGGCTTCTAGGTTCCTTTGAGTTAGCGACAGCCCCACTATTATCACAATAAAGGGTCATGGGCTCGTCGACGTTTGGAACAATTTCCAAATACTTAAGGAATTTTCTAAGCCATACAGCCTCTTTGGATGCTTCACAAGCAGCCACATATTCTGCTTCCATTGTGGAGTCAGCAATGTAAGATTGCTTAATACTTCTCCACACAACAGCTCCACCATTAAGGATGAACACAGATCCCGAAGTGGATTTCCTGGAATCCTTATCCGCTTGAAAATCGGAGTCGGTATATCCCGTCATAGTCAGGTCAGTACCTGAGTATGTAAGCATCAAGTTCCTAGTTCTTCGAAGATACTTAAGAACATGCTTAACAGCAATCCAGTGCTCGGATCCAGGGTTGGATTGGAAACGGCTAACTACGCCAACGGCGAAACATATAACAGGTCTAGTGCAAAGCATAGCATACATGAGGCTTCCTACGGCAGAGGCGTAAGGAATCTTCCTCATGTCTTCCATCTCTTGTGCAGTCTTGGGAGACTGGTCCTTAGAGAGTGAAACTCCATGCCTAAAGGGTGTTTGACCCCTCTTGCAGTCTTGCATCGAGAAGCGATCCATCACCTTATCAATATAAGATGCTTGAGAGAGCGACAGGGTCCGGTTTTTCCTATCTCGAAAGATTTGGATCCCCAGAATGTACGCGGCTTCTCCTAGATCCTTCATATCGAATTGCTTTGCCAGCCAGACCTTAACCTCAGATAACTTACCCACGTCATTACCAATGAGCAGTATATCATCGACATATAGTACCAGAAACACAACTTTGCCTTCGTGTATTAAATTGTAAACACAAGGCTCATCTATTGACTGTTCAAAGCCAAAGCTCTTTACAGTTTCATCGAATCTAATATTCCATGACCTGGATGCTTGCTTTAGTCCATAAATGGATTTAAGCAACTCACAAACCTTGGTCTCTTGACCTTTATCCACGAAACCGTCTGGTTGAGCCATGTAAATGCGCTCGTCAAGATTGCCATTCAGAAAGGCTGTCTTGATATCCATTTGCCAGATCTCATAGTCGAGAGCTGCAGCTATGGATAGGAGTATGCGGATGGATTTAAGCATCGCGACTGGCGAGAAGGTTTCTTCATAGTCAATCCCTTCTTGTTGGGTATAACCCTTCGCCACAAGTCGTGCTTGGAACGTCTCGACGTTCCCATCAGGACCCCTTTTCTTCTTGTATATCCACTTACACCCTACGGGTTTAATCCCTTCAGGAAGGTCTACAAGTTTCCAGACTTTGTTGACATACATCGAGTGCATTTCAACTTTCATGGCGTCAAGCCAAAGGTTTGATTCAGAACAAGCCATCGCTTGGCTATAGGAAACAGGGTCATCCATGTCGGAGACGGCTACAAGAGAGTCTCCATAAGACATGTACCTGTCAGGCTTTTGAGTAGCCCTCCCACTACGTCTAAGTACTACTTGACGAGATTCTGATGAGTTAGGTTGTGTTTCAGTTGGGGTAAGAACAGTTCTTACAGATGAGGTAGAAGCTTCCTCACCCAACTTTTCTTCAAGCACAATTTTGCTTCTAGGTTTCGCATCCTTCATAAAGTCCTCCTCAAGGAAACGAGCATTCGTGCTAACGAAAGTCTTATCGTCCTCAGGACTATAGAAAGTAAAACCTTTGGTTTCCTTCGGATATCCTACAAACAGGCACAATTCTGACCTACTAGCCAACTTGCTAGTCTTTTGCCTCAGCACGTGTGCAGGGCAACTCCAAATTCGGATGCGGCCAAGATTCACTTTACGGCCAGTCCATCGTTCATAAGGAGTACCAGGAACCGTTTTGGACGGAACTTGGTTCAGAATGTAGGCGGCTGTTTCGAGGGCATATCCCCAAAAGGAAAGCGGGAGTGATGAGTAACTCATC
Source organism: Urtica dioica subsp. dioica (assembly GCF_054948205.1). Classification (NCBI taxonomy): domain Eukaryota; kingdom Viridiplantae; phylum Streptophyta; class Magnoliopsida; order Rosales; family Urticaceae; genus Urtica; species Urtica dioica. The sequence goes on along the minus strand of NC_142760.1, from coordinate 21,122,259 downwards.
TAACCATCTCCATAAGAGTTCGGTTTCTTCTCTCTGACACTCCGTTTTGTTGAGGTGTGCCAGGTGCGGTAAGCTGAGAAGCAATACCTTCTTCTTTAAGAAAGTCATCGAACTCTCCAGACATATACTCACCACCTCGATCAGATCGAAGGGTTTTGATCACTTTGCCAGTTTGCTTTTCCACTAAAGCCCTAAAGACCTTAAATACGTTAAAGGTCTCGGATTTGTGTTTGAGCAAATAGACAAACCCATATCGTGAGTAATCATCAGTGAAGGTAACGAAGTATTCGTATCCTCCACGTGCGTGTTGGCTGAGCGGACCACATACATCAGAATGTATTAGTTCCAGCAACTCAGTGGCTCTTCGACCTTTATCAGAGAAAGGTCGCTTAGTCATTTTTCCTTCTATGCAGGATTCACAAGTAGGTAGTGAACCTATTGCAGAGGCTTGGAGTGGACCATCCCTCACAAGTCTCTTAATCCTTTCTAGACTGATATGACCAAGTCTTAAGTGCCATAGGTGTGTTGATTTTGTTAGATCGGAGGATTCAGAAAGTTTGATCCTCTTTGGCTCCCTAATTAGATCATTATCTATTTCGGTGTCTAAAAGAGAAGGTTGAGTGGGATAGATGTAGAAAAGAGCATTCTTCATACATTCATCAGTGACAAAAGAATTATCAGGAAACGAAATACGAATTCCATTCTTAATGAACTTTAAACAATAATCTTGCTCACGAAGACGAGCAACGGATATTAAGTTCTTCCCAAAGGTAGGAACAAAATAAACATTATTCAAGTTTAAAGTGCGGTCTTCAAAAGACAGCGTCACGGATCCCACAGCCTTTGCAGACACCAGGCTCCCATCACCCCATTTGAAACAGAACTCGCCTTCCTCTAAGCTTTTGGTTTTCTTAAAACCATTCAAGGAACAACAAATATGGTTAGTAGCAGCGGAGTCAAGAATCCACGTTCATACATTATCAGCTACTAAGCATGCTTCGGTAACTAGTACAATACTATGTTCCTTTGCTTTGAGATAGGCGGGACAGTTCTTTTTATCGGCCTTGTAAGGTCTCTTCACAGTTCCAGAGGCGGAGGCTTTTTGCTCAGTAGCATGTGCCTCTCCTTGATTCCTCTTTCTCTTAGTGAGACCTACAGCAGTGTGAAGTTCCATCATAAGCTTGGTAACAGTGTACTCTAGCTTGTTTATGGAGTAGTTCATCATGGAGGCATCAAGAGATGCGGGGAGAGTATCTAAGATCATATCTATGATATTCTTCCCATCAATCTTAGATCCTCGGATTTCCATTTTACTCAGATGACTAATGATCAATATCATAAAGTCTCCAACAGGAGTCCTAGCCTTCATGTGACAGTTCATAAACTGTCGGACTGCTTGTTGCCTTGTTTGACGCCTTTGCCCTCCAAACATCTCAAGGAGATTGTAGAGCATGTCAGCGGCAGTCTCGAAGTCACGATGTTGCTCTTTCAGCATATTGTTCATAGATGCCAAGATATAGCACCTCACAATCTCATCAGATCGAAGCCAGGCCGCTAAGGCGTCATTGTCCTCTTGAGTTGACTCATCATTCGTCAGAGGAGGACATGGGGTGGTGAGTACCCATTTGTGCTTGTTAACGGTAGGTATTATGTCGAGGTTACGTTTCAAATCTACGTAGTTTTCGTTTTCGAATTTGATCGAGGAAAGAAAGATTGAGAGATGGTTGAGAGACATATTGCCTATGTAAGTTGAAACAAGTTTATGATTAGTCTTTGGTTTAGGATTTAAGTTTTATTAAGACTTTTATAAAATCCAAAGGTGTTATAAACCAAACGATAATTTACTCCCTCAAGAGAAGGCCGCAAAAAATCTCCTTTTATAAGTAAATGACACATCATTAATGCTAAGCCAAGATGTCAATACATCTATTTTGACTAGCCACCTTGTAAATTGGTTTGATCACTCACATCCTTTCGCAGGGCCTCGAGGGAGGATTACTAGGGATTGAGTCTAAGTGTGCAACCAACCACTTAGTCCAAAAGGTCAACTTTGAAAAACAATCCCTCAAGGGGAGGCCTTGCCATCATCGTCTCACTCTCGGACGTAGCTCATTGAGCAATGATCAGAGCAAAGCGCCCTTGAGTACTCTCATTTAAGAGAGGGCCACGAGGGTGACTCTTAGTCCGGCGACACTTGCACTTTTCATTAGTGTTGGGGATCGTGGGTTACAAACAACAAGTATAACCCTCCCACTTAGTTTTTGGAGTTGGTTCATCGACTCTTATAAGTTCGGAAACAAATTTCCTAGTTAGAGAGCGACAGAGCGGACAACTAGAAGAGAATCCTAGATCGACATGTTCAGAACAGTATTAGTGCATAAAGGCACAAGGTACATACTCGATCTTTTCCTATTTTCTATTTCGGGAAAGTGCGTGAGGGAAGTGTGAACTTCAACTCACTCGAACACTTGAAAGTTTGAGATTACACATCCTTTTATTTTTCGGCTTGTCTACAAGGAGACCTCCCACTCAAATTTTCAAGAGCATATAGATTTTGAACATATGTGATATAGATATAGTTTTGAAAACATTTTGAAAATTTATTTGATTTGGATGACAAAATATTTTCAAGTTTGAAAGTGAAAACGGTTTTTCAAAATTCAAACTAGTTTTGTAAAAATTCAATTTCAATTAAACTTTCAAAAATCAAAACATTTTAATCTTACACATCATGTTTATAATCATATGAAAAACATTTTTGCTCAAGAAAATTTTCTCATTAGAGTTCTATAACTCATGGTAGTGGGGTTTGAAAATCCGGATTTCTAAAAAACTGGAGTTTCAGACAGCCGCGCACCTCGGAGTAAAATCGCCATATCTGGCGGCTCCGATGTCCTTTTGAGCCGAAACCGGTGGTATTGGACAGAGGACAGACAGAGCTTTAATTTGATTCAAGAATCATTAAATTTCGATTTCTTAGCAGAGAGTTATGCCACTTTTAATGCGGGATTACTCCAGCTCGAAGAAAAAGAAATAAATTAAAGCTTGGTCTTACTTAGGTGCGAAAAAGAATCAAGTGTAACGGAACGTTTTAAGATGTTGTTTAAAGCTTTTATTTGTGTTTTATTAGCAGGGTAATAACATAGAATAAAAGAAATAACAACAAGCATAAAACGAATACGGTAAATAAAAAAAACTAGAAAGACAAAGTAACTAGTCACAAAATTTACCGTAATTTCTCAAACCTTTAAAACACGTTTTTCAATATAAAAAATTAAAAACTTTTAGAACTGATTCTAATGTGTTTTAAAAACATCCCAAACTCATAGAAAATCAACATGCTTTTTAATTTAAAGGCAAGAGCAATAAATTAAAAAAAAATCTAAGATAACAATTCTAACTTGTCACAAAATTAGTAAACTTTCGAAAACGATTTTCAAGCTCATAATTTTAAAAACATGTACATGCTAATCTTTGACCATAGCTCTGATACCATTTGTTGGAATCGATCTAGGGTTTAAGAAAATAATTAACGTTTCGGTAAGCGGCGGAATTTTAAAAATTTTCTTTTACAAGTAAAAACGGTTTTTACTAACCTAGACAAGTGCAAGTACATGTAATTAAAAACCAATATGAGCTAGAAGTTTACTAACCTTTCTTGAAGCTTGAACTTTGAAGTCAGTGAGTGGGCACTTTTAAACACTACGACTTAAGAACGAGTCTCGAAGTCACAGAGCTAAACACTAGGTCGAGTGAGGACCTAGGTGCCAAGACAAGAAAAAATCGAAAATAAACTAGAGAGAGAGAGAGAGGATTTTCGGCCACAATGTCTAGAGAGAGAGTCTCTCAATCTCTAACTTGTGTGGAATGAATAAAATGAGAGGAATGAGGCTCCTATTTATAGGAGAGGTCTTACCTTCAATAAGGTAGTTTCCTCTTCTATAGAATATCACATATTCATGAGCAAAATAACCCTTATTTCTTATTCCTTTTGGGCGCCAAAGGCAGCCTTCTAGAAGGCTAGGATTTGTTTCCTTTTTTGTTCCTTGGCTTGCCTATTACTCTCTTGGCCGATTCCCTTGTGCATCTAATATGCAAATTTGTTTCCTCTTTTTCTTTTGGCAAGTATCTAAATACATTTATGCACAAAATAATTTCCCTTTCTCTTTGGGTAGTGTTGGGCGCCTATGGCTTCTAGAAAAGGCTTCTAGAATTTTCTTCACTTGTTCATGACAACATAAGAAAAAGCCCATTTAGAATTTTCAATAAAATTCTTATGAAATGAAATTAATTCACAAGGCCCAATGATCAAGTCTTGGCCGAGTGATATTAAGTCATCAAATGAACTTGTCAAAAAAATTTATTGACATTCATTTCATCCTTTGTCTCAAAAGACAAAAATACCCTTTTAACTATTTTCGTTCTTGTTTTGACTTAGCTTCCAGTTTAACTATTCCTATCGATGTGATTCGTGACAGTGACCTCATGGACCCAAATGAACAAAGCTTGAGCTAAACACTTGGACTCAAAAGTTCACAAACCTTTTCCAAGTTTAGCTTAATGCCAACTGACTCCACTAAAGAGCTGACACTGAAAATCTCTCGGTTCAAATGAATTTATTTTCTACTCAAGAATTCACCTAATTATAATGAGCGGATCCACTGAATATTATCTATGTTTACCCTTCATGAATGTCATCAGCTAGTCGGGATTTACTAAATTACCATTTTACCCTTCTAGCTGTTATTTCCTCAACTCCTTTGTCGCTTGTGAATAAGTTAGAAACAATGTATTGACGAGGAGCTAACAAGTCACATTGTTTCATCCAAAAGAGTCAGGACTCAATTTGGACACTGGCCAGTTCATTTATTCACACTCCAAGGAACAAAGAATGAGGTGACATACATTGCATTTCAGCAATCTTGTACATGAATTCCATATCTATGAGAACTTCACAAAGTTACTCATGACATACTCACAACTTAGTATTTCACCAATAGGCCCTGTTCGGAATGATATAGTGAGTCCGAACTCTGACTTTCTCAAATGAGAATACTAAGGTGTGAAATGGCATGTCTCATTTCAGGATTAAGGTAAGCATGATGCAATTCATACATAGTGACTTCGAGACATAAGAGGTTAAATGGTTTGTTCTTATATTGTCTCTAGAAGTGCACTGGTCAATTCAGTACCTTCGGAAGATACCTAGAAGAACTATAGAGTCCCCAACTCTCAATGCCTCATAACCAGACATCATAGATTCTTCTAACAATCATACTGAGGTCAATAGTCCTTTGACCCTAAGATTGCGAATATATCGTTTTAAGCAAACTACGAAGAGTTTGTTCATGCAAATCTAGATTTGTCTCTTCGTAAGTTGTTAAGTTTGTTTATGGACTAAAAGACTAAGGTTTTATCATAAATCTTCAAACAAAGAAGATTGAATGAACGTTTCAACTTTTTATTAATGAATAAGCAATTACAAGCAAGAGTCTTCGTAAGACTATATGACATCAAATGTACATAAATAGACACTACTACTCTTCTTGTGGGCACCATTGACAACAGGTGCACTTAAGACGCCTACATGGCGCATCTAAGACGCCTACATGGCGCACTTAAGACGCCTACATGGCGCAACCTAAGACGTCTACATGGCCAAATCAAGACACCTACCCGGCACACATAAGGTGCCTACGCAGCATGGCTGACTCGCAGTTGAGAAAACTTACAGGACTTAAACCATCCAAGCGGCTGACGCGTCTAAAGTGAGATCCTACTGAGATAAAAGAACTGGCAAGACCATTGACACAAACACTTGCCTATCGAAACATGCCATGACAAATGAATGAGCAAAAACATTCATAAAAAAAAATAACGTCTCATAAAAGAAAAGGGCAACTGCCAAAAAATCCTAGAAAGCGAGCGCTAAAACAAGTGCGTTGAAAGGAAAAGCCTAAAAAAGGAAAGCATGCGCTAAACACTTGCGCGGGAAAAATAATAAAGAAAATATATCACTCGGCGGGATCGTCGCCAATAGGATCGGCCCCGTCGAGTGGTGGGAACAGTGAGTCGAAGAACTGGAAGGTGACCCCCTGAGAAGCATTCTCGATAGTTGTGTCGTCCCGACACTCCACCGCCGCCACATGTCTCGCCTCTTCGACCCCGATGTCAAAATCGTCTAGAAGGTCGGACGCGAGCTGTTCCGCTGCAGCTTTCTCCGCGGTGACCCGAGCCACCTCCTCCGCCAATGAGTCGCGCTCACGCTCCGCTCGAACACGGGCAGCTTCGCTCGATGAAAGTTGGCCCTGAAGAATACCTATTTCTTCTGTGCGCGACTCCAACTGGCGTCGAAGGTCCCGCACCTCGCTCCGGAAGACCTCCGTCGATCGAGTCACCACTTCGAGAGCTTGATGTTCCGTCGTTAGCTCCTCAGCCATTTTCGCCACGTTCGACTGAGCACGGTCCCATTTTCCTCGGGTAACCCCCAATTCCACGCGAGCCTCTTGAAGTTGCTCGCAGAGACTTGCAAACTCTGCCTTTGAGTGAGAACCTCGCTCGACACGGGCCAGCTGAGACTTCGCTATAGCAAGCTCCTCTTAGGCAAGGGTCATTCGTTAGATAAGGTCGTGAAGGATCTTCTCGCCCCGGGTCGCTCGAGCAAGCACCTGAGAAGGCAAAAAGACAAGTCAGAAAGAGACAAGGCCCTAGCAAACAAAGCAAGAGAAACTTACTCTCTGTGCGTCAGCGACGCCGTGATGAAAGAACTCCACGTCGCTGCTGGCCACGATGCTTGTAAGGACAAGTTTCTGCGTCACTCGTATTTGGAGATTTGGAAGTAATAAGCGAGTTTCCGTTGTTACAACTAAATTCTGGAGTGAATTATACTCCAATGGATTTATCGAATTAATTTTAAATATATTAAGGTTATGGAAATCTCGGAATAAACAAAGGAATTATCGAGTTTATCTCGATTAGTAAATTAATTCCGAGGAAACATTCCGGAAATTAAATTAAGAAATAAATTCTTAAGGACGAGAATTAATTCCGAGAAACCTTAAATATATTTAAATTATTCGAGAACGAACGAGAAAATTCTCGGTTCAAATCATATAATTATAATCCGTTCGGTGATGGATTTAATTAAATGATTGTATGAAAGGACGTGGTTGTAACAATTTTAAGGGACCCATTTGAAAGAAAACAAAGAAAATAGGTTGGTTTGTAATTAATGGGATAAGGATGAGCATTGCCATGTCATCAATCAAAGATTTGGATAATATCAAGTGGTGTTTATCACTTAGCCGAATAAAATCAAACCCACCAGCCCAAGGAAGAGAAAAGACACGGGAAAAAAAAAAGAAGAAGGAGAAGAGAACCAGAGAGGGAAAGAGAGCGAGAGAGCGGAAGAGACCGAGAGTGAGAGACCGAGGGAGAGAGAGAGAGAGAGAGAGAGAGCGGCTGAGAAATAGAGAACGAGAGAGCGAGGGGGTGAGCTCGCGAAGGGGACGCTCGGCCGACGAGCCACCAGGACCGAGACCCAAAGTCGCTGGACGTGCGCGCGGACCGAGAAGAGACGAACCACCGCCGTGAGCCGCCGAGGACACCGGCTGAGAGGAGATCGCCGGGAAAGAAGGGAGAAAGGGCCGGAGAAGACTCGAACCCACCAATTTCACCTGAGGTAAGAGAGATTTTTATCTCTAGGGTTCGAAATTTTAGGGTTGGAATTTGGGGGTTTTTGATGTTAAGCGAAATTAATGGTTCAAGAGTTGTTTTCGGTGATGATTCCCCTGCTTATGGTGTTGTTCTTGGTTTTGGACGGGTTTGGGTGTGGTTGTGGTCTTGGCTGTGTGGTTTTGGTCTTGGCCGTGTAGAATGGTTCTAGCCGTGTGTTTAGTCTTGATTTTTTTTTGGGACGTGATTCTGAGCTTGATGTTGTTTTTCTAGTTTGAGAATAGGAGTTAACGGTTGTTTCGTTGTTGTGCGTGTGAGTTATATATGTTGAGAGTCTAGGCTCGTTTTAGGTGGGCTGAACAGGTCTCGGGGCAGCGGCTCGGGATGGCGAAGAGGCTGTCCGAAGGTTGGCGGAGCTGTTGCGCGAGTGACGACGGAGCGGGGCTGGTCAGCGAGGTTCATCGGCTCGGTTGGGACGAGCTGTTGGGTCGGGAACGGCAGCGACTTTGTGGCGGCTCTCGGGGGGCTGTTCACGGCTGTCGGGTTTCGTTCGGAGACTCGCGAAGTCTCGGTTTAGTGTTAGAAAGTCGAGAATTTTCCCGAGTCTCGACTCGTGCTAGTGCGAACCTATAATTATTTTTGTTGGGTCGTTCTAGATTATGAGAGTTGCGATATAATATCAATATGTATGTTTTATAATCGAGCTCGTTTTATGTAAGTCGTTAAGAAAAAAATAATTAATATGTATCATTATTAAACTCATTGATTATTCACGTAATTATTTAGTATATTTATCTTAATTATGTATTAAAAATCGAGTTCGACTATAAGCTCGACTCTTTTAATTTGGAAAAAGAATATCAACGAGAAATGTTTTATTTACGTTCTCAACCATTATAACTTGTCAATAAAAAGAGACAAGTCATAAAATATTTTCTAAACCACATTTGAGAAGTGTCGGTTTGAGTTATTTTCATATAACTTACGTATTCTATAGATTGTTAGTAAGAGTTTCTTTATACGTTCTTTTCTTTTAGTTTCGACCTTCGGGAACCTATCCTAAGCAATGGGCTTTGTCCCGTCAAAAGAATAGGTGGTCGAATAGCGGGGCGTTTCTTAGCCTAGATCACGGAAGTTGTTAAGGCCTTGTTCTTAGGCGTCGATTCTTTCCCGTCTCTGTTCTGTCATGTTTTCCCTGATGTTTGTTCTGTCATGTATTCTCTGTTCTGTCACTAGGAGGACGTTTTGAATGCATTCCTTATGAGCTTTCTTTTAGTAGAAGTGTGTACGTTAGTAGATCAATGGACGAGATACTGAGTATGCTCGATGTTCGATCTTTCTCTTCCATAGATACGTCCAGATTGCTATAAGGATTAGCAGGAGAAGCTTACGAGGACTGGGTTATACGTGAAGTTAAGAAGAACCCTTTTATTTGGAAGAGAAGATCTCAGGATTCGAAAGAATCGTTATCCGGGTAAGTGGATTATAGGCACCTACAATATCAAGAAATATTATATATATCTTTATATATATACATATATTGTACGTGCATTTTCTATATGCTTTCTAGTAAGCAAGAGTAAGATAAACCAAAAGACAATTCACTATCAAGATTAAGGGCTTTAAGCCGCTAACGAATTGGGAAACGGAATTAGTCCGGCTAACAAAAATGGCTAGAGGTAACTAGGAACCCGAGCCTTTGCTATGTGTTTAGTTAGCCACCTTCCAGAGATCCAGTCCTAGTGAACTGGATTATGAGAGACTGAAGTTAAGACTCGTATTCAGAAGCGAGAATATTATGATAGGATCTTTGGGAGTCGCATCTCAAGATCTTATAAGTCACGAGTTAATAAGCGAAAAGAATATATGGTAAGATCGGGATTAAACCTGAATTAAGCAGTCTCTCATGTTAAGTTAATTAAAGAGAAAACATAGAATGGTACCGCTTCCGACATATACCCCTTGTTAGCAGGTACCTATTATGCTTCGTGCTGGTACCACATGGGGATTAGGCAGGAGACTGTGCACCCTCCTGTCTGGCGCCAATAAGACATGTGTCGTGCGGATATCACTAAGGGATCCCGAGCAGGAAATGTATTGTATGATGGGAATTGCCGGGACCTAAGCTGGCATATTCTCAAGTAAGAGGAGTTACCGGGACCTAAGCTGGTAATTCCATAGTTATGATTAAAGCAAGTATGTTATGATGTGAATCACCGGGACCTAAGCTGGTGAATTCTTAAGTAAGGGGGATCTCTCGGGACCTAAGCTGAGTGATTCCTAAGCAGATGAACCTATCGGGACCTAAGCCGATTGGTTCTTAAGTAAGATGAATCTGTCGGGACCTAAGCCGATTGATTCTCAAGTAAGGTGGATTTATCGGGACCTAAGCCGATACTTCCGCAAGTTATGAAAAGATATGATCTCATGTTATGTATTGTTTATGTGTTATGTGCATTGTGCATTAGATATGTAGATATCCGCTTACTGAGTCTTTCGACTCACAGTTATTATCTTGATATTGTAGATAAAGGAAAGGCCAAAGAAGACTGAGCAGAGCATCAGCGAAACCGGTAAGTAAGTAGGCGTGTGTATGTACGGCTGCCGACCTGTGGCTAAGTCAAGGGCGAATGAGTCTGTTTTTTTTTTAAAAAGAGACGAGTCTTTTTGTTTGTAAAGTTTTAAATGGTATGTTGTAGGAAAAACGAAAAATTCGCCCATAGTTTTGAGACGTTTATGTAAATATTTTAAAAGTTTTTCTAGAAAATGTTTTCAGGAAGCGCTTCCACCAAAGTTTTTATGAATTTTATTTATGTTAAGTAAGATACGAAGATCTCTGCCGCGGCTCGTGGGCGAGCTAAGGCTCGCGGGTCGTGACAATGCTCTTCCACATCTTCCCCTCTAACCTCTGCGGCCTCCACCTCGACCATCAAATTTACGCGCTTCGACTCCGAAGACGTGTCTGGTAGAGAAAAGGAAGAGGGTCGCTTCAAAGAAGTGCAAGGGCCGCTCTCCGTCGGATAACCGGTATCAGGTTTCTCCCGACCGTTCCGCGCGGCAATCCGAGAACGGATCACCACCAACGACTTCGGGTCTCGAGAAGCCTTTGCTAAGCGAGCCCGAGCCCTCGCCCTAGCCGAGGAGGCTACAAAAGCAACAAAGTCAAAACCCTAGACTTAAAGCAAAAAACAGAAAGAGCGAAAGTCGAAATACCTGGAAGACCGGGAACCACCCGGTGGAAGCCATCAGCTCAGACGAACGAAATTGTTCGACAGCCTTCCGAGCCTCCGACATTCCCCGGATCTCCTTCACGAAGTCGAAATCATCGGCCCCCGCGTCAGCAGAAAACTCGGTCAAGGGACCGAACCGAAGTGGCGCATCGCCAAAAGCCTCCGTCGAGACCCACACCCACGGTCTTCGATTATACTTCTCCGAGTCCGTGATCAGCTTAGTATTCCGGCTTTTGCGGGCCATGAAGATACCGGGTTGCCCGGGCGCAGGGAAGACCGCGATGAGATTGCGAAAGTCAGTCACGGTCATCACCCGCTCGGTCTGGCAATGCCACTCCATGTGACACATTGCCACGATGCGATAAAACGCCGGACTCATCTGACAAGCATGTACCCCCAGTCGTGCGAGGAGCTGCTGGACGATGGGTTGGAACGGAAACCGCAACCCGCAGTTGAGGCTCGCTACCGAAACTGCGGCAAATCCACGGTGAGGACGGAAAGGATGGTCGCCCTGTAAGGGACGGAGGAGCGCCACGGACGATGGAATGGCAAATGCCTCCCTGAGATCGATGAATGTTCGGTAGGTGAGTGAGCTCCAAGCATCGACCCCCGAACAATCGAAGCCCTCGGGAGCAGCAAAACCCTCCTCGGGATACCACTCCGTCCTAGCAAGAGACCTCGCCGACACTATCGCCTCTGCGTCAGGGGTCTCGGGCTGAGCACCCCCTGGCTCCACGGAAGGGCCTCCGCCCTCTGGCACGGCCGCGGCAGCCGCCGACGGCCCCTCGGGACACTCCGGTGCGAGGCCCTCGGCCCCCGGACATGTCTCTGAATCACCTCCGGGATCTTCAGACTCGGGACCAAAATCGTCCACGCAGTCAATCTCGTCGAGGACCGACTCTAGCGGAGTCATTGCATCCGCGCCCGCAATATCTCTCGGCGTGCCATGAGAATCCAAGTCGGACTTCGGCACGTCGAGGCGGGTCATGTCGCTAGCCCCCTTGCCAACCAAGTTGAGCAAGAGGCGAGGAGCAGGTTCCCCGGATATGGAATGATCGACACCTCGATCTGTGCCACGCCCAATCGGCGCACACTCCTCCTGAGGCTGAGGAACGGGCACAGTCGCGCCCGGATTGCCTCCTTCGAGCCACTGCTCCACTCCACTTGGATTCTCTTCCACGTGCAGAGGAAGTTCCCTCAATCCCGCGAAGAGGTCATCCTCTACATGTTCAGAGTCCTGAAACAAGAGAGAGAAATCAATCTCGGGATCCTCAGTTGAGAAAAGGGAAGGAATACCCATAATGCAAGCGGTAGAAAAGAAAAAAAAGTGTAGAGAAAGAGAGAAAAAAATAAAGTGGAAGAATGAGAGGGGGGGGGGGGGGGTCTTATTTATAGACTCCTAGGGGGGTAGGAGTCCAAATCCTACTCCCACAAGGAAAGAAAACGGAGGAAAACCTCCAAAAAAGTCGGATTCCCCCACGCGAGCGCCCCAGCCCCGCGCACGGGGTGCGCCGCGCGCGACCGCGCGCCGCGCCATCCAGGGCGCGCGCCGCGAGGCTACGCACAAAAAAAAAGAAGGGAAAGGAAAGGAAGAACTTTCCTTGGGTGACGGGATTTTGAAGATATTTTCCTCAAACACCCAACCGAAAAGACAAAAAGTTCATCACCGGGAACCTCCCGAGCGACGAACCTGGGGGGGCTAATGTTGTCGATCGTTTTCAGAAAACCCGAGACGCCGGGAAAACACGTCGTTCAAAGGGCTGATGGTCAGGCCGGAGGTCCTGAAGAGCGGCGAGCTTCCCATCGCAAGACGATCATTAAGCCCTCGCCCAAACTCTTAACTCCTTGAGTCGAGCCTAGCCCATCGAGTTGAGTCTTGAGTCGGCTCCTTGAGTCGAGCCTCGCCCCTCGAGTCGAGACTTGATTCAGTCTCCTCGAGTCGAGCCTCGCTCCTCGAGTCGAGCCTTGAGTCAGTCTCCTCGAGTCGAGCCTTGAGTCAGTCTCCTCGAATCGAGCCTCGCTCCTCGAGTCGAGCCTTGGGTCAGTCTCCTCAAGTCGAGCCTCGTTCTTCGAGTCGGGACCGGAGTCGATCCCCTCGAGACGAGCCTCGACTCATTCATGTCACAAACCCGGGATGCAAGGCCCATAATAGCTTTACGGGCCTGGTAGAGCGACGGTCGCGAAAAACCCATGAAGACATAGCCCAGCGCGCGCTGCGCTCGGGCAGGGTCGCGCCGCGCGCAGAGCGGCGCAGACCGCGCGCCGCGCTTAGTGCGCTGCTGCCCCTTGTGCGCCTCCACTTGAAGAGGTGCGTGCCCCTAGTCCCACATGGACGACGAAGGACCTTCTTAAGGCCCTCAAACACCTATATAAACCCCCTCTCACCGAGGGGGAAGCAATCCAATTTTCTCCTATCGATACGCTCGAATTCTTGCTCTCCTCTGCTTCTTTTGATGCCATCTTTGGCCTGAAGCATTCCCACAAGTCTCTCTCGTTCTCAGAGGTTTTGAAGCACTCTCGGGGACTTCCCGGACGTCGCTCCCCCTGATCGAACGCCCTCCAGTGCCCAGGCACGCTCCTAGGGTTCTCGACTAGAGTCCCCCTACGCGTCTAATACGCTAGACGCGTACGCGATCTCCGATGTTCTGAGACGCCGCCGAGGACTCCTTCGCGCCCCGTCTCCTTCGTCGAGTACGCTTCTCCACCAAGGCTCCGTGCCTCACACTGCTTTACATATGCTTGAACTACGTTCTGACCTGATCCCACACACGGGTACTGATGAGGACATGCCCCAAAAGGAGCCGCAAGCAAAATACCAAGTGCCGGAAGGACCCGTGACAAGAGCTCGAGCGAGGAGATTCAAGGAGGAGCTTAACAATCTGATCATCAAGCTCCAAGATGAAGAAGGGGACAAGCTCGCAAAGGAGAGGATTCAAGGAAGCCAAGAAACACCAATGAAGAACGTTATTTGGGCTGAATTGAATTAGTCGGACTATTCCTAATTTTCTATTTTCAGTTTATGTTATTTGGGCCAAGACATGTTATTTAAAAAGCCCATATGTGTTGTATTGGGCTGGTCCTTTGTTTTTTGTTTATTAGTGCTTAAATAAGGCTAAATGGGCTTATTAGGTTATGGGGCCCATGGAGCTGCATTTATGTGAGGATTTTCATTCTCTCTTTGGTTCGTTTAGACTATTCGAGTCTCTTACAAAGCGGTGCGTGTAGGAGTTCGAAAACCGACTCATCAGGCGGCCATTCACATCCGTCCGTGGCGTCATTTGATCCACCTTCGTTCCTAAATTGTAGACAATTCGTCGCTGTGCTATTGGGGTATCGGGTCTCGGAGCTTAGTCGGCCGAGGTTCGTATCAAGTGGTATCAGAGCTAGTCTCTACTTTTAGGTCTGCTTATCCTTTGTTTCGTTTTCTTTGTTTTCTTTTCTCCGTTTGTGTTGTGTTCATCCCGTACGTACGTATTTGTTGTATTGAGTCTGTGTTTGTTTTTGTTTCGTATTAGGTCTCTGTTCTTTTCGTGCTAGGTCTGTGTTCTTGAGCGTAAAAAAAAAAGAAGAGAAAAGATCCGAACAAAAAAAAAGAAAAAAGAAAAGAAAAGAGAATCCGTGGAGTTCAATTCTTATTCAGTGGAGATCAATTCTAATTATCGCAGTCTATTTTAGGAAGTCCATTTTAATCAGTTTCCGGATTTTATCACTTAGTTTCAGAAATCTCATTGATTCCTAGTTTCCTGAAATCGGTTTTCATTTATTTGCTTTTATTTCCCGAATCCTTTCTCTTGCATTTCCCGTTTTGTGTGTTCACAATCAATTTCGACATTTCAGTTTCATTTAATTCAGGATTTCTTTTAGTTTCCTTTATTTCCAGAATAATTTCCCATTTAATTTCCCTTTCATTCGTTTCCTGTTTTTGTGTGTTCACAATCAATTTCGACATTTTACATTTAATTCCGAATAAGCATTACCTCCCGGATATCCAAAAAAAAAAAAAGAAAGAGGATCCGAAAAAAAAGAGTATTTTTGACCTCGAGAAATTTTATTTTGCTGATAGAGTCCTTATGTGTTTTGGAGCGTTTTAAGGTACCCTACATCCTATCGAATTTTTTTTCGGCTATTTGTCAACATTTTGGGCTGATTGTCGCACCTTGGGAGAATTGTTTTTGGGACTTATTTAAGACCCTGATCATAACTTTCCGTGGTGTTGTCTTTCTTGTTTGTGTCGTTTGGGTTGTCGTTTTTATTGTTCGTGTCGTTTGGGTGTCGTTTGTGTCGTTTTGGTGTATCATTTTCGAATTCCTTTCATCACCTTCCTGGTCTCTGAGTCGTTCGGTACGAGCCTATAGAGAGTTTGAGTGAGTGGTAAAAGGCAGAGAGAATAACTATCGCCATTATCAAACACGAGTGCAGAGTGATACTTTGAGTGTAAACACGTGAGGGAGTGATTTTTGTGAGGTTTCTCTTTTATTACTAACAATATCTTGCAGCAACCATGTCCAACAATGGCGACGAAAATGAAGGGATTCCAGATCGGAGGTTGATGATGCAAGCCATGATAGGAGAGATGCGGAGGATGATGAGGGAAGAGTTGGAGCCACTACGAGAACGTGTTGAGAGAGTGGAGGAAGGCCAAGAAGTTCCCAACAGAGGAAGACGAAGACAGCCTAGGGAGGAGACGGAAGATGAGATTGAGAATGATTTTGAAGAGGAAGATTATAGGAGAGGAGGACGAAACGAAAGAGTGTTAGAAAGAAGGCAAGGAGGAAGGGACAGAGAAGACGGTGGAATTGGTGGCATCAAGCTGAAGATCCCAACATTCCAAGGGAAAAGTGACCCGGACGCCTACTTTGAATGGGAGACGAAAGCCCAGTTTGTGTTCAATTGCTACAACTACACCGAACGCAAGAAGGTAATACTTGCTGCCGCTGAATTCACTGATTATGCTATTGTTTTGTGGGATCAGCTGGTGACGAGTAGGCAACGGGCTGGAGAGGAGCCGATAGAGACTTGGGATGAGATGAGGGCCATCATGAGGAAGAGATTCGTGCCTCGCCACTATTACCGAGAGCTTTATCAGAAGCTTCAGCGTCTCAGGCAAGGCACTCGCAGTGTTGAGGAGTACTATCGCGAAATGGAGGTTGCCATGATCCGAGCAAACATAGAAGAAGATCGCGAGTCGACCATGGCCAGATTTATCAACGGGCTGAACCCTGACATAGCGGACAAAGTGGAGTTGCAGCATTATGTCGAGATGGAGGATTTGGTTCACTTGGCCATCAAGATTGAGAAGTAGCTCAAGACGAGGGGTAGCATGAAGGGAAGCCGATTTTCAGAACAACCTGCATGGAAGAAGACCTTCAACCGAGACGAGAAGAGCAGTTTCAAGCCACGAGGAGACGTAGACAAGCCAAGCACGTCCACGGTCCCAACAACATCTAGTTCTGGTCCCAGTGCTCAAAAGAAACCGGAGACGACATTTCAGAGAAATCGTGATATTAAGTGCTTCAAGTGCCAGGGGGTTGGTCACTTCGCAAATCAATGCCCGAATAAGAGGAGCATGACGATTCTTCCAACCGGAGAGATGGTTACCGACGATGAAGAAGAAGATCAGGAGTGTACCGGAGAAGAATCAGACGACGAAATTGAGGCACCAACAGAGCTCGTGTTGGTCTCTCGACGAACTATGAACGCACAGGTTGTACGAGATGACGAGGAGCAGCGCGGAAACATCTTTCACACCAGGTGCCATATTGGTGAGAAGGTGTTCAGTATTATCGTCGATGGGGGGAGTTGTAGGAACATAGCCAGTGTTGCTGTCGTGAAGAAGCCTGGACTTCCAACGACAAACCACCCTCGTCCTTACATGCTTCAGTGGTTTAATGACGGTGAAGAGGTACGTGTCTACAAGCAAGTCCTTATCAGTTTTCGGATTGGCAGCTATGAGGACTCGGTGCTCTGTGATGTGGCACCAATGGACGCGGGGCATATACTTTTGGGGCGGTCGTGGCAATTCGATCGGAGGGTGACTCATGACGGCTACACCAACAAGTACTCCCTCTGGCACAAGAATCGTACCATCACCCTCGCACCCCTTACTCCAAAGCAAGTTCATGAAGATCAACTGAAGATGCAACAAGAGAGGGAAAGGTTTAGGGCACTAGAGAAGGGAAAAGAACCAAGGGATGAGGTAAAAACAGAGAGAAAAAAAGAGAGAGTCCCAGAGAGAAAACCCGAGAGAGAAGTGGAGGGGTGAAAGAAAAGATGGGGTCATGAAAAACAAAATTGGTGAGAGAAAACAAAACAACTTCTTTGCGGGAAAGAGTGATGTGAGGAAAGCCTTCTTTGCCAAACAGCCGATGATTTTACTTGTGTACAAGGAGGCTGCCTTATTCACTAACCAACATGGCGAGATCCTACCTACTGCCATTGTTTCTCTTTTGCAGGAGTTCAAAGACGTTGTTATTCGAGACATGCCAATGGGATTACCACCGATTCGGGGGATTGAGCACCAGATTGACCTTGTACCCGGAGCCTCGCTTCCAAACAGACCGGCCTACCGAACCAAGCCTGAGGAAACGAAGGAGTTGCAACGACAAGTCGAGGAACTTTTGTCAAAGGGGTACATTAGAGAGAGCATGAGCCCGTGCGCCGTACCAGTTCTACTAGTTCCAAAGAAGGATGGGTCCCAGAGGATGTGCGTGGATTGCCGAGCCATCAACAACATCACGGTCAGGTATCGATTTCCTATTCCTAGATTGGATGATATGCTAGACGAATTACGTGGTGCATGTGTTTTCTCTAAAATTGATTTAAAGAGTGGGTACCACCAAATTAGAATGAAAGAGGGGGATGAATGGAAAACCGCTTTTAAAACTAAACTTGGGTTGTATGAATGGTTAGTGATGCCTTTTGGTTTGACTAATGCACCTAGCACATTTATGCGACTTATGAATCATGTTTTGCGTTCGTTCATTGGTAAATTTGTGGTGCTATACTTTGATGATATTTTGATTTATAGCAAGACCCTGGATGATCATGTCTTACACTTGCGTGAGGTTTTTATTGTACTCAAACGTGAACAGTTATTTGCTAACCTTGACAAGTGCACCTTTTGCACCGATCACGTTGTTTTCTTGGGTTTTGTTGTAAGTTCTAAAGGAGTGCAGGTAGATGAGGAAAAGGTGAAAGCTATTCAAGAGTGGCCGACACCGACAAATGCAGCACAAGTACGGAGTTTTCATGGCTTAGCGAGCTTTTATAGGCGCTTTGTCAGAGATTTTAGCACGATCGCTGCCCCGCTCACGGAGGTGATGAAGAAACATGTGGCGTTCGCATGGGGGCAAGCACAAGAGGAGGCGTTCACCGCAATCAAAGAAAAATTAGTCAACCCTCCTTGTCTCGCATTACCTAACTTCGATAAACCATTCGAGGTTGAGTGTGATGCGTCCGGCGTGGGAATCGGAGCAGTTCTCATGCAAGATCGACGGCCAATTGCGTATTTTAGCGAAAAATTGAGTGGGGCCACCCTTAATTACCCCACTTACGACAAGGAGATGTACGCATTGATTCGAGCTTTAGAGACTTGGCAACACTACCTTTTGCCAAGAGAGTTTGTGGTCCACACCGACCATGAGTCACTCAAGTACTTGAAGGGACAACAAAAGCTCAACAAACGGCATGCACAATGGATGGAGTTCATCGAGCCGTTTCCATATGTCATCAAGTACAAACAAGGTAAGGAGAATGTGGTAGCCGATGCCCTTTCTCGAAGGTACGTTTTACTTTCCACTTTAGATACTAAATTGCTTGGTTTTGAACATATCAAAGAGTTGTATCCAGAAGACCGAGAGTTTAGTGAGATATTTACGAAGTGTGAGAAGATGGCGTCGGGAGATTACTTTAGGCATGATGGATTTTTGTTCAGGCTTGGTAGACTTTGTTTGCCTAGTTGTTCTCTTCGGGAGTTGTTAGTTAGGGAAGCTCATGGTGGGGGCCTTATGGGACATTTTGGGATAGCAAAAACTCTAGGAGTGATCCAAGAGCACTTTTATTGGCCTCGCATGAAGCGTGATGTTGAGAGGATCTGTGGTAATTGTGTCACATGTAGGAAAGCTAAGTCGAAAGTTCAATCACACGGTATGTATACACCTTTGCCTATTCCTAGCTCACCTTGGGTAGATATATCTATGGATTTTGTGTTAGGCTTGCCTAGGACTAAGAGAGGTCGTGATTCGATTTTTGTCTTGGTTGATAGGTTTTCGAAGATGGCACATTTTATTCCTTGTCACAAAACCGATGATGCTTCTAATGTTGCTGATTTGTTCTTTCGAGAGATTGTTAGGTTGCATGGCATGCCTAGGACGATTATTTCGGATAGGGATACCAAGTTCTTAAGTTACTTTTGGAAGACCTTATGGGCTAAGTTGGGGACTAGGTTGTTGTTTTCGACTACTTGTCACCCCCAAACTGATGGTCAGACCAAAGTAGTTAATAGGACCTTGTCGACTTTGTTGAGGGCAATAATTAAGAAGAATATCAAAACTTGGGAAGATTGTTTACCACATATTGAGTTTGCTTATAACCGCGCTATTCATTCATCTACTAAATTCTCACCCTTTGAGATTGTCTATGGTTTTAACCCACTAACGCCGTGGGATTTATCTCCTATTCCTATGTCTGAGCATGTGAATTTAGATGGTGAACAGAAAGCAAAGCTTGTTAAGCAGCTTCACGAGAGGGCACGACTCAACATTGAGCGAAGAACAGAGCAGTATGCGCAGCAAGCCAACAAGGGCCGCAAGAGAGTGATTTTCGAACCTGGTGATTGGGTCTGGTTACATATGCGCAAGGAGCGTTTTCCGGAGCAACGCAAGTTCAAACTACAACCGCGTGGCGATGGACCATTACAAGTTATTCTCAGGATCAACGATAATGCCTACAAATTGGATCTTCCAGGTGAGTATAATGTTAGTGCTACATTCAATGTGACTGACTTATCTCCTTTTGATGCAGATCATGATTTGAGGGCAAATCCTTTTCAAGACGAGGGGAATGATAAGGACATGCCCCAAAAGGAGCCGCAAGCAAAATACCAAGTGCCGGAAGGACCCGTGACAAGAGCTCGAGCGAGGAGATTCAAGGAGGAGCTTAACAATCTGATCATCAAGCTCCAAGATGAAGAAGGGGACAAGCTCGCAAAGGAGAGGATTCAAGGAAGCCAAGAAACACCAATGAAGAACGTTATTTGGGCTGAATTGAATTAGTCGGACTATTCCTAATTTTCTATTTTCAGTTTATGTTATTTGGGCCAAGACATGTTATTTAAAAAGCCCATATATGTTGTATTGGGCTGGTCCTTTGTTTTATATTTGTTAGTGCTTAAATAAGGCTAAATGGGCTTATTAGGTTACGGGGCCCATGGAGCTGCGAATTTGCCTTTGTAAACTCTATAAATTAAGCCTTTAGGCTGAATGGAAGACACAATTTGATTTCGAGTTAAACACTTTTCGGTGAAGATTTTCATTCTCTCTTTGGTTCGTTTAGAACTATTCGAGTCTCTTACAAAGCGGTGCGTGTAGGAGTTCGAAAACCGACTCATCAGGCGGCCATTCACAACCGTCCGTGGCGTCATTCGATCCACCTTCGTTCCTAAATTGTAGACGATCCGTCGCTGTGCTATTGGGGTATCAGGTCTCGGAGCTTAGTCGGCCGAGGTTCGTATCAGGTACGTAGGCAGCCGACACACAAGGCACGGTCACTCCTCCTCCTCACCCCTTCCCTCTTCCGTGAGGTGGGTTGATCGGAGAGAACCTAGCTCGAGAGTTTCGAGTTCACACTTTTGGCCCTGGTGCGATCACTTGGTCCGGCCTTGGATCGAACCGCCCGAGATATACAATCGTTGTTCATTTTCGTGCGACAACAACAACATGAAAGAGACCCATTAAGAATTTTCAATAAAATTCTTTTGAAATGAAATTAATCCACAAGGCCCAATAAATCTAATTTTTGGCCGAGTGATACATGTCATTAAATGACCTTGTCAAAAAATTTATTGACATTCATTTCATCCTATGTCTCAAAAGACAAAAATACCCTTTTGACAATTTTCGTAAAACTTGTCTCGTTCTTGTTTTGACTTAGCTTCTAGTTTAACTATTCCTACTCGATGTAACTCATGACAGTGACCTCATGGATCCAAATGAACAAAGCTTGAGCTAAATACTTGGACTCAAAAGTTCACAAACCGTTTCCAAGTTTAGCTTAATGTCAATTGACTCCACTAAAGAGTTGACACTGAAAATCTCTCGGTTCAAATGAATTTATTTTCTACTCAAGAATTCAACCTAATAGTAATGAGTGGATCCACAGAATATTATCAGTGTTTACCCTTCATGAATATCATCAGCTAGTCGGGATTTACAAAATTTACCATTTTACCATTCTAGCTGTTATTTCCTCAACTCCTTTGTCGCTTGTGAATAAGTTAGAAACAATGTATTGACGAGGAGCTAACAAGTCACATTGTTTCATCCAAAAGAGTCAGAATTCAAGTTGGACACTGGCCAGTTCATTTATTCACACTACAAGGAACAAAGCATGAGGTGATATACATTGCATTTCAGCAATCTTGTACATGAATTCCATATCTATGAGAACTTCACAAAGTTACTCATGACATTCTCACAACTTAGTACTTCACCAATAGGCCCTGTTCAGAATCACATAGTGAGTCCGAACTCTTACTTTCTCAAATGAGAATACGTAAGCTGTGAAATGACATGTCTCATTTCAGGATTAAGGTAAGCACGATGCAATTCATACGTAGTGACTTCGAGACATAAGAGGTTAAATGGTTTGTTCTTATTTTGTCTCTAGAAGTGCACTGGTCAATTCAGTACCTTCGGAAGATACCTAGAAGAACTATAGAGTCTCCAACTCTCAATGCCCCATAACCAGACATCATAGATTCTCCTAACAATCGTACTGAGGTAAATAGTCCTTTGACCCTTAGATTTCAAATATATCGTTTTAAGCAAACTACGAAGAGTTTGTTCATGCAAATCTACATTTGTCTCCTAGTAAGTTGTTAGGTTTGTTTATGGACTAAAGACTAATGTTTTATCATAAAGCTTCATACAGACAAGGAGGAATGAATGAACGTTTCAACTTTTTATTAATGAATAAGCAATTACAAACAAGAGTCTTCATGAGACTTTATTACATCAAATGTACAAAATAAAGACTACAACTCTTCTTGTGGATACCATTGACAACAGTTATGATGTGAATCACCGGGACCTAAGCTGGTGAATTCTTATGTACGATGAATCTATCGGGACCAAAGCCGATTGATTCTTAAGAAAGGTGGATTTATCAAAACTTAAGTTGATACTCCCGCAAATTATGCTAAGGTATGAACTTTATGTTACGTATTGCTTATGTGTTATGTGCACGGTGCATTAGTTACATAGTTATCCACTTACTGAGTCTTTCGAATCATAGTTATTATCTTGATATTGTAGGTAAAGGCAAGGCGAGGGACGACTAAACAGAGCATCAGCGGAACCCGGTAAGTAAGTAAGCGTGTGTATGTACGGCTGCCGACCTGTGGCTAAGTCAAGGGCGAATTGGTCTGTTTTGTTTTTAAAAGTCAAGTCCTTTTGTTTGTAAAAATTTTAAATAGTATGTTGTAGGAGAAACGAAAAAATCGCCCGTATTTTTGAGACGCTTATGTAAATATTTTTAAAAGTTTTTCTAGAAAAAAGTTTCCCGGAAACTCTTCCACCACGGTTTTTATGAATTTTATTTTATGTTAAGCAAGATACGAAGATCACTGCCGCAGCTCGTGGGCGAGCTAAGTCTCACGGATCTTGAAACTGTGGAGCAGTTTTCGCCGTTCCTCTTTCTTACCTCTCTGTTTTCATACCTAAAGTTTATGGTTGTGTATTTATTTTCTTCATTGTCCTCTGCTTCTTTGTTTTTTGTCATTTTTTTCCTACCGAAAAATTAATTTTTAATTTCTTTTCAGCAAGCTTGTTTATTTATCCCTGCAAAGTTAGAAAGAAATTGATAAGAGAAGATCATCAAAGAGGGTAGCATATGCTCTCAACGTTTTTCTCTCAGGCTCCGACTTAACAATTTCCCATCTACTCTTCTATTATATTGTGTTTATGAACACCGTGCGACATTGATATTATTGATCTTCTTCTCCATATCCTTATTGATCTTCTTTCTCCTTATCCTTCATGCTCATCAAAGAGTAATATTATTAGATGGATTTGTTGATCAACTATGTATTTATTATGGTTCTCATATATTTTAGATATATGGAGATTAATATATGTAGAAAAAAGAGAAAATATGAACACAATAGTTCTTTTTATTATTATTATTATTATTATTATTAATTTATGAATAAAGAGTTGCAACTTAGTTAAAGATGCTGGAGCAATACATGTGACATATTCTCAAATAATTACATTGGGAATTTACACCACAATTGATAATAACAACTTCCAAGATCACATTTCCCTGGTACGTGCTATTTCGATATAGTGGTGGAGCAAACGTTCTGAGCATGACACGCTGGAGTTGGCTGAGCTGAGGATGTCTGGGACAGGACGATCATGATGTTGGGATATGTCGAGCTGAGGAGGACAAGATGGATGCTGACTTTCTACACTCCCCATCAAGCTTGATTCGTAGATGTTGAGTAAATCAAGCTTGCGACATAGTACAGAGAAGCTTGTTCGTTGAAGAGATGGTGAGGATGTCAGCTACTTGTTGTCGATATGAAATATACTACATTTCAATTAGCTTTGACTCAATCTTCTCGCTGATGAAGTGTCGATGGACCTCAATATGCTTAGTTTGATCATGTTGGACATGATTCTTTACAATGTGTAATGTAGCTTGGTTGTCACACAATAGCTTGATGAGGCTGTTGAGTTTGATCGTTGGGTTGTCCATTAATCTCTTCAGCCATATTCCTTCGTAAGCTCCATCTGCAAGAGATCACAATTCGACTTCTGGCTACTACGAGCTACCACATTATGTTTCTCACTTCACCAGGACACTAAGTTACATTAGACATAAGAGCACATATTAGAGGTCAACCTTTTATCTGAAACATATCCAGCCCAATAAGTGGGAGCATCCTTAAAAGGACCCTAGCCACAATATTTCAAATTATTAAGTGGGAATATCCTTAATTGGATCCTAGTCACTGTTGTTCGTCAATAAATGGGAGGTTACGAATCTAGCCACTTGTTGTTCAATGCATTGCAACATCCTTCACATGATCAAGCTCATCGTTAATGATGAAATTTTGCTATCATTAAATAATTTGAGTAAAATGATAATTAAAAATTATCTTACCACATGGTTCGATAAATCGATAAATAGAACTTAAGGAAAAATGATACTTTCCTTGTGAACAGGGTTCATGAAATAGTGGAAGCATCCTTTCAAGGATCCTCGTCCCTTCAATACCATCAATAATATCTTTCACTCAATGAAAGATTTGATCATGAAGATCATAATAACTTAAAAGATGTCATAAACCCAATTTAGTAGATCTTCCAGTTAAGTCTTCGACTGAACGGATTAGAAGGGATCTATAAATAGTTAATAAATGCGTTCAAGCTTAAATAAGCTTAATGGTACAAAAGGGGTTTGAGACCTTGATTAGAGACATTGGCAACGATAGTGCTCTACTGCTACCACGAACCAAATCATTGGGTCTTCCAATTGGAAGTTGGACTGTCCTTGTGGATAAAGTTTTGAAAAACTTACGACATGAATCTAAGTAGTGTAACTACTAAAACCTTCACAAAGGTTGACCCAAGAATGAAATACACTAAGTACGATTGTACTTGAGAGTTTATTGAATAAAATCGATATTCAATAAATAAACTTAGACAACTAGCTCTTTCCATAGTCAAATCTACTTATAGACATAAGTTATATGTTGGAATAGATCTAGGATTAAGAAAATATGTATCGCTTCTAGCAAGCGGCAGAATATAAAAAATTTCTTTAAAACTTGTAAAACGTTTTTACAACCTAGACAAAGTGCATGAGCATATTAATTTAAAATTTTAAAACTACTTTGAGTTTTCACTCGGTACCAACCTTGAATGGAGCTTGAACGTTGAGAAGCCTTAGGAAGGTTGAAATGCTCGTCTCCCCCCTCAGCTCGCCTCTCCCACTAGTCTTCTTGAACCTGTGAGCAACCACGAAAGTTTCTACCACAGAGTCTTTAGAGGTTAGGTTGGATTTAGTGTGTCGGCACTTTTAAACACTATGATTCAAGAACAAGTCTTTGAGCCAAAGAGCTAAAGAAAAATGCTAGGTCTAATGAGGATCTAGGTGCCAAAACAAAAGAATAAGAAGAGATTCTAGAGAAAGAGAGGGGGCAGCCAACAACTAGAGAGAGAAGCTCGCAATCTAAAAAATTGTGTGTTGTGAATTGTGAATGAGGTGGGGTATTTATAGGAGGAGGTTTACCTTGAAAAGGTAGTTTCCTCTTTTTCATTGAATATCACATACTCATGAGCAAATCCTTGTTTCCTCTTTTTGCCTCATGGACGTGCAACACTTGCTATTCAAGTCATTGGATTTGTTTCCTCATTTGCTTGCTTCTCTGTTGGCCGCCCAAATCAATTGCTTATAGAAGCAAAATTGTTTCTTCTTTATCTTTTGGCAAGTATCTTCACACATTAATGCACAAAATAAATCTCTTCCTCTATTGATGGTGCACGAAAATAGGCCTTCTAGAACATTCTTCTAGATGTTTCTTTATTTGTTCATGACAACATCAGAAAAGCCCATTTTGAATTTTCACATAAAATTCCATGAAATTAAATTCAATCCTCAAGGCCTAATATTCCTATATGGCCGTGTGACTTGAACTCATTGTCATCATATGACAATGTCAAAAAACTTATGTATTGACATTCATACCATCCTATGTCCAAAAGGACAAAGTTACCCTTTAGACATTTTTCGTAAAACTTGTCCAGTTCAACATTTGAACTTGTTTTGACTTAGCTTTCATGTTTAACTAATCCTACTCTAATGACTTGTGGTAGTGACCTCATGGATCCAAATGAACAAAGCTTGAGCTAGCATACTTGGACTCAAAAGTTCACAAACCTTTTCCAAGTTCTAGCTTATTCTCAACTGACTCCACTAAAGAGTTGACACTGAAATCTCGCGGTTCAAATGAATATATTTTCTACTCAAGAATTCTACTTAATTGTGATCAGTGGATTCATTGATTATTATCTATGTTTACCCTTCATGAATATCATCAACTAGATGGGATTTACAAAATTTCCATTTTACCTTTCTAGTTGTTATTTCCTCAACTCCTTTGTCGCTTGTGAATAAGTTAGAAACAATGTATTGACGAGGAGCTAACAAGTCACATTGATTCATCCAAAATAGTCATGACTCATATTGGATACTGGCCAGTTCATTTATTCACATTCCAAGGAACAAAGCATGAGGCGATATACATTGCATTTCAGCAATCTTGTACATGAATTTCATATCTATGAGATCTTCACAAAGTTGTTCATGACATCTTCATAACTTAGTACTTCACCAATAGGTCTTGTCTATATCACATAGTGAATATAGAGCTCTGACTCTCTCAAATGAGAATACGTAAGCTATGAAATGACATGTGTCATTTTAGGATTGAGGTAAGCATGATACAATTCATATATAGTGACTCCGAGACATAAGAGGTTAAATGGTTTGTTCTTATTCTGTCACTAGAAGTTCAATGGTCAATTCAGTACCTTCAGAAGATATCTAGGAAGAACTATAAAGTCTCCAACTCTCAATGGCTCATAACCAGACATCATAGATTCTATTAACAATCATACTGAGATCAATAGCCCTTTGATCCTTAGATTGTGAATATACTGTTTTAAGCAAACCATAAAGAGTTTTTCATGCAAATCTGTATTTGACTCTTCATTTATTGTTATGTTTGTTTAAGGAATAAAGACTATAGTTTATCATAGAGCTTCAAACAGACAAGGAAGAATGAATGAACATTTCAACTTTTATTAATTATTCAGTAGTTACGAGCAAGAGTCTTCGTTAGACTTTATTACATAAAATGTACATAAGTAATGACTACTACTCTTCTTGTGGGCACCATTGACGACAGTATATAGCTCGACTGACGAGGTGAAGACAATGTAATTATAAGGCTTGCCATTAGTTCCTTGACAATGCTCAATTTTATGCGAAATCTAAAAAGTGTGTATAACACGATGATTTCTGGAAATAGTGAGATACTAAGTTATTATGAATGTGGTAGAACCTTGAGTCCTGTGTATATTGAATATGAACACGACCAATAAGGATCTTCTATGTAATAACCAAGTAATGGAAATAGGTCAATAACAATTCTTAAAGAATATATTCAATGATATCACACTATAGTAAGTGGTGATGAGATTGAAACATGCCGTAGTATAACTAGTCTCGGTGACAGAGGGATGTACACATGTGATAGGGGACTTATTATCAAGAAGATATAAAGTATGGTGTATGATCTAACCGTATGCGAAGTGTTAATATGTTCTATAGTAAATTGATTTACTAATGGACAACTTGACTTGACCTTATAAAGGTAAGTCATTGATCA
This sequence comes from Urtica dioica subsp. dioica, assembly GCF_054948205.1. Lineage (NCBI taxonomy): Eukaryota > Viridiplantae > Streptophyta > Magnoliopsida > Rosales > Urticaceae > Urtica > Urtica dioica. The sequence continues at coordinate 21,094,677 of NC_142760.1, read as the reverse complement.
CTTGCAAAGTAACATGAACTAAGGAATGTTAAACGAGAAATACGTTGATGAGAAAAAATCGATAGAGTAATAGATTAAGTTGAGACTCCATATGATGTGAATCTCAATCCTGGTCAGGCTTCTAGTTGTCTCTATGACATGGCTAAGAATAAAATGCGTAAAAGGAATTGCCTTATCTTCTCTGGTCAAAGTGAGAGATTGTTAGGAATTCTTGCCCACGAGAGATAATGAATAAATCATAAATGATTACTAAATAGAATAATGGTTTACTTTATTAGCATCATATGATTAGCGGGTTGAGCTCTGAATATCATAATCAATAGGAACTATCATCTATAGCCTCCGTATTAAACTGAGTCACGTGCTAGGCACCTGAGTTCGGACGGTGAGTTAAAACATGGTCGATGACTGATACACGCTTGGATAGTTGTATCTAAAGTCATATATGTGGAACACTAGTGAAGGTTGATCACGACGTGCGAGCATTCTACACTAGTTATAAATGTACGATCTAGACAGATCTTGCTTGTAGATGTGTGTTTAAGGGCCGTTACGACACACTAACCGAGGTCGCTATGATGGTCACAATGAGACTTGATCTAAATCCTGAAGTGATCATGGACACTGGATCGATCTAGGCCCATAATTGATTCCGTGGGCCGGTCTTCAAATGGATACTGGGCTTTGGGTGGCCAAAGCCCATCAAAGATAATTATTTAAATAATTGAATTTTTATACCCCGACAATTAGCCCCCGAATATTTTGAAAATACTTCGAGTATTTTGAAAATATTTACCACGGAAAATTCGAACCACCTCGAATTAAAGGGGGAAATCAAATATTTAGGATAACGTGGCATCATGCGAAAACGCTACTTCTTCACACGTGGCATATCATGACTGCACTTAGAAGGTCGAAGTCGAAGAGTCGGAAAATCTGTTAATATCTTTGCATCTATCAAGGAAATATCTTCGATTTGATTCGATTTATTTTCCGTAACCATTAGATTTTTTCAGGATTTTGGTTAATAATGAAATGTATAAATAAGCACGCCGAAGAGTCGTTTCTTCTCATTTATATTCTCCTCGTCCGCGGCTAAAAGTAATTCTCTCTTATGAACTTTTCTCTTTATTTCGAGCTTGAGTTCTGATGCAGCGGTAGACTCGGATTCTTCCAAACCTGTTGATTCAATCTCAGAATACCAGTGTTTAGGGCTCCAAAAGAATTCAAAGAGAGAATTTCGTCTTGGGAAATAAATGTGTTTCAAAATATCATTGTCTGCCCTCAACTTTGAAAAAGAAAGCTTATATAGTCTGCTGAAAATAAACCCTAAAAGTAAAACGAAAATTGCAACAGAACGACAAATGAAGAAAGGGAAAAACGAAACAAAAATTAAAAAAAAGACGCAGTAGTGTTTGAAGCTGTCGAATCCCGTCTCAGAGTCGATTTCGGGCCTGTAACTCACGAGTATCTGTAGTTTTCGTCTTGGGCTTCGATTTGATATATTATGGGCTTCAATCCGATACCTGAGGCTTAAGTTATGGACTTTCAAAGCTGGGCCCTGCGCGAGCTGCGGGAGAGCTGATCGAAACGCTCAAGGAAGGTTAGGGCGTGCTATTGGGCCGGGTCTTCATGTTGGGCTACATCATTCCCTCCGGGGTGGAAAGAATTCGCCCTCGAATTGACCGGGTCGTCGTCTGATGAATCGCCATAGAACAGAATGAGGTGTTTGACATTGAACACGTCGGCGGTGCGGATGTGGCTCGGAAGTTTGAGGCGGTAGGCGTTGGGGTTGATCTTCTCGATGATCTCCAAGGGCCCAACCTTCTTGGATGCAAGCTTGTTGTATTCACCAACGGAGAAGCGTTCCTTAGTCAACACTGCCCACACATAATCGCCAACATCGTACTCCACGTGTCGGCGACGTTGGTCAGCTAGAGTTTTGTAGCGAGTGTTTGCGGCGGACAAGTTCTCATAAACTGCTTTGTGAACCTTAAGCAATCCGTCAACAAACTCAGAAGCTTTACAATGTACCTTGGCATTTTGTGGGAGTGGAATCAGATCAAGCGGTCCCCGTGGCTGTGCAGAATACACGATCTGAAACGGACTGAAACCGGTGCTCCGGTTGGTGGCGTGATTTTGGGCGAACTCGGCCTGGCTCAACTTCTGGTCCCAACTCTTGGCATGGTCGCCAACAAGGCATCGCAGCAAGTTGCCAAGGGAACGGTTGACCACCTCGGTTTGTCCATCGGTCTGGGGATGATAGGCACTACTGAAGTTGAGCTCGGTGTTCACCATTCTCCATAGGCTCCGCCAGAAGTGACTGAGGAACCTGGTGTCACGATCGGAGACGATAGAAGTAGGTAGGCCGTGAAGTCGATACACATCACGGAAGAAGAGCTGAGCCACATTGACAGCATCTGTTGTCTTCTTGCACGGAATGAAGTGCGCCATCTTAGAGAAACGGTCGACCACAACAAAGATGGAGTCGTTTCCTCGCTGTGTACGAGGTAGCCCTACCACAAAGTCCATGCTGATATCCACCCACGGTTTTGATGGAACATGAAGTGGCATGTAGAGTCCGGCGTTGGTGGCTCCGCCTTTTGACAGTTGGCAGACTCGGCATCGTTGTACGAACCTCTCGACCTCTGCTCGCATCCCCGGCCAAAAGTAGGAGGACTGGACGAGATGCAAGGTTCGATCCCGCCCTACGTGGCCCTCGCCATGTAGCTCCTGAATGATCTGAAGACGAAGACTACACGCAGGGATGCACAACTGATTCCCGCGAAAAAGGAAGCCATTGTGTAGCAAAAAATCCGATCTTTTGCCGACTTGGACGTCTCGAAGCACCACAGAGAAGTAGGGGTCAGTTGCAAACAAGTCACGAAAAGAGTCAAAACCTGGTACCTCAACCTTCATTGTGACGAGCAAGCTGGTGCGGCGGCTCAGCGCGTCGGCGACGCGGTTTGTGATGCCTGACTTATGTTTAACGACGAAAGTGAACCCCTCCAAAAACGCAACCCAGCGTGCGTGTCGAGAGGAAACCTTGTCCTGCCGGTGTAGGTGTCACAGTGAATCATGATCGGTGTACAAGACAAACTCACGGTGAAAGAGATAGTGTCTCCAGTGTCTGACAGCCTGCACCACCGCATAAAACTCGACGTCGTAGGTGCTGTAGTTGAGGCGAGCTCTCGAGACCTTCTCGCTAAAGAAAGCCACGGGTCTTCCATTCTGGCTTAAGACACCCCCAATCCCCGTCTTCGAGGCGTCTGTGTGTAGCTCAAAAGGCTGGGAGAAGTCTGGTAGGATCAGTATCGGTGCGGTGGTGAGTCGGTGCTTGATGTTTTGGAATGCGGAGTCTGCCTCGTCCGTCCACTCGAACTGACTGCCCCGCATGCAGTCCGTGATAGGTGCCATGATGCCGCTGAAATGAGGGATGAAACGGCGATAAAAAGAGTCTAGGCCGTGAAAACTCCGTACCTCGGTCATGGTCTTCGGCCTAGGCCATTGTTGCACTGCCTCAACCTTGGCTTCGTCAACCTGAAGACCCTCTCCCGAGACGACATATCCCAAGAAAAGAACCTTCGGCGTCATGAAGACACACTTCTTTTTCGCTGCGTAGAACTGCTCTTGACGAAGGACTGTTAAGACTTCACGGACATGCTGAAGGTGGGCGTCGGGGTCAGCACTGTAGATGAGGATATCGTCGAAGTACACCACAATGAACTTGCCGATGAATGGCCGTAGTAGCTGGTTCATTGCACGCATGAATGTGCTAGGGGCGTTGGATAGTCCGAAAGGCATTACCAACCACTCGTACAACCCCTCGCGTGTCTTGAACGCCGTCTTCCACTCGTCACCGGGCCTCATGCGAATTTGGTAGTAGCCACTCTTCAGGTCCAAGCTGGAGAAAACAGTGGCGCCGCTGATCTGGTCCAACAAGTCATCGAGCCGAGGGATGGGAAATCGGTATCGAACGGTGATCTTGTTGACAGCTCGGCTATCCACACACATACGCCAAGACCCGTCCTTCTTCGGTGCCAGCAACGCCGGAACCGCGCAAGGACTCATGCTCTCTCTAATGTGGCCTTTCACTAATAGCTCCTCCACCTGCTTGCGTAGCTCTTCATGCTCGCTGGGGCTCATTCGGTAGTGAGGTCGGTGAGGTAAGGCAGCCCCAGGTTCCAGATCAATGTGATGCTGGATGTCACAAAGAGGCGGCAAGCTGTCAGGCAACTCGTCGGGGAAAACGTCTTGGAACTCAGATACCAACGATGAGATGGCAATGGGAATATCCACGAGTTCAGCAACCTCCTTCCCGATCAGGACGTAGACGACCTTCGAGTCTTGGATCTCATCGTCAAATTGGGCCAAGGACAGTAGGTTGGTGTTTGACCCGCCCGGGGCAGACCCATTTAACACGATCTTCTCAGATGGTTTTCCGGGTACCAACACAATCTTTACTCCATCGAACACAAAACTGTAGGAGTTTGCTCGGCCGTCATGTGTAACCTTGCGGTCGAACTGCCAGGGTCTACCAAGGAGTAGGTGACACGCATCCATGTTCACCACATCGCACCAAACCTCGTCACGATACTTTGTACCCACAGAGAAAGAAATCAGGGCGCGTTTCGAAACTGTTACCTCTCCACCTCGCTTCAGCCATGCGAGCTTGTACGGTCGAGGGTGTTGCTCGGTTTTGACGCTAAGCTTTTTCACGGCGTCTTCCGAGACAATGTTCTCGCAGCTTCCTGCGTCGATGACGAACCGACACACCTTGCCGAGCACTGTGCAAGTGGACTGGAAGATGTTGTTCCTCAACCAATCATCTTCGGGTGCCCGTGGTGTCAAACACGACCTGCGCACAACGAGGTTCAAGCCCACGTCGCCTTCGACGAGTTCCTCATCGTATTCCTGCTCTTCTTCATCGTATACGGGATTATTCCGGAGTTCTACGTCTTCGTCATCATCGCCAGTGAACAGAACCCTTTTCCCGTTCTTCTTGCAATCAGCTTGCCGATGTCCCGGTTCGCCGCACGCGAAACACTTCAGACCCCCTGTCGCTCCTCGATTAAAGGAAGGGGTTGGCATTTTGTGGTCGGTAATCGGCCCTACACGAGGTGCGCTACTGCCACCCGCGGTCGTCCGTGAGGTGCTGAATGGATTGGTGAATTGTTGTGTGTTGCAGCGTCGGGACTGCTTCTCCACAGCAAGAGCTCGCTGGTGGGCTGAAGAGACAGATATCGGGTCAAACATGTTGACCGTTTCTTGGATCTGAAACTTCAGCCTGCCAATGTAACGAGCTGTTAGCTGGTCCTCCGTCTCCTGGACCTCGTTCCTCGCGAGCAGCTGGTAGAACTCCGTAGTGTATTCGTCCACGGTGCGAAGTCCTTGCTTCAGGTTCTGCAAGCGTTGGTACATGACCCGTTGATAGTTGTACGGTAGGAACGCAGAACGGAGGTGCTTCTTCATCTTCTCCCACGTGTTGACCTTTGGTTTTCCCATCCGTGTTCGGGTGAGTTTCGACTGCTGCCACCACGCCGTCGCGCGCCCTCGCAGCCTCGTCGCGACTAATGAAACCCGTCGATCATCTGGAACCCCTCGGAACTCCAGAATCTCCTCGGTCGTGGCCAACCAATCAAGGAATTCCTCAGCCTGCAAACCACCATGGAACTCAGGGATATCGGTCCGAATTCCTGATTCCCATCGTCGGTCGTCTCCTCCGAAGGCTCGCTGGCCTTCATAAACCGGTGGGGGTCGCCGTTGGGCTGGAGGGGCCTCGTCGGAGTACTCACTCCCGCCTTCGATCGACTCCGCCACGGAGCTCCGCGAGCGGCGCTCCCTCTCGCGCTCGTCCAAAAGGGTGTTCACCCTATTTGTAATCTGGTCCATCATCTGCTCCATCCGGTCGTCAAAGATTCGTCCAACTCGCTCCTCGAGGTGGTCGTTGTCGTCGCGCTCAAGAACATCGTTCACATGCTGTCGCCGTTGAGGATTCCTTCGTGGCGGCATGATTCAAGGTCGACTTCGGCTCTGATACCAACTGATGCAGCGGTAGACTCGGATTCTTCCAAACCTGTTGATTCAATCTCAGAATACCAGTGTTTAGGGCTCCAAAAGAATTCAAAGAGAGAATTTCGTCTTGGGAAATAAATGTGTTTCAAAATATCATTGTCTGCCCACAACTTTGAAAAAGAAAGCTTATATAGTCTTCTGAAAATAAACCCTAAAAGTAAAACGAAAATTGCAACAGAACGACAAATGAAGAAAGGGAAAAACGAAACAAAAATTAAAAAAAAGACGCAGTAGTGTTTGAAGCTGTCGAATCCCATCTCAGAGTCGATTTCGGGCCTGTAACTCGCGAGTATCTGTAGTTTTCGTCTTGGGCTTCGATTTGATATATTATACGCTTCAATCCGATACCTGAGGCTTAAGTTATGGACTTTCAAAGCTGGGCCCTGCGCGAGCTGCGGGAGAGCTGATTGAAACGCTCAAGGAAGGTTAGGGCGTGCTCTTGGGCCGGGTCTTCATGTTGGGCTGCATCAAGTTCTCTCTCTAAGTTCTTTAAATTTGCTTGGATCTCGGCTACTTTTAACTCTCAGCTCGACTAGCGAACTCAAACGAGTTCATATATTTAAACACTTCGTCCTTAGAAAACTTTAGAATTAGATGTCGAGCTCAGGACTTCGCCCATCAGGATCTGAACCCCTAGGAAACGTGGACATCCTTCTTCCTTCTGCCATGACCTCGCCGACCTTGGGGGAATTCGTGAAAAATACCAAATCCCCCCAGAAATAAAAATTCTTCTTCCCCCTCCTGGAGCCACTGCCGATACCGTTGTGGAGGGTTTCTGTTGCATATACGAAATTTGGTTAGAGAAATGTGGCCTGAGATTTGCTATTCACCCTCTCATGTTTGACTCCGTACAAACTTTAGGTTAACCTTGTCCCAAATGTGTCCGAATTTTGTCAGGATGGTGATGGGTCTGATAGTAGTGGCCCATGAGGAAAAAGTCGAACTTACATTGCTGGATTTTGTCCGTCTTTGTGTTGTCAAGGCGAATTCGAAACACAATCCAAAGTGTTTCTATCTTTCGAGGGCTGCTGGCAAGGGAGTGATCTCGGCCCTGCCTTCGAAAGACAAATTTTGGGGGAGGCGATATTTTTACTTCGCCGTAAAGGAACATTCCCTCGGAGATCGAGCTTGTTCTTTCTCCTCGAAGTGGGTGAGTTCGCCGAGTATGCACAAAAAATTTAATTTATTTTATTCTTCTATTTATGTTTTATAGGTAAGTGAGATAAACTAACATTTATCTATTCTGTTTTTCAGAATAGATCAAGACGCCATCTCAGGGAGTGGAGTTCGCTAAGAAGCTCTCGATATTGCTGGAGGGCGAAGTAGAGTGGTCAAACTTTACTTCTTACAGGTTCATTTCGGCCAAGCTTTGGCCTTGCCCACCAACTCCTTTAGAAGATTTTGAAGAAGGTTAGTTCGACAAACTCGGTCTCGTCCTCTTTCTTGCGGTCAATTGCGTACGTTGTATTTTGCTCAAGTTTTTATTTATTATTATTCATTTGTGTTTCATATTATTTATTTATATATATATATATATATATATTTTAGACATAGGGGACAATATGAATACCCCGATCAGTGCTCACGAGGCGAGGAAACAAAAGAAGACGGGTGCTGCTTCGACTTCGACCCCAACCCCGTCTATCCCTGCCAATGATCCCGAGGTCGAAGTTACCGGGGTTCATTTGACGTCCGAGATCCCGGTCATTCTGGTGCCTTTTGACGAGGTACCTGAGACGACCGAGGTTGCTCTGACGGACGTCCATGAAGCAGCGTCTTCATGAGCCACGGTCCTGATGAATTTCTTCCGTTGTCGGGCTGAATCTCCATCTTGCGGACCTCCCAATATGGTGGTCACAACGTGGAGCTGCGGATTGGTGGTTGCAGTAGCCGCGGTTCGGTCAGCAGAAGCGGCTGTTCCTCCTCCCTTGCCAGACTGTGGTGGGGCCCGCAGCGCTGATCATACGTAACACGAACTCTTTCAGGTCACCCCGTTGGATCAAAGCCTCGATCTGCCTTTTAAGATTGTAGCATTCTGAGGTCAAGTGATCGTATTTCTGATGGAACTCGCAATATCTAGATCGATCACGAGTCACGGGATCTTTTTTCATTGGAGCCGGGGGAGTGAACTTGTCACATGCGAAAGCCAGGATCCGTTTTGGCGTCGTGTTCAACGGTGTGAACGACGAATACCCTTTAAAGTCTTCCGCAAGTCACGACTTCTGGGGTGCAGGGGGTTGGTTGTTGGAAGCCTGATTCCCCTTATTTCTTCTTTTACGAGATTCGCCTTGCTCATGGCTAGGCTCGTCTCGATGACGAGAGCTTTGATTGTTGCTCTTACGGCCGTCGAGGCAATCTTCGATTCCCATGAAGGTCTTAGCTCGAGTCATCAACTCGGCCATGGTAGCAGGGACACGGCCAACGACTGACTTGAGGAAGTCACTTGTGCGCAAGCCTTCAATGATAGCGGCAATTGCGTCACCGTCGTCAAAGTGGTCAACCTTTTTCGACTCTTCGGTGAATGGGCGAGGTATCGCCAAAGATACTTGCCACTCTCTTGCCTGATTGACCACAGGTACATCTTGGTCTTCTTTTGGACCATGGATGTGGCGAACCGTGCTAGGAACATGTCCTTCAGGTCTTTGAACGAGTGGATGGTTCCCGGCCTTAAGTTCTTGAACCACTCAAAACCGGGTCCTACGAGGGTAAGACTAAAGGCCTGGCACATGGTGCCGGGAGAGACACCCTGCATCGTCATCCAGGTTTCATAGTGCTAGATGTGGTAAGCAGGATTTGATTTTCCATCATAAGGAGCGAGGTTCGGGAGTTAAAATTCCCCGTACAAACCTCAGCCAATATCTGAGCCGTGAAAGGTGAGGAATTCTCCTCAACGACTCCATAGGCACTTCCGCCTATTCCGTATTCCCAGAGATCTCGTACCTCATTCCGAAGATTGTGGATCATAGTGACCACATCGAGACCGGTTTTCGGAGTAACTCCCTATTCGGGAGGAGTCACCTGCCGCCTTTCATTAGACCCTTGACACGTGCGGCGGTTCTTGTTAGTTGGGGCTGCCAGCAAGATGTTGGGTTGGGAGCTCAGTCACTCTCTCAAATCATTGCCACGTCCATTGCGTTGAGCAGTGAGATGGTCCCTGAGATCAAGGCTTGTCGTACAGAGGCGCAGGCTCCGTCTACGACGGCGCGCTCTTCGCGTGCCGTGACTTTCCGCAACATTCTCCCTTTAACCAAGTCGGTCAAGTGCCGAACGTCGGGAGTTCCCCTCTTGGGAGGCCGCAGGTACGTCCCCTGTCTTGGGCAAGGGATTCGAATGACCAGCTTCAAACACGGCAGGGAGTTCCCCATCCTTCGTGAGTGAAGTCTCGATATCCTCCGAATCACCAATACCCTCGTAATCAGGGTCGCGATCACGACTTTCCTCGTTTAGGTTCTTGGTATCCCTGTTGGAGATCACCGCATTATGCATAGGTCGCTTTGCAGCCAGCCGACTGTGGTACCTTGCATTCTTCGCCTTTAGTTGGCAGATATTCTCCTCCAACTCCATGATGCGGTCGTCCCTGCTATCTGGAGATGGAGATGACGAGCGGGTCGAGCTCTCTTCATGGAGCGACTCTTCATCACCATGCGCTTGGGAGCGCAAGAAATATTTTCTGGTCCAAGTGACGTTTTTGGGGTTGTTAATGCCCTCAGAATGTACGGGTGGCTTACTACTCATCTTTTCTCGAGTCCGAGAAAGTCTAGTCTCCAAGAAAAAGAAGAAGATGGATAGAAGGGATTTCGGGCGGAACAGGTTGGGAAGTGCCCTCCTTTTAGCGCCAAAATATTGTCGCACGAAAATGAACAACGATTAACTACCTCGGGCGGTTCGATCCAAGGCCGGACCAAGTGATCGCACCCGGGCCAAAAGTGTGAACTCGAACGTCTCGAGCTAGGTTTTCTTCGATCAACCTACCTCTCAGAGGAGGGAAGGGGTGAGGAGGAGGAGTGACCGTGCCTTTTGTGTATAGGCTGCCTACGTACCCGTGTGTGGGATCAGGTCAGAACGTAGTTCACGGCGTATGTAACACAGAATAAGGCGCGGAGCCTGGGGAGAGGGCGTTCTCAAAGAAGGAGACAGAGCGCGGAGGAGTCCTCGGCGGTGTCTCAGGACTTCAGAAATCGCGGACACGTCTAGCGTGTTAGACGCGTAGGGGATCTTCGATAGAAAACCCTAGGAGCATGCCTGGGCACTAATCTCGGCGTTCGATCAGAGGGAGCGACGTCCGGGAGTCCTACAGACTGCTTCGGAACCTCTAAGAATGAGAGAGAGAGAGAGAGAAAGACTTGTAGAAAGCGCTTCAGGCAAGAAATGGCATCAAGAGAAGCAAAGGGGAGCGAGAATTTGAGCGTATCAATAGGAATGAATTATGTTGCTTCCCCCTCAATGAGAGGGGGTATTTATAGTTGTTTGAGGGCCTTAGGAGGCTCCTTTCTCGTCCATGTGGGACTAGGGGCGCGCGCACCGTCAAGAGAAGGCGCGCAGTGTGTACGCGGCGCGCAACCTGCGGTGCTCGGCGTGCAACCCGCGGAGCGCGAGATGCGCCGCACTGTACGTGGCGCGAGGTCATCCAGGCGCGGCGCGCGCCTGGCTGAATTTTCGTGGGCCTTCGCGGCATTTGTTCTATTGGGCCCGTTGGATTGTTTTGGGCTTCGGATATTGCGCTTGTCACGAAATACAATGGTCTCTACTTGACGAGTAAGATTTGACTCGAGGAGTGTGACTCGAGGAGCGATGCTCGACTCGAGGAGATCGACTCGAAGAGAATGTCCCGAGGTTCAGTTTGAGGAACGAGGCTCGACTCCAGGAGAATGACTCGACTCAAGGAGCGAAGCTCAACTCGAGGAGAACGACTCAACTCGAGGAGCGAAGCTCGACTCGAAGGATTAAGAGTCTCAGTGCGAGGGTTTGTCGGCGACTTGTGATGGAAGGTTTGCCACTCTTCAGGACCTTCGGCCTGACCATCGGCCCTTTGAGCGGCGTGTCTTCTCGGCGCTCCGGGTTTTCCAAAAACGACCGACAACATGTTTTAATATCGTCCCAAAGGCGTAGAAAATCAACATGCTTTTCATTTAAAGACACGAGCAATAAACTAAAACAATCTAAAATAACAATTTTAGTGAATTCATTACTCGAATAAATTCAAGAAAACAATTGTCAAACTCATATTTCAAATAATATGCAGATACTTATACTTTGACCATAGCTCTGATACCATTTGATACAATAGATCTAGGATTAAGAAAAGATTCATCGCTTCTAACAAGCGGTGGAATATTAAAAATTTCTTTTAAAAACTCGTAAACGTTTTTGTTGGAATCGATCTAGGGTTTGAGAAAAAGTTTAACGCTTCGTTAAGCGGCGAAATTTTAAAAATTTTCTTTTTAAGTAAAACTAGTTTTTACTAACCTAGACAAGAGCATGTACATGTAAATAAAAACTAATATGAGCTATTAAAAGTTACTAACCTTTTTGATGCTTGAACGTTGATGAGCCTTTGGAAGGTTGGCAACGTTCGTCTCCCCTCGCAGCACGTCTCTCTTTTCTTTCCTCGGGAACTCGAGCAACCACGATAGTTTCTATCACTAAATCACTCGAAAAGAAGGAATTAGTGAGTGGGCACTTTTAAACACTACGACTTGAGAACGAGTCTCGAAGTCGCAGAGCTAAAGACTAGGTCGAGTGAGGACCTAGGTGCCAAGACAAGAGAAAACCGAAAATAAACTAGAGAGAGAGAGAAGAGGACTTCGGCCAAGTTCTAGAGAGAGAGTCTCTCAAATCTCTTAAACTTGGATGAATGAATTGTGAGGAAATGTGGCTCCTATTTATAGGAGAGGTCTCACATTCAATAAGGTAGTTTCCTCTTCTATAGAATATCACATATTCATGAGCAAAAATCCTTCATTTCCCATTTCATGTTGGGCGCCCAAGGCTGCCTCCTAGAGGCTAGGATTTGTTTCCTTTTTTGTTCCTTGGCTTTCCCTTTTCTCACTTGGCCGAATTTCCTACAAGCATGTGTGGGAAATTTGTTTCCTCTTTTTCTTTTGGCAAGTATCTAAATACATTTATGCACAAAATAAACTCTCTTTCCTTGGGTATTATGGGCGCCCATTTCACTTCTAGAAGGAGCTTCTAGAAGCTTCTTCATTTATTCATGAGAACATGAAAAAGGCCCATTAAGAGTTTTCAATAAAATTCTTATGAAATGAAATTAATTCACAAGGCCCAATGATCAAGTCATGGCCGAGTGAAACATGTCACAAAATGACCTTGTCAAAAAATTTATTGACATTCATTTCATCCTTATGTCTCAAAAGACAAAAATACCCTTTTAACTATTTTCGTTCTTGTTTTGGCTTAGCTTCCAGTTTAACTATTCCTATCGATGTGATTCGTGACAGTGACCTCATGGACCCAAATGAACAAAGCTTTAGCTAAACACTTGGACTCAAAAGTTCACAAACCTTTTCCAAGTTTAGCTTAATGCCAACTGACTCCACTAAAGAGCTGACACTGAAAATCTCTCGGTTCAAATGAATTTATTTTCTACTCAAGAATTCGACCTAATTATGATGAGCGGATCCACTGAATATTATCTATGTTTACCCTTCATGAATGTCATCAGCTAGTCGGGATTTACTAAATTACCATTTTACCCTTCTAGCTGTTATTTCCTCAACTCCTTTGTCGCTTGTGAATAAGTTAGAAACAATGTATTGACGAGGAGCTAACAAGTCACATTGTTTCATCCAAAAGAGTCAAGACTCAATTTGGACACTGGCCAGTTCATTTATTCACACTCCAAGGAACAAAGCATGAGGTGACATACATTGCATTTCAGCAATCTTGTACATGAATTCCATATCTATGAGAACTTCACAAAGTTACTCATGACAGACTCACAACTTAGTACTTCACCAATAGGCCTTGTTCGGAATCACATAGTGAGTCCGAACTTTGACTTTCTCAAATGAGAATACTAAGGTGTGAAATGGCATGTCTCATTTCAGGATTAAGGTAAGCATGATGCAATTCATACATAGTGACTTCGAGACATAAGAGGTTAAATGGTTTGTTCTTATCTTGTCTCTAGAAGTGCACTGGTCAATTCAGTACCTTCGGAAGATACCTAGAAGAACTATAGAGTTCCTAACTCTCAATGCCTCATAACCAGACATCATAGATTCTTCTAACAATCATACTGAGGTCAATAGTCCTTTGACCCTAAGATTGCGAATATATCGTTTTAAGCAAACTACGAAGAGTTTGTTCATGCAAATCTACATTTGTCTCTTCGTAAGTTGTTAAGTTTGTTTATGGACTAAAAGACTATGGTTTTATCATAAAGCTTCAGACAAGGAAGATTGAATGAACGTTTCAACTTTATTATTAATGAATAAGCAATTACAAGCAAGAGTCTTCGTAAGACTATATGACATCAAATGTACATAAATAGACACTACTACTCTTCTTGTGGGCACCATTGACTACAAACTCCCACTTGACTCAAAGAAGATGTGAGTAGTCCTACATGCCTAATCCCTCTCGAAGTTGGTCGAAGACCAGGTTCGCTAGGGCCTTGGTGAATAGATCTACAAGAGATCTACTTCACCTCCACGTCTCCGCGTTGCGCGATCTCTCGAATCAAATGGTATTTCCTCTCAATATGTTTAGAGCGCATATGGCTTCGAGGTTCCTTTGAGTTAGCGACAGCCCTACTATTATCACAATAAAGGGTCATGGGCTCGTCGACGTTTGGAACAACTTCCAAATACTTAAGGAATTTTCTAAGCCATACAGCCTCTTTGGATGCTTCACAAGCAGCAACATATTTTGCTTCCATTGTGGAGTCAGCAATGCAAGATTGTTTTATACTTCTCCACACAATAGCTCCACCATTAAGGATGAACACAGATCCCGAAGTGGATTTCCTGGAATCCTTATCCGCTTGAAAATCGGAGTCGGTATATCCCGTCATAGTCAGGTCAGTACCTGAGTATGTAAGCATCAAGTTCCTAGTTCTTCGAAGATACTTAAGAACATGCTTAACAGCAATCCAGTGCTCGGGTCCAGGGTTGGATTGGAAACGGCTAACTACGCCAACGGCGAAACAGATGTCAGGTCTAGTGCAAAGCATAGCATACATAAGGCTTCCTACGGCAGAGGCGTAAGGAATTTTCCTCATGTCTTCAATCTCTTGTGCAGTCTTGGGAGACTGGTCCTTAGAGAGTGAAACTCCATGCCTAAAGGGTGTTTGACCCCTCTTGCAGTCTTGCATCGAGAAGCGATCTATCACCTTATCAATATAAGATGCTTGAGAGAGCGACAGGGTCCGGTTTTTCCTATCTCGAAAGATTTGGATTCCCAGAATGTACGCGGCTTCTCCTAGATCCTTCATATCGAATTGCTTTGCTAGCCAGACCTTAACCTCAGATAACTTACCCACGTCATTACCAATGAGTAGTATATCATCGACATATAGTACCAGAAACACAACTTTGCCTTCGTGTATTAACTTGTAAACACAAGGCTCATCTATTGACTGTTCAAAGGCGAAGCTCTTTACAGTTTCATCGAATCTAATGTTCCATGACCTAGATGCTTGCTTTAGTCCATAAATGGATTTAAGCAACTCACAAACCTTGGTCTCTTGACCTTTATCCACGAAACCGTCTGGTTGAGCCATGTAAATGCGCTCGTCAAGATTGCCATTCAGAAAAGCTGTCTTGACATCCATTTGCCAGATCTCATAGTCGAGAGCTGCAGCTATGGATAGGAGTATGCGGATGGATTTAAGCATCGCGACTGGCGAGAAGGTTTCTTCATAGTCAATCCCTTCTTGTTGGGTATAACCCTTCGCCACAAGTCGTGCCTTGAACGTCTCGACGTTCCCATCAGGACCCCTTTTCTTCTTGTATATCCACTTACACCCTACGGTTTTAATCCCTTTAGGAAGGTCTACAAGTTTCCAGACTTTGTTGAAATACATCGAGTGCATCTCAACTTTCATGGCGTCAAGCCAAAGGTTTGATTCAGAACAAGCCATTGCTTGGCTATAGGAAACAGGATCATCCATGTCGGAGACGGCTACAAGAGAGTCTCCATAAGACATGTACCTGTCAGGCTTTTGAGTAGCCCTCCCACTACGTCTAAGTACTACTTGACGAGATTCTGACGAGTTAGGTTGTGTTTCAGTTGGGGTAAGAACAGTTCTTACAGATGAGGTAGAAGCTTCCTCACCCAACTTTTCTTCAAGCACAATTTTGCTTCTAGGTTTCGCATCCTTCATAAAGTCCTCCTCGAGGAAACGAGCATCCGTGCTAACGAAAGTCTTATCGTCCTCGGGACTATAGAAAGTAAAACCTTTGGTTTCCTTCGGATATCCTACAAACAGGCACAATTCTGACCTACTAGCCAACTTGCTAGTCTTTTGCCTCAGCACGTGTGCAGGGCAACCCCAAATTCGGATGCGGCCAAGATTCACTTTACGGCCAGTCCATCGTTCATAAGGAGTACCAGGAACCGTCTTGGACGGAACTTGGTTCAGAATGTAGGCGGCTGTTTCGAGGGCATATTCCCAAAAGGAAAGCGGGAGTGATGAGTAACTCATCATTGATCTAACCATCTCCATAAGAGTTCGGTTTCTTCTCTCTGACACTCCGTTTTGTTGAGGTGTGCCAGGCGCGGTAAGCTGAGAAGCGATACCTTCTTCTTTAAGAAAGTCATCGAACTCTCCAGACATATACTCACCACCTCGATCAGATCGAAGGGTTTTGATCACTTTGCCAGTTTGCTTTTCCACTAAAGCCCTAAAGACCTTAAATACGTTAAAGGTCTCGGATTTGTGTTTAAGCAAATAGACAAACCCATATCTTGAGTAGTCATCAGTGAAGGTAACGAAGTATTCGTATCCTCCACGTGCCTGTTGGTTGAGCGGACCACATACATCAGAATGTATTAGTTCCAGCAACTCAGTGGCTCTTCGACCCTTATCGGAGAAAGGTCGCTTATTCATTTTTCCTTCTATGCAGGATTCACAAGTAGGTAGTGAACCTATTGCAGAGGCTTGGAGTGGACCATCCCTCACAAGTCTCTTAATCCTATCTAGACTGATATGACCAAGTCTTAAGTGCCAGAGGTATGTTGATTTTGTTAGATCGGAGGATTCAGAAAGTTTGATCCTCTTTGGCTCCCTAATTAGATCGTTATCTATTTCGGTGTCTAAAAGGGAAGGTTGAGTGGGATAGATGTAGAAAAGAGCATTCTTCATACATGCATCAGTGACAAAAGAATTATCAGGAAACGAAATACGAATTCCATTCTTAATGAACTTTAAACAATAATCTTGCTCAAGAAGACGAGCAACGGATATTAAGTTCTTCCCAAAGGTAGGAACAAAATAAACATTATTCAAGTTTAAAGTGTGGTCTTCAAAAGACAGCATCACGGATCGCACAGCCTTCGCAGACACCAGGCTCCCATCACCCCATTTGAAACAGAACTCGCCTTCCTCTAAGCTTTTGGTTTTCTTGAAACCATTCAAGGAACAGCAAATATGGTTAGTAGCAGCGGAGTCAAGAATCCACGTTGATACATTATCAGCTACTAAGCATGCTTCGGTAACTAGTACAATACTATGTTCCTTTGCTTTGAGATAGGCGGGACAGTTCTTTTTATCGGCTTTGTGAGGTCTCTTCACAGTTCCAGAGGCGGAGGCTTTTTGCTCAGTAGCATGTGCCTCTCCTTGATTCCTCTTTCTCTTAGTGAAACCTACAGCAGTGTGAAGTTCCTCCATAAGCTTGGTAACAGTGTACTTTAGCTTGTTAATGGAGTAGTTCATCTTGGAGGTATCAAGAGATGCGGGGAGAGTTTCTAAGATCATATCTATGATATTCTTCCCATCAATCTCAGATCCTAGGATTTCCATTTCATTTAGGTAACCAATGATCAGCATCATATGGTCCCTAACAGGAGTCATAGCCTTCATGCGACAGTTCATAAACTGTCGGACTGCTTGTAGCCTTGTTTGACGCCTTTGCCCTCCAAACATCTCAAGGAGATTGTAGAGCATGTCAGCGGCAGTCTCGATGTCACGATGTTGCTCTTTCAGCATATTGTTCATAGATGCCAAGATATAGCACCTCACAATCTCATCGGATCGAAGCCAGGCCGCTAAGGCGTCATTGTCCTCTTGAATTGAATCATCATTCGTCAGAGGAGGACACGGGGTGGTGAGTACCCATTTGTGCTTGTTAACGGTAGGTATTATGTCGAGGTTACGTTTCGAATCTACGAAGTTTTCGTTTTCGAGTTTGATCGAGGAAAGAAAGATTGAGAGATGGTTGAGAGACATATTGCCTATAAGTTGAAACTAGTTTATGATTAGTCTTCGGTTTAGGATTTAAGTTTTATTAAGACTTTTGTAAAACCCAAAGGTGTTATAAACCAAACGATAATTTACTCCCTCAAGAGAAGGCCGCAAAAAATCTCCTTTTATAAGTAAATGACACATCATTAATGCTAAGCCAAGATGTCAGTACATCATTTTGACTAGCCACCTTGTAAATTGGTTTGATCACTCACATCTTTTCGCAGAGCCTTAAGGAAGGATGCTAGGGATTGAGCCTAAGTGTGCAACCAACCACTTAGTCCAAAAGATCAGCTTTGAAAAACAATCCCCCAAGGGGAGGCCTTGCCATCATTGCATCACTCTCGGACGTAGCTCATTGAGCAATGATCGAAGCAATAATGCCTTGGAGTACTCACATTTAAGTGAGGGTCGCAAGAGCGGCTCTTAGTCCCACGTTATTGCATCTTTCACTAGTGTTGGGGATCGCGGGTTACAAACAACGAATATAACCCTCCCACTTAGTTTTTGGAGTTGGTTCATCGACTCTTATAAGTTCGGAAACAAATTTCCTAGTTAGAGAGCGACAGAGCGGACAACTAGAAGAGAATCCTAGATCGACATGTTCAGAGTAGTATTAGTGCATAAAGGCACAAGGGACATACTCGATCTTTTCCTATTTTCTATTTCGGGAAAGTGCGTGAGGGAAGTGTGAACTTCAACTCACTCGAACACTTGAAAGTTTGAGATTACACATCTTTTTATTTTTCGGTTTTGTCTACAAAGAGACCTCCCACTCAAAATTTCAAGAGCATATAGATTTTGAACATATGTGATATAGATATAGTTTTGAAAACATTTTGAAAATTTATTTGATTTGGATGACAAAATATTTTCAAGTTTGAAAGTGAAAACGGTTTTTCAAAATTCAAACTAGTTTTGTAAAAATTCAATTTCAATTAATCTTTCAAAAACAAAACTTTTAATCTTTACACATCATGTTTATAATCATATGAAAAACATTTTTGCTCAAGAAATTTTTCTCATTAGAGTTCTATAACTCATGGTAGTGGGGTTTGAAAATCCGGATTTCTAAAAAACTGGAGTTTCAGACAGCCGCGCACCTCGGAGTAAAATCGCCATAACTGGCGGCTCCGATGTGCTTTTGAGCCGAAACCGGTGGCATTGGACAGAGGACAGACAGAGCTTTAATTTGATTCAAGAATCATTAAATTTCGATTTCTGAGCAGAGAGTTATGCCGCTTTTAATGCGGGTTTACATTCCAGCTCGAAGAAAAAGAAATAAATTAAAGCTTTGTCCTTTTAGGTGCGAAAAAGAATCGAGTGTAACGGAACGTTTTATGAAGTTGTTTAAAGCTTTTATTTGTGTTTTATTAGCAGGGTAATAACATAAAAAATAAAAGAAATAACAACATGCATAAAACGATTCAAGTAAATAAACGAAACTAGCAAGAAAACAAAACTAGTCACAAAATTTACTCGAAAATTCTCAAACCTTTAAAACACGTTTTTCAATATAAAAAATTAAAAACTTTTAGAACTGATTCTAATGTGTTTTAACATCATCCCAAACTCATAGAAAATCAACATGGTTTTTAATTTAAAGGCATGAGCAATAAATTAAAAAAAACTAAGATTACAATTCTAACTTGTCACAAAATTAGTAAACTTTCGAAAACGATTTTCAAGCTCATAATTTAAAAACATGCACATGCATTCCTTTGACCATAGCTCTGATACCATTTGTTGGAATCGATCTAGGGTTTGAGAAAAAGTTTAACGCTTCGTTAAGCGGCGAAATTTTAAAAATTTTCTTTTTAAGTAAAACTAGTTTTTACTAACCTAGACAAGAGCATGTACATGTAAATAAAAACTAATATGAGCTATTAAAAGTTACTAACCTTTTTGATGCTTGAACGTTGATGAGCCTTTGGAAGGTTGGCAACGTTCGTCTCCCCTCGCAGCACGTCTCTCTTTTCTTTCCTCGGGAACTCGAGCAACCACGATAGTTTCTATCACTAAATCACTCGAAAAGAAGGAATTAGTGAGTGGGCACTTTTAAACACTACGACTTGAGAACGAGTCTCGAAGTCGCAGAGCTAAAGACTAGGTCGAGTGAGGACCTAGGTGCCAAGACAAGAGAAAACCGAAAATAAACTAGAGAGAGAGAGAAGAGGACTTCGGCCAAGTTCTAGAGAGAGAGTCTCTCAAATCTCTTAAACTTGGATGAATGAATTGTGAGGAAATGTGGCTCCTATTTATAGGAGAGGTCTCACATTCAATAAGGTAGTTTCCTCTTCTATAGAATATCACATATTCATGAGCAAAAATCCTTCATTTCCCATTTCATGTTGGGCGCCCAAGGCTGCCTCCTAGAGGCTAGGATTTGTTTCCTTTTTTGTTCCTTGGCTTTCCCTTTTCTCACTTGGCCGAATTTCCTACAAGCATGTGTGGGAAATTTGTTTCCTCTTTTTCTTTTGGCAAGTATCTAAATACATTTATGCACAAAATAAACTCTCTTTCCTTGGGTATTATGGGCGCCCATTTCACTTCTAGAAGGAGCTTCTAGAAGCTTCTTCATTTATTCATGAGAACATGAAAAAGGCCCATTAAGAGTTTTCAATAAAATTCTTATGAAATGAAATTAATTCACAAGGCCCAATGATCAAGTCATGGCCGAGTGAAACATGTCACAAAATGACCTTGTCAAAAAATTTATTGACATTCATTTCATCCTTATGTCTCAAAAGACAAAAATACCCTTTTAACTATTTTCGTTCTTGTTTTGGCTTAGCTTCCAGTTTAACTATTCCTATCGATGTGATTCGTGACAGTGACCTCATGGACCCAAATGAACAAAGCTTTAGCTAAACACTTGGACTCAAAAGTTCACAAACCTTTTCCAAGTTTAGCTTAATGCCAACTGACTCCACTAAAGAGCTGACACTGAAAATCTCTCGGTTCAAATGAATTTATTTTCTACTCAAGAATTCGACCTAATTATGATGAGCGGATCCACTGAATATTATCTATGTTTACCCTTCATGAATGTCATCAGCTAGTCGGGATTTACTAAATTACCATTTTACCCTTCTAGCTGTTATTTCCTCAACTCCTTTGTCGCTTGTGAATAAGTTAGAAACAATGTATTGACGAGGAGCTAACAAGTCACATTGTTTCATCCCAAAGAGTCAAGACTCAATTTGGACACTGGCCAGTTCATTTATTCACACTCCAAGGAACAAAGCATGAGGTGACATACATTGCATTTCAGCAATCTTGTACATGAATTCCATATCTATGAGAACTTCACAAAGTTACTCATGACAGACTCACAACTTAGTACTTCACCAATAGGCCTTGTTCGGAATCACATAGTGAGTCCGAACTTTGACTTTCTCAAATGAGAATACTAAGGTGTGAAATGGCATGTCTCATTTCAGGATTAAGGTAAGCATGATGCAATTCATACATAGTGACTTCGAGACATAAGAGGTTAAATGGTTTGTTCTTATCTTGTCTCTAGAAGTGCACTGGTCAATTCAGTACCTTCGGAAGATACCTAGAAGAACTATAGAGTTCCTAACTCTCAATGCCTCATAACCAGACATCATAGATTCTTCTAACAATCATACTGAGGTCAATAGTCCTTTGACCCTAAGATTGCGAATATATCGTTTTAAGCAAACTACGAAGAGTTTGTTCATGCAAATCTACATTTGTCTCTTCGTAAGTTGTTAAGTTTGTTTATGGACTAAAAGACTATGGTTTTATCATAAAGCTTCAGACAAGGAAGATTGAATGAACGTTTCAACTTTATTATTAATGAATAAGCAATTACAAGCAAGAGTCTTCGTAAGACTATATGACATCAAATGTACATAAATAGACACTACTACTCTTCTTGTGGGCACCATTGACTACAGTTTTTACAACCTAGACAAAGTACATGAACATATAATTTAAAATTTTAAAACTACTTTGAGTTTTCACTCGGTACAACCCGCTCCAACGATTTTGAAAGAGAGAGCAGAAGATTGGCGGTCGATCTGGCGGCCCGAGATAAAGAGTTGAGAGATGCTTTAGAAGAGCTTGCCCGATCGAAGAGGACAGCGAAGGGGGATCGTGACCGGGCTGTTCATGCGGCGAAGAAGGCAACTTTGCTAAAGTATCGAGAACAGATACTTAAGCATCGTGCACAGAAGAAGAAGATGGACCAGGTCGTCCTCGTCCTAAAGAAACTCGAACTGTGTCCGGGAACAAGGAATTGATCTCGGAGGCCTTGAAGGGCGAGATCTCAGACTGGGCGGTCGAGATGAAGGATGCTGAGGATGACATCGACACGTACGAGGCTGACTACATGGCCATCGCTGTTGCTAAGATCGAAGACATCCCGTTCACCCCGTACTCGGACCGATCTCTTGCCGACGCCTCCGTGACCGAAGTTGAGACCGCAACCATCAACGAGCATGGTTCGATGCTCGATCGAACTGATGAGGTCCTCAACTCCATCTCGGAGGGGAACGAAGAGGTGGCGGCGTTCACGCCCACTCCAGAGCATCGAGACGTCGAAGTCGAACCCCGGGATCAAGCTTAAGCCTTCTCCAATCGTCAGCAATAATTCCATTTTTTTCCTTTTGTTTTAATTTGGGTAAAATGTTTACTTTATTTTTGGGGCCCATTTTGGGCGAAGTTTTTATTGTTTTTGAGACGATTATAGGGGACTTCGGTACCTCTATTTTATATTTGGATTGTTTTTATTGTTACATTTTATTCAATGCAATTTCATTTCTTAGAAATTGTCAAGTCCTTTAGCTCGCCAAATTTTCTTTTGCATGCACAAATGTTTATATTTTGTCTGTCGTCCAGTCCGCCAAACCGATCAGAATGTGTTCACAAAATTATTTAGCTCGCACCTGAGATAACTTGAATTTGCAAAATCTGTTAAGTCTTTTAGATCGTCCGCACTCGGTCTAAAATGTTTCCCTTAAAGATTTCAAAGAATTCGCTAAGTCTTTTAGATCGTCAGAAGCTAAAAACGGTTTCCCTTAGGCCGAGGTTCTGTATTGGTTCATCGTTCAAAATCTGTTAAGTTGTTCGGATTGTTGCCGGTCCGAAACGTTCCCCCTTAGATTTGAAGCCGAAGTTAGCAAATAAATTTGGTCAAGATTCTGTTAAGTCTTTTAGATCGTCGGAGATCTAAAAAGTTTCCCTTAAGATTTTCGGATGAGGTTGACCTTTCGGAGTGCGGCCTCCGATCTAGATGACGTTGTGAGATGTCGGATCTCGCCAGAGACGTCATGAGGTATTTGCATGATTGGCCTAGTCCGAGATCAGGGTTATCGGCCGAGATGCGAGCTCCGTAGCTCAATTTTTTTTTTTTTTTTTTTTTTTTTTTTTTTTTTTTTATATTTCTTCTTTCCCATTCCCATTCTTTTGGCGAAAATGAGGGTCAGGGGGTTCTAAGAAGCGGGGGGACTGTGCCTTCGTAAAGAAAGGCTGCCTACGTACCCTTATGCAGGGATCAAGTCGGACGTAGTTCGATTCTTACTGGTTTTAGCAGTAGTATTTTTTAAAGTTCGAGACGTTCCATGACCTTAAAACCGGAATTCTGTTGAGTGTTTCAAGTTCATAAACGTCGGGGTATGCTACTTTGCTGACCCTATAGGGGCCTTCCCATTTCACTCCAAGCCTTCCAGCGTTTGCCTCGGCAGTGTTTTGGAAGATTTTTCGGAGGACCAAGTCCCCTACGTCAAATCTTCTCGTGTTAACGTCTTTATTCTAGGGCTGAATCTCGCTTTTCCTCTACAAGATCTAAGGCATCGCATAGTGCCTCACCATTTTTTGGCTCATCCTCAGGTGCGTGCATTACCCTAAGGGTTTGCACCTTGTGTTCAATTGGGATGACAGATTCGACTCCATGGACGAGGGAAAACGGAGTTTCCCCTGTCGGCCTCCGCAGGCTAGTTCGGTAAGACCATAGCACACCTGGCAACTCTTCTGCCCACCGCAATTTCTTGGCATCGAGCCTTTCCTTATGGAATCTACTATGGTCTTGTTTGTAGCTTCCGTGTTTCCATTACCTAGAAGATATCGTGGTGTTGACATCCTTACCTCAATGTTATTTTGGAAGCAAAAGTTTCTGAATGTTTTTTATATGAACTCCTGACCCATTGTCCGTTATGATCTCGTGGGGGTTCCATGTCGACAGATTATATTTTTCCAAATGAATGCTGTGGCGTCGACATCTTTTATCAAGACGAAGGCGCCTGCTTCGACCCATTTGGAAAAATAATCTGTTAAGATAAGTAAAAATCTTAGTCCGCCAGGGGTGACCGGCATTGGTCCCACGATGTCCATAGACCATTTCATGAATGGATATGGCGCTGAGATGGAGGACAACTCTTTTGTGGGTCTTTTTATGTTAGCAGTGTGGCGTTGGTATTGGTTGCAGCGGCGCGAGTGCGCATCACAATTTGCCAACATGGTCGGCCAAAAGAAGCCTTGCCTCTTTATTTTGATGGCGAGCGCTCGCCCGCCTGCGTGATTTCAGCATTCTCGTGATTTCAGGATTCGCTTAGATTCTTCCATCCCGACGCACTTGAGATAGGGTCCTGCGAAGCTTCTTTTAAACAGGCGTCCATCTATGATGCAAAATCTCGTGCTTCTCAGCATGAGTTTGCGTTTTGCAATCTTATCGGATGGGACTGTACCGGTCTTGATGTAATGCAGTATTTCATCTCTCCAATCCCCCCTTCTATTGCTATGACTACGGTAACAGTTATGGCAATAGAAGGCTGTTTGATTGTTTCGACTGGTATGACCCCTTTGAGTTCTGGATCCGAGGTACATGCCAAGGCGGCCAACGCGTTTGCCGAAGTATTCTCGCCTCGAGGAATCCTTGTCAGGGAGAATTCTTCGAAATGTTTCATAAGATCTTTTACGACTTTCAGGTAAGCTTCCATTCTCTCATCCCTAGTCTCGTATTCCCCGGAGTATTGGTTTGCTACGAGTTGAGAATCGCAGAAAGCTTCCACTTTCTTTGATCCGACTGCAGTGGCCAACCTAAGTCCGGCGATTAATGCTTCGTACTCGGCTTCGTTGTTTGATGCAACGAAGTCGAGCCTGAATGATTATTCTATAGTCTCACCGTGAGGGGACGTCAGGTGTATTCCCACTCCTGCCCCTTGCTTTGACGATGCCCCATCCACTTTAAGTGTCCAGGTGCCTTCGACTTCGGTCACAGTGGGTCTTTCCTTTGGGAGTTCGATGATGAAGTCCGCCAAAACATGCGATTTTGCGGATGTCTTCACTCGGTAATCAATATCGTATTCGCTCAGTTCAACGACCCACTTAGTTAATCTTCCCGATTGATTGGGGCTGTGTAGGAAACTTCTGAGCGGATGCGATGTCATTACTATTATGGTGTGAGATTGGAAGTATGGCCGAAGTTTCCGCGCGGCAGAAACGACGGCCAAGGCCAAATTTTCCATAACAGGATATCGTTGCTTGTATAGAAACGACGGTCAGCATCGACTAACGACTTGCTTGTATAGAAGATTGGTCGTTGGTCGCCTTGCTCTTCTCTGACGAGTACTCCACTAACGCCCGCTTGAGATACTGCGACGTATAGGTAGAGTGACTCCCCCGCAACGGGTTTTGCCAATATTGGGGGTGTCGATAGATACTCTTTCAATCTTTAGAACGCCTCTTCGCACTTGTCGTCCCATTCGAGCTTCTTATTTCCTTTAATGAGCCGGTAGAAAGGAAAACATTTATCTGTGGACTAAGAGATGAAGCTGTTGAGGGCAGCGATGCGTCCCGTCAACCTTTGAACTTCACGGCTATTATGGGGTGAAGGCATTTCTCGCAAGGCATGTAGTTGATCCGGGTTAGCCTAAATTCCTCGTTGGGTAACTAAATATCCAAGGAACTTGCCGGATGAGACTCCAAACGAACATTTGATGGGATTGAGCTTCATTTGATACTTATTCAATACCTTGAAACATTCCTTCAAATGCCCTATATGGTTGTTCTCCCTTATGGATTTTACGAGCATGTCGTCGATATACACTTCCATTGTTTTCCCTATCTTTTCTTTGAACATTTTGTTGACTAGCCTTTTGTAGGTGGCGCCAGCGTTTTTTTAGTCCAAAGGGCACGACCTTGTAGCAGTACGTGCCTTGGTCGGTGATGAAAGCTGTCTTTTCTTGGTCGTCTGGATGCATCAAGATTTGGTTATATCCTGAGAATGCGTCCATGAATGACAGGATCTTATGTCCCGCGGTTGCTTCGACTAGCCGGTCGATATGAGGCAACGGAAAGCTGTCCTTGGGGCATCCTTTATTTAGTTCAGTGAAATCAACGCATACCCGCCATTTTCCATTTTTCTTCTTCACGACGACAGTGTTTGCCAACCAATCCAGATATTTTACTTCGCGGATTGAATCTGCACTGTCGGGACCGAGCTTTCGTCTTTTTTGTTTTACAGGTTTAAAACTGGGATTGACGTTAAGTTGGTGAGACGTAACGTCGATGCTTATTCCTGGCATATCTTCGGTTGACCAGGCGAAGGTTGACTTGTTTCGTTTTAAGAAACAGATCAGCTCTCGCCTAATACCACCTTTAAGCTTGGTTCCGATTCCGACGCACTTGGAAGGATCGGAGCCATCGAGCTGTACTTGGACTGTTATCTCGGTACTCGGGGTATCAAGGGATTCGGGTTGTTCTAGCGTAGAGACGCTCTCGGCCGACTCCACGTTCATTAATTGCTATTGTTCTTCTTTAATCGCTTTAGCGCAATGCTTGTGGCTAGTGAGATAGCAACTGCGGGAGGTCGCCTGATTGCCTCGGATCTCTTTTATCCCCTCAAGCGTAGGGAAGTGAATACATTGATGAAAGGTTGAAGGCACAGCCCTCATCCTATGTATCCATGGTCTTCCCAAGATAATATTATAAGGGGAGAGACAGTCGAATACTTGGAATTCTACTATTTTGTTGATTCCATTTGTTTTTACGGGCAACCTGATCGTTCCTAAGGATGGACTAGTTGACCAGTTGAAACCCGTCAATTGGGTTTGTTCTCTCTCGATCTGGTCTTTGTTGATTCTTATCCTGGCCATGGTATCTTTGAAGATAAGATCTACGGAGCTGCCTCCATCGATTAGGACTCTCGCGACCTCACAGTTTGACACGTCAATCGTGATTACGAGTGCGTCGTCCTGCGGATCGGTTGTCCCTATGGCTTGTTTTTCGGAGAACGAGATTTGAACGTCTTGTTTTTGTCTGATTCTGGTGGTCTGGTCACTTAACCAACGTTGATATGCTTTGATTGAGTTGACCGTTCCATTGCAAAACTTTGAGCCGCCCATTATGAAGTCAACCATGTGGTTTGCGACGGTCGGTGGGGAATTTGGTTCCCCTTCCTCATCGGGTCTTGCTCTCTTTGGGGAGGGGTTGTCCCTTCCTCTGTTGTTGTTGTTAAAGACCTTCTTCTTTGGCGGGGGTCCTAGATCAACGTGTTTTAGCTCCCATTTTGCATATTTTTCTGCTAGAGCCTTACGCATGGTTTCACAATTAACCGTGTCATGGCCGTTAGCTTTATGGAGACTGCAATACGCATTGGGGTCCCGTGTCCATTTCTTTGCCTGGGGATCTCCCTCCTTAATGTCATCACCGACATTGAATGTGTAATTAGGAGGGGCGTGTTGCTTTCTGGCATGAGGCATAGCGTCGTGGGGATTGACCCTACGAGGGTTGCCCCATGCATTTACAGGCCTTATCCAAGTGTTCGAGGGCGGTTTCTTTTCAGCCGCACGTTGCCTCTCGTAGGAAGTGAATTCCTCTTCGGCTTTAGCATAATTCGCTGCTTTGTGAATCGCATCTTCCAACGTGAGGGGACGGTTAACAGTCATCTCTAGTTTCAGCTTAGAGTCGTGCCTTAACCCGTTCCTTAGAGAGGTTATGGCAGATTTGTGACATACGTTAGAGATTTTTGAGAGCACATCCTTGTAACGAAGCGGTCGTATCTTCGGATCCCACCTGAGGGTCCGGGGTGTTTTGAGGAGTCGAGAGAGTATTCAACCGGTCGTTAAGAGCACGGTTGGTCTCTACTTGCTGGTCTATATTTTTGGTCAACATCTCCAGGATTGCCCTAATCCCCGGAGGGATCTCCTCTCCAGATTCGTAATGAGTCGGAGTGGAAGACATGATAGAATTTTTTTTTACGAACTGTTTCTTTCGAGGTTGGTCTTTATGAAAATATTTCCCACAGACGGCGCCAAATTGTTGATGTTGATTTTTTGGTCGATCAACAATCACAAATAAAGAAATGCTAAAATATGATATTTATTTAGATGGGTTTTGAAAGACGTCGTATAAGAAACAATATAAAAATAAAAGGCTACAATAAGAGGAAAATATTAATAATATTTATTGATCATGAAATGAATTACAAATAGGACGAGGTGACGAACTCGAGATGTCGAACTCAAGACTGAATAATACAAATATTAGAGATGATCGAAGAAGCATGCTCTTTTCGCTGTAAGCTCACGTGTGCGAAAATTGTCGTCTCCTCTTCTATTTATAGGCGAGATGGAATTTCCTTGCCAAAGACACGTGTTCATCGATCCGCACTCCTCGTCAGGGTTGAAGTCGTCTCAAATTCGGTCTTCACGGCGTGGTCCTTTCTTTGACTGACCGATTCTTCTGGTCAAGAGGACGTGGTCGAGCTGGAGTCCTTCAACGAGCTGGAAAGTGTTGTTGGACTTGGACCGATCTGTCGAGATCGATCTAGGTCCATAATTGATTCTGTGGACCGGTCTTCAAATGGATACTGGGCTTTGGTCGGGCCAAAGCCCATCCGACATAATTATTTAAATAATTGAATTTTTATACCTCCACATAATCGAACCCTCGGTTCGTAGTTGAACCTTTCTTTTATTTTTATTTCTGTATGTAAATAGAACGTTTCTCGTTGATATTCTTTTATTTATTTATTTAAAAGAGTCGAGCTTATAGTCGAACACGGTTTTTAATACATACTTAATCAAGATATTAAATAATTACTTGAATAATCAACGAGAATAATAATATTAATTATATAATTTCTAACGATCCATATCGAAACCAACTTGAAACTAAGACGATTGTCAATCTACAAAACATAACAACACTACAAATAAAATCTAATAACCCACTAACTCGGAGCACTCATACAATTTAATCAATGCTTCGTAACTAACTCGAAAAATAAACCACTTAATTACATCTCAGACTCGAGTCGGAACTCGGGAAATTTTGACTTGCTACCACTGGGCAGAGACTGCCGTAAACAGCCCCCGAGAGCCGCCACAGCGTCGCTGCCGCCCCTGGCCCAACAGCTCGTCCTAACCGAGCCGAGGAACCCCGCTGACCAGCCCCGTTTCGCTGTCACTCGTGTGGCACCTCCACCAATCTTCGGACAGCCTCCTCGCCGTCCCGAGCCGCTGGCCCAAGCCCTGTTCAGCCCACCTAACCAAGCCGAGACTCTCGACAACCAACTCACAACAAGACCAAACTTAACGACCATTTACGAATCCGAACAATAACATCAAATCTGAAACCAATTTCATTTACAAGCTAAATAAACTACATCAATCTCAGCTTCACTAGGCACGGATTTAAAAACAAAATTCTCAGATTTATGGTTTAAATCTGACGGCCAAATCAATCAACATGAACCACAAAGCCCACCAGTTACACGGACAAGCTAATAATTCAAAACCCATACTCAAATAACAAGCAAACAACTCAGAATCATGTCACAAAAATCAAGCTCAACTCCATGTCAAACTCAAACACACGGCCAACACCAATATCACACGGCCAAGACCCAATTCAAAGGCAAACTCAGTCTACATCAAGAACAAACCATCTCAACTATCAGAATAATCATTGAATCCACCTTCAAACATGCGAACATTATCAATTTCGTTCCAAACTAAAACCCCCAAATCAAAAACGAAACCCTAATCTAATAACCCATTTCGCAGAAGAAGTTTTCTCACCTTTATGGCTGTGATAACAACCCTCTGGTGCTCTCGGTCTCGTTTCTCGGCGTATCCTCTCTGTCCGGCGACCTCGGCGCCTCGCGGCGGTGCTCGTCTTCTCGGATGTAACGCGCGCGCGAGGTGGGTGTCAGGTCTCGGTGGCTTGCTGTCGGCCGAGCTTCCTCTTCACGAGCTCAACTCCATCTCGCTCTCTCGCTCTCTTCCTCTCTCTCGCTCTGTCAGCTTCTCTCTCACTCCCGCTCGATTCTCTTCTTCCTCTTTTCTTTTCTTTCTTTCTCTTTCTTTCTTCTCTTCCTTTCCTGGTTGCGTCTTGCCTTACTCGGAAAATGTTGGAATTGATCTAGGGTTTAAGAAAAAGATTAAACGCTTCGGGAAGCGGCGGAATTTAAAAAAAAAAAAATTTCAAGTAAAAACAGTTTTTACTAACCTAGACAAAGAGCAAGTACATGTAATTAAAACCTATTATGAGTATAGAAGTTTACTAACCTTTCTTGAAGCTTGAACTTTGTAGAAGCTTTTGGAAAGTTTGCAACGCTCGTCTCCTCGCAGCACGTCTCTCTTTCTTTCCTCGGCACCTCGAGCAACCACGATAGTTTCTATCACTAAATCACTCGAAATAAAAGGAATCAGTGAGTGGGCACTTTTAAACACTACGACTTAAGAACGAGTCTTGAAGTCGCAGAGCTAAACTCTAGGTCAAATGAGGACCTAGGTGCCAAAACAAAATCGAAAATAAACTAGAGAGAGAGAGGAGTTCGGCCAAAGTTCTAGAGAGAGAGTCTCTCAAATCTCTTAAACTTGGATGAATGAAATGTGAGGAATGAGGCTCCTATTTATAGGAGGAGGATTACCTTCAAAAGGTAGTTTCCTCTTTTCCTATTGCCTTGCACGTCCAACATGCCTCATGAAGGCTTAGGATTTGTTTCCTCATTTGATTTCCTCTTAGTTGGCCGAAAATGCACTTTCCTTCTTAAGGAAATTTGTTTCCCCTTTTTCTTTTGGCAAGTATCTTCATACATCAATGCACAAAATAAACTCTCTTTCCCACTATGGCATGAACGAAATTCAGCCTTATTTTCCTTGGGTTGGACGAAATTTGAGCTTCTAGAAGGAGCTTCTAGATGTTTCTTCATTTGTTCATGACAACATAAGAAAAGCCCATTAAGAATTTTCAAGTAAAATTCTATGAAATGAAATTAATCCTCAAGGCCCAATTACACTAATATGGCTGAGTAATATTTATTTCATTTGTCATCATATGACAATGTCAAAAAAATTTATTGACATTTTTTTCGTCCTATGCCCAAAAAGACAAAAATACCCTTTTGACAATTTTCGTAAAACTGTCTCGTTCTTGTTTTGACTTAGCTTTCAGTTTAACTATTCCTACTCGATGTGATTCGTGACAGTGACCTCATAGACCCAAATGAACAAAGCTTGAGCTAAACACTTGGACTCAAAAGTTCACAAACCTTTTCCAAGTTTAGCTTAATGCCAACTGACTCCACTAAAGAGTTGACACTGAAAATCTCTCGGTTCAAATGAATTTATTTTCTACTCAAGAATTCACCTAATTATAATGAGCGGATCCACTGAATATTATCTATGTTTACCCTTCATGAATGTCATCAGCTAGTCGGGATTTACTAAATTACCATTTTACCCTTCTAGCTGTTATTTCCTCAACTCCTTTGTCGCTTGTGAATAAGTTAGAAACAATGTATTGACGAGGAGCTAACAAGTCACATTGTTTCATCCAAAAGAGTCAGGACTCAATTTGGACACTGGCCAGTTCATTTATTCACACTCCAAGGAACAAAGCATGAGGTGACATACATTGCATTTCAGCAATCTTGTACATGAATTCCATATCTATGAGAACTTCACAAAGTTACTCATGACAGACTCACAACTTAGTACTTCACCAATAGGCCTTGTTCGGAATCACATAGTGAGTCCGAACTTTGACTTTCTCAAATGAGAATACTAAGGTGTGAAATGGCATGTCTCATTTCAGGATTAAGGTAAGCATGATGCAATTCATACATAGTGACTTCGAGACATAAGAGGTTAAATGGTTTGTTCTTATATTGTCTCTAGAAGTGCACTGGTCAATTCAGTACCTTCGGAAGATACCTAGAAGAACTATAGAGTACCCAACTCTCAATGCCTCATAACCAGACATCATAGATTCTTCTAACAATCATACTGAGGTCAATAGTCCTTTGACCCTAAGATTGCGAATATATTGTTTTAAGCAAACTACGAAGAGTTTGTTCATGCAAATCTACATTTGTCTCTTCGTAAGTTGTTAAGTTTGTTTATGGACTAAAAGACTAAGGTTTTATCATAAAGCTTCAAACAAAGAAAGATTGAATGAACGTTTCAACTTTATTAATGAATAGATAGGCAATTACAAGCAAGAGTCTTCATGAGACTTTATTTCATCAAATGTACAAAATAAAGACTACAACTCTTCTTGTGGGCACCATTGACAACAGCAAAGTGATAAACATCACTTATAAAAGATCCAACTTCTTTGATTGATGACTTGGCAATCTCAACCTTATCTCAACCTCTTTTCCTTGTTTTCTTGCAAATGGGTCCCTTAAAAATTGTTACAACCACGTCCTTTTCATATAGTTATTGAATTAAATCCATAACCGAACAGATTATAATTATATGATTCGAACCAAGAATTTTCTCGTTCGTTCTCTATTAATTAAAATATATTTAAGGTTTCTCGGAAGTAATTCTCGTTTTTGAGAATTTATTTCTTAATTTATTAATCGAGATAAACTCGATAATTCCTTTATTTATTAGTCGAGATAAACTCGATAATTCCTTTATTTATTCCGAGATTTCTCATAACTTTAACATATTTAGAATTAATTCGATTAATCCATTGGATCATAATTCGCTCGAGAATTTAGTTGTAACAACGGAAACTCGTTAATTATTTCCAAATTTCCAAATACGAGTGACGCAAAAGCTCGTCTTTACAGCACGGCTCTCGCGTACGCCTATGGCAACAAACAAAAACAACGGTCAAATATGAACCTATGCATATCGAAAGATAAAGAAAGATAATGATCCTATGAGCGTCGGTAACCCTAGCCTGGAAGAAGGCAATGTGACTCTTTGACACCGCGCCCTTCAACCAAGATAAAGGAGACCCATCGAGATGCCGAAAAAATTCGGCTCGAGACTCCCTAGCCTCCATCTCAACTGCGGAGTTAACCCTCTTGGACTCAATACTCTCATCGGGAAGCACCGAGGCAGAGGCTCTCTTCAACGAGGCACGAGAATCTTGCTCGACTGAGCGGGTAGCTTCATGGCGATCCTCTCTTCTCCGACGGTCAGCAACTTTGGAACGGATCTCCACCATCCTTTTCAGGGTTCTGGGAGGCTGAAGCCAGCCTCCGAGCTCTCCTCCTAGCAGCTGCACCCGCTGAACGACAAAGGTTAGGATTTCAACTAATACAACGAATATGAAATAACAAAGTACCTCGAGAAGCGGGGCCAGCTGGCTTGGCCTCGGGACTAGGCGGCGTGTCCGCCCGGAGCGCCTCCTCAGAGCCTAGGGTGAAAGACGGGAACCACCCGGTCAGCACCATCAGCTCAGAAGAGCGAAACCGCTCGCCCGCCTTGCGAGCCTCAGACATGCCTGATATCGTCTTCACAAATGCGAGCTCCGTCGCTCCTTCGTCCGTCGGAAAGTCCGCCATGCGGCCAAAGCGAAGGGGTGGTTCGTCGAAAGCATCCATCGAAACCCACACCCAAGACCTACGACTATGTGGGTCGCTCTCATCAATCAGCCCACTAC
This sequence comes from Urtica dioica subsp. dioica, assembly GCF_054948205.1. NCBI lineage: Eukaryota > Viridiplantae > Streptophyta > Magnoliopsida > Rosales > Urticaceae > Urtica > Urtica dioica. Next base: position 21,061,298 of record NC_142760.1, on the reverse strand, counting down.
TACACACACTACATTAAGAGACATGAGATTTAAGACGTTCTTCATATTGCACGACTTAAATAGTTAAAATTCTCATTTGATTTTACAAGTCGTTTAAAAAACGACTCCAACGCACTATTAAAGTCATTAGAATAAAGACTTACAAGCATATACGTAAATTATTTTTGAGTCAATATTAAAATGACTTCAAATGTTTATTGGTTTTTAAGACGTTTAGACTTTGACTTTAAAAGATATTTTAAGTCTTTTTCTACATGACTAGATAAACGAAATTGTTGATTTTATTACATTTTATAAATGACTTTAAATATATTTTGGAGTTATTTTTTTACTTGTCTTCAATAATCTTCATAAAATGACTTAAGAGCATCTATGTAAATTCCACCTATGAAATTAGAGCTTGGGAAATTCCACCTATGAAATCAGATTTGGAAAACTTAAGTATTGTTTTTTTTCTCCGCCAGCTAATAGATTTTATTTTTTTATTATACGTGTAATTTTGTTTTGCTCCAGCGGGATAAGTTCCATACATGCAAATCGATCAAGTCTATAAGTGCAAGTTATCGTAAAAATATACAATATATATAATTATTTTTTAGCATTTGTTCTGATTTTCAGCATCGTATTTGATGGGAGCCGAGATTGTCACATTTCTCTCATTCTCTTGGATCCAATAAGCAAAGAAATCATCCACAATTCCCTAGAGAAAAGATTCCATGGGAAAAACTATGGTTACAAACTGAGATTCGATGCCGGCGATGGCAACGCTACGAAGAAGTGTGTGGTGACGTTGAAAACACACAGGGCACGCTCGAATTCAGTGTAATACCCACAGAGGAGTGAGGGCGTGTAAGTTGGCCACGGTTTCTTAAATTTTGGGACGATTACACTATCCACGTAAGCAATACATGTTTTGAAAGTTATTTTCAAATACCCACGTAAGCTAATTTGAAATTTGAAATTTCAATCGCTTTCTTTTATGTGTTTAAAACATATCTTTTAAGTTCCAATATTTGATTTATGTTAATATTAATAATGCATTAAATATAGTCAAAGACCTAAACTTTGTATTTTGAAGCAGTTTTCTTACACATCTGCGATTCTGCGCCGTTACTTCTTGGCCTCCGCCCTCCTCCTTAAGCCCATAGTAATTCCCGTTTTCGATGAGTGTGAGATGCCATCGGACATCTAATATCGTTTCTCTTCATTGTTCGAGACGACAAGCCGTGAGTCCACATAGGTGAGCCATTGTTTGTGCACAAATAGTGTTTGTATGTTTGTATCACAGGGTAATAAGGCTTTTTGGGTATATATAGTTATTTTTGCATATATATTGGATTGGATGAGTTTATGAAAACGTTGAAATGTTTTCCTGAATGATGTTTATCTTTGAAATCAATTTCCATTGAATTATTTGTGCAGACATGTTAATTATTTTGTCACATTGGTGAAGGTGCAAATTTTACGAGTATATCTACTCAGTATGACAAACTAGGTGAATCTCCCCAACCTTATTTACAATGGTTTTCTATTATTTTTTTTATCTTTCGTATCTGGTTACTTTCCTGCTACTGTTGCTTTTTTTTTTTCCTTTCCCTGCCTGGTTAGTATAACAGCTGATGTATTTGAAGTCATATTGAAAATGTGGATGAGCATGTGATACTTTATGGTATACCAGTTTGTTTTATAACAGTTAGCTGTTCTGTTTTTTTTTTTTGTTCATGACTGCTCATTCTTAATTGTCACCTGCCTATTATTATTGATATCTCTTTACCTTACACTTTTTTTTGTTCGTCCAGCTTGATGAAATAAAACTACAGGACTCCTTAATCAACAAGGGGCAAGCTACATATGTGGGCATAATGTGCATTTGAAGAATTAAAACTTCAATCGTAAATTGAAATTATGTAATAGGTTGTCTCATAAAGCTAGCATTTAGAATGAAATTGTACTAGTTAAGTTTAGATTGGTAGTATTTTTGGATTGGTATGGTGATATTTTGAATTGCTATTGTGAATTGGATTTGTATGAAAGAATTTTTTTTTGTTTGTGTATTCGCTTAACTACTTACTACTTCATGTACGTATTTATATAAAATATTTTCTCTAGGCAGCGAGAAAGTAATATCATTAAAAAAAATAAATCAAAATTCCAAAAAAATAAACTAATAAAAATTTAACTTCCATATATCGCTGAATCAGCTAATAAAAAGTCTAAAAAATTATCCACAAAAAGTACAAAACGTCATCATAAATAAGTATCCATGTATTTATAACAAGATTTCCACATCAGCATTTTGTTCAAGTCATTTAAAAAATGTCTTCAAAACTATCCACATCAGCAATATATACTTATGTTGACTCTTTTGAAGTCGTGAATCTTAGAGATTTTGAGATGTTTTTCAAATGTCTTAAAAACACGGACACGTAAGCAATTTTTTTTTTTGCCTATGTGGACCCTTTTTAAGTCATTTTTTTAGAGATTTGAAGTTGTTTTTCTTAGAGATTTGAAGACATTTTTTAGACATCTTAGAAAATATGGACTTTTTAAGTCACTAACTTAGAGATCTTTTTTGGTACGACTCGGAATGTTTTTTGAATCATGGTTTTGATGACTTAAAATATACTATTTGTAGTAGTGGCCTCGTGTTGCCGCGGGCACGAGCCATGTGAAATCCCGACTGCCCTGGCACCGGGAATACGGCAACTAGGTTTGCGGAAGTCGTCCACAGTCATGGCACGCTGGGTTTGACAGTGTCACTCCATAAAACTCATCGCGAGCATGCGATAGAATGCCGGACTCATCTGGCAAGCGTGGACTCCTAATCGAGCAAGAATACGCTGAATGATAGGCGGGAAAGAGAGGCGCAACCCGCAAATAAGACTTCCTATTGTGACGGCAGCAAACCCGTTCCACGGGCGGGATGGCTAGTCCTCAAGGGCAGGTCGAAGTAATCCCACCGAGGAAGGGATGTTCTATGTCTCCCGAAGCGTGCTGAAGACTCGGGTGGTAAGCGTGCTCGCAGCATCGACCCCCTTGTAGTCCAAGCCCTCGGGGGCAACAGAATCGCCCACTCCGTACCAACGGGTCCTCTCCAAGGACTTCTCAAGAGCATGGGTTCCTGAGTACGCTCTGACATAAAGACCGCTCTGGCCGTCTCCAACACTTTCCTAGTATGCTCTACTCTCCCCACCTCAGGGAAAGTCTCTAGGTCCTCTCTAAGACCCTCCATGTTCGACCCAAGGGGGTCATCGAAATGGATTCATCCAAGAAACACTCAGACGGTACCATTGTGGGCTCGTCACCCGAGGTCTCTAAGTCAGACGCCCGGGGAAGCCCTACAGACTTGGCAACCTCATCTCGCTGCTTGGGCGAGGGGGCATCAAAAGACGCCTTGCGGGAAACCAAGTTGATCACTAAATGCGATGAGCGTGCATCACGAAGACCTCTTCTTCCCTTTCAGGGTCGCGCCTAGTTGTTTGGCCATACCCGGTCTTCGCTAGCTCGGCCAGCACCGCGGCATTAGTCTCCAATTCGGTGAGCCATTGATCGGCCACGCGAGAATCTTCCTCAACATAAATCATAATCCTGCCAAGTTCCTCAAAGGGACCATTTACCGCCCGTTCAGAGTCCCGAGAAGGGCAGGAAAGGTCAACTTCGAGACCATCGACTTGGAAAAAGAACTCACTCCCTATAAATGGATGGAAAAAATAGGCAAGCCTAAAAATATTTAACTCAAAAGTGAATTTTTAACTTTTTGAGCCTGCTAGGTGTGCAGAAAAGGGGCGGGGGCCCTCATATTTATAGGAGAGGAAGGAGTAGGAAACCTACTCCTACCCCTCCCCTCATACGCGTGCACAAGGCCCGACCCGTGCGCCAGGCCTTGCGCGCGCGCAGGCCCGCCGGCTAGCATGCCGTGTGCGGCACGGTTTCTCGCCAAGGACCTAGGCCGGGTCTTGTGGTCCGGCTACTCGGCTAGGACCCAGCCCGGTCCCGGCGGCCGACCACGACTCGTGATTCACGAACCATGAACTTGGGGGGCTAATGTTACCGGTCATTTTTGGGAAACCGGAAAAATAAAAACAAACGGCGCGGGTCGGAATTCACCGGCCGGATCGCCAACCGGGCCTCCAGCCCATGCGCGCACCCCGCGCCCTCTGCCGGCGCACCGGCTCGCGCATCCTGCTGGCCCTCCGGCTCGCGAGTGCACCCTGCTGGCCCACGAGTGCCCTGCTCCCTCGGTCGGGCCTCCTGCCCGCACGCGCGAACCCTGCCAGCCCAGTGGCCTGCGCGCGCGCCCCGCTCCCTCGGCCTGCGGGTTTTCTAGAGCTCGAAGAAAACTGGAAATAATTAAAGTTCGGACTTTAAGTGCGAAAACAAGAATCGAGTGTAACGGAACGTTTTAGGATGTTGTTAAAGCTTTTATTTGTGTTTTCTTAACATGGTATAAAAGAAATAACAACAAGCATAAAACGAATCAAGTAAATAAAAGAAACTAGTAAGACAAGATAACTAGTCACAAAATTTACCGAAATTTCTTAAACTTTAAGAACACGTTTTTCATTATAAAAAATTAAAACAATTTAGAACTGATTCTAATGTGTTTTAATAACATCCCAAACTCATATGATTTTTATTTTAAAGGCAAGAGCGATAAATTAAAAAAAAAAAACTAAGAAAACAATGATTTTCAAGCTCATAATCTTAATTACATGTACATGCATATCTTTGACCATAGCTTTTATACCATATGTTGATATTGATCTAGGGTTAAGAAAAAGTTTAACGCTTCGAGCAAGCGGCGGAATTTAAAAATTTTCTTTAAAACAAGTAAAACATTTTTACTAACCTAGACAAAGAGCAAGTACATATAAATTAAAATTATAAACGAGCAATGCATGTTTACTAACCTTTGAGAAGCTTGAATGTTGAGAAGCCTTTGGAAGGTTGAAACGATCGTCTCCCCTCGCAGCACGACTCTCTTCTTTCCTCGGGAACTCGAGCAACCACGAAAGTTTCTATCACTAAAATCACTCGAGAAAGAAAGCAATTAGTGTGTGGGCACTTTTAAACACGACGACTCGAGAACAAGTCTCAAAGTCGAAGAGCTAAAACACTAGGTTAAATGTGGACCTAGGCGCCAAAACAAAAACCGAAAATAACTAGAGAGAGAGAGAGAGGATCGGCCACCACAAGGTCTAGAGAGAGAAAGTCTCAATCTCTAACTTATGTTGAATGAATAGAATGAGAGGAATGAGGGTCCTATTTATAGGAGAAGGGTTTGTTGGAATTGATCTAGGGTTTAAGAAAAAGTTTAACGCTTCGGTAAGCGACGGAATTTTAAAAATTTTCTTTTTCAAGTAAAACAGTTTTTACTAACCTAGACAAAGAGCAAGCACATGTAAATATAAACTATTATGAGCATAGAAGTTTACTAACCTTTCTTAAAGCTTGAACTTTGAGAAGCTTTTGGAAAGTTGCAACGCTCGTCTCCCTCGCAGCACGTCTCTCTTTCTTTCCTCGGCAACTCGAGCAACCACGAAAGTTTCTATCAGTAAATCACTCGAAATAAAAGAAATCAGTGAGTGGGCACTTTTAAACGAGTCTTGAAGTCGCAGAGCTAAACTCTAGGTCAAATGAGGACCTAGGTGCCAAAACAATAAAACAAATTTGACTAGAGAGAGAGAGGAGAGGGGCGGCCAAGTTCTAGAGAGAGAGTCTCTCAAATCTCTTAAACTTGGATGAATGAAAAGAGAAGAATAAGGCTCCTATTTATAGGAGAGGCTTCACCTTCAATAAGGTAGTTTCCTCTTCTATAGAATATCACATATTCATGAGCAAATATTCCTTATTTCCTTTTCTCATTTGGGCGTGTGAGCCTTGGCTTCTAGAAGCAAATGTTTCCTATTTTACTTTCCTTGGCCGCCCATGTCATTTCCTCCTAGAGGAAATTTGTTTCCTCTTTTTCTTTTGGCAAGTATCTTCATACATTAATGCACAAAATAATCTCTCTTTCACACTAAAGGCTGCACGAAATTTGGTCTCCCATTCACTTGGGTTGGACGGCCAAAAGCCTTCTAGAAAGGCTTTCTAGGTTTTTCTTTAATTGTTCATGACAACACAAGAAAAGCCCATTAAGAATTTTCAAGTAAAATTCTATGAAATGAAATTAATTCACAAGGCCCAATAAACATGTTATGGCCGTGTGATATAATATGTCATCATATGACATTGTCAAAAAATTTATTGACATTCATTTCATGCCATGTCCAAAAAGACAAAATTACCCTTTCGACAATTTTCGTTCTTATTTTGACTTAGCTTCCAGTTTAACTATTCCTACTCGATGTGATTCGTGACAGTGACCTCATGGATCAAAATGAATAAAGCTTGAGCTAAATACTTGGACTCAAAAGTTCACAAATCTTTTCCAAGTTTAGCTTAATGTCAACTGACTCCACTAAAGAGTTGACACTGAAAATCTCTCGGTTCAAATGAATTTATATTCTACTCAAGAATTCAACCTAATTGTAATGAGTGGATCCACATAATATTATCAGTGTTTACCCTTCATGAATATCATCAGCTAGTCGGGATTTACAAAATTACCATTTTACCCTTCTAGCTGTTATTTCCTCAACTTCTTTGTCGCTTGTGAATAAGTTAGAAACAATGTATTGACGAGGAGCTAACAAGTCACATTGTTTCATCAAAAAGAGTCAAGACTCAATTTGGACACTGGCCAGTTCATTTATTCACACTCTAAGGAACAAAGCATGAGGTGATATACATTGCATTTCAGCTATCTTGTACATGAATTCCATACCTATAAGAACTTCACAAAGTTACTCATGACATTCTCACAACTTAGTACTTCACCAATAGGCCTTGTTTGGAATCACATAGTGAGTCCGAACTCTGACTTTCTCAAATGAGAATACTGAGGTGTGAAATGACATGTCTCATTTCAGGATTAAGGTAAGCACGATGCAATTCATACGTAGTGACTTCGAGACATAAGAGGTTAAATGGTTTGTTCTTATCTTGTCTCTAGAAGTGCACTGGTCAATTCAGTACCTTCGGAATATACCTAGAAGAACTATAGAGTCTCCAACTCTCAATGCCTCATACCCAGACATCATAGATTCTTCTAACAATCATACTCGGGTCAATAGTCCTTTGGCCCTTAGATGGCGAATATATCGTTTTAAGCAAACTACGAAGAGTTTGTTCATGCAAATCTACATTTGTCTCTTCGTAAGTTGTTTAGTTTGTTTATGGACTAAAAGACTAAGGTTTTATCATAAAGCTTCATACAAGGAAGATTGAATGAACGTTTCAGCTTTTTATTAATGAATAAGCAATTACAAGCAAGAGTCTTCGTGAGACTATATTACATCAAATGTACACAAATAGACACTACTACTCTTCCTGTGGGCACCATTGACAACAAACTCCCACTTGACTCAAAGAAGATGTGAGTAGTCCTTTATGCCTAATCCCTCTCGATGTTGGTCGAAGACCATGTTCGCTAGGGCCTCGGTGAATAGATATGCGAGAGATCTATTTCACTTCCACGTCTCCGCGCTGCACGATCTCTCAAATCAAATGGTATTTCCTCTCAATATGCTTAGAGCGCTTATGGCTTCGAGGTTCCTTTGAGTTAGCGACAGCCCCACTATTATCACAATAAAGGGTCATGGGCTCGTCGACGTTTGGAACAACTTCCAAATACTTAAGGAATTTTTATAGCCATACAGCCTCTTTGGATGCTTCACAAGCAGCCACATATTCCGCTTCCATTGTGGAGTCAGTAATGCAAGATTGCTTAATACTTATCCACACAACAGCTCCACCATTAAGGATGAACACAGATCCCGAAGTGGATTTCCTGGAATCCTTATCCGCTTGAAAATCGGAGTCGGAATATCCCGTCATAGTCAGGTCAGTACCTGAGTATGTAAGCATCAAGTTCCTAGTTCTTCGAAGATACTTAAGAACATGCTTAACAGCAATCCAGTGCTCGGGTCCAGGGTTGGATTGGAAACGGCTAACTACGCCAACGGCGAAACAGATGTCAGGTCTAGTGTAAAGCATAGCATACATGAGGCTTCCTACGGCAGAGGCGTAAGGAATTTTTCTCATGTCTTCAATCCCTTGTGTAGTCTTGGGAGACTGGTCCTTAGAGAGTGAGACTCCATGCCTAAAGGGTGTTTGGCTCTTCTTGGAGTCTTGCATCGAGAAGCGATCCATCACCTTATCAATATAAGATGTTTGAGAGAGCGACAGAGTCCGGTTTTTCCTATCTCGAAAGATTTGGATCCCCAGAATGTACGCGGCTTCTCCTAGATCCTTCATGTCGAATTGCTTTGCTAGCCAGACCTTAACCTCAGATAACTTACCCACGTCATTACCAATGAGTAGTATATCATGGACATATAGTACCAGAAACACAACTTTTCCTTCGTGTATTAACTTGTAAACACAAGGCTCATCTATTGACTGTTCAAAGCCAAAGCTCTTTATAGTTTCATCGAATATAATATTATATGACCTAGATGCTTGCTTTAATCCATAAATGGAATTAAGAAACTCACAAACCTTGGTCTCTTGACCTTCTTCCACGAAACCGTCTAGTTGACCCATGTAAATGCGCTCGTCAAGATTGCCATTCAGGAAGGCTGTCTTGACATCCATTTGCCAGATCTCATAGTCGAGAGCTGCAGCTATGGATAAGAGTATTCGGATGGATTTAAGCATCGCGACTGGCGATAAGGTTTCTTCATAGTCAATCCATTCTTGTTGGGTATAACCCTTCGCCACAAGTCGTGCTTTGAACGTCTCGACGTTCCCATCGGGACCCCTTTTCTTCTTGCATATCCACTTACACCCTACGGGTTTAATCCCTTCAGAAAGGTCTACAAGTTTCTAGACTTTGTTGATATACATCGAGTGCATTTCAACTTTCATGGCGTCAAGCCAAAGGTTTGATTCAGAACAAGCCATCGCTTGGCTATAGGAAACAGGATCATCCATGTCAGAGACGGCTACGAGAGAGTCTCCATAGAACATGTACCTGTCAGGCTTTTGAGTAGCCCTCCCACTACGTCGAAGTACTACTTGACGAGATTCTGATGAGTTAGGTTGTGTTTCAGTTGGGGTAAGAACAGTTCTTATAGATGAGGTAGAAGCTTCCTCACCCAACTTTTCTTCAAGCACAATTTTGCTTCTAGGTTTTGCATCCTTCATAAAGTCCTCCTCAAGGAAACGAGCATTCGTGCTAATGAAAGTTTTATCGTCCTCGGGACTATAGAAGATGAAACCTTTGGTTTCCTTCGGATATCCCACAAACAACCACAATTCTGACCTACTAGCCAACTTGCTAGTCTTTTGCCTTAGCATGGTGCAAGGCAACCCCAAATTCGAATGTGACCCAGATTTACTTTACGGTCAGTCCATCGTTCATAAGGAGTACCAGGAACCGTTTTGGACGGAATTGGTTTAGAATATAAGTGGTTGTTTCGAGGGCATATCCCCAAAAGGAAAGCGGGAGTGATGAGTAACTCATCATTGATCTAACCATTTCCATAAGAGTTCGGTTTCTTCTCTCAGACACTCCGTTTTGTTGAGGTGTGCCAGGTGCGGTAAGATGAGAAGCGATACCTTCTTCTTTAAGAAAGTCATCGAACTCTCAAGACATATACTCACCACCTCGATCAGATCGAAGGGTTTTGATCACTTTGCCAGTTTGCTTTTCCACTAAAGCCCTAAAGACCTTAAATACGTTAAAGGTCTCGGATTTGTGTTTGAGCAAATAGACAAAACCATATCGCGAGTAATCATCCGTGAAGGTAACAAAGTATTCGTATCCTCCACGTGCCTGTTGGCTGAGCGGACCACATACATCAGAATGTACTAGTTCCAGCAACTCAGTGGCTCTTCGACCCTTATCGGAGAAAGGTCGCTTAGTCATTTTTCCTTCTATGCAGGATTCACAAGTAGGTAGTGAACCTATTGCAGAGGTTTGGAGTGGACAGTCCCTCACAAGTCTCTTAATCCTTTCTAGACTAATATGACCAAGTCTTAAGTGCCATAGCTGTGTTGTTTTTGTTAGATCTGAGGATTCAGAAAGTTTGATCCTCTTTGGCTCCCTAATTAGATCATTATCTATTTCGGTGTCTAAAAGAGAAGGTTGAGTAGGATAGATGTAGAAAAGAGCATTCTTCATACATGCATCAACGACAAAAGAATTATCAGGAAACGAAATACGAATTCCATTCTTAATGAACTTGAAACAATAATCTTGCCCACGAAGACGAGCAACGGATATTAAGTTCTTCCCAAAGGTAGGAACAAAATAAACATTATTCAAGTTTAAAGTGTGGTCTTCAAAAGACAGCGTCACGGATCCCACAGCCTTTGCAGACACCAGGTTTCCATCAACCCATTTGAAACAGAACTCGCCTTCCTCTAAGCTGTTGGTTTTCTTGAAACCATTCAAGGAACATTAAATATGGTTAGTAGCAGCGGAGTCAAGAATCCACGTTGATACATTATCAGCTACTAAGCATGCTTCGGTAACTAGTACAATACTATGTTCATTTCCTTTGAGATAGGCAGGACAGTTCTTTTTATCGGCCTTGTGAGTTCTCTTCTTAGTTCCAGAGGCGGAGGCTTTTTGCTCAGTAGCTTGTGCCTCTCCTTGATTCCTCTTTCTCTTAGTGAGACCTACAGCGGTGTGAAGTTCCTTCATAAGCTTAGTAACAGTGTACTCTAGCTTGTTTATGGAGTAGTTCATCTTGGAGGTATCAAGAGATGCGGGGAGAGTTTCTAAGTTCATATCTATGACATTCTTCCCATCAATCTCAGATCCTAGGATTTCCATTTTATTCAGAAAACTAATGATAAGTATCATAAAGTCTCCAACAGGGGTCCTAGCCTTCATGTGACAGTTCATAAACTGTTGGACTCCTTGTTGCCTTGTTTGACGCCTTTGCCCTTCAAACATCTCAAGGAGATTATAGAGCATATCGGCACCAGTCTCGATGTCACGATGTTGCTCTTTCAGCACCTCACAATCTCATCGGATCGAAGCCAGGCCGCTAAGACGTCTTTGTCCTCTTGAATTGAATCATCATTTGTCAGAGGAGGACACGGGGTGGTGAGTACCCATTTGTGCTTGTTAACGGTAACTATTATGTCGAGGTTATGTTTCGTAGTTTTTGTTTTGGAGTTTGTTCGAGGAAAGGATGATTGAGAGATGTTTGAGAGACATGTTGCTTATAAAAGTTGAAACAAGTTTATGATTAGTCTTTGGTTTAGGATATGAGTTTTATTTAAGATTTGATAAAATCCAAAGGTGTTATTGATATGATCCTTACCAACAAATGTGATAAGACCCAATAACAATGATTGGAAAAAGACCCCAAGATCTGCAAAGGACTAGAATGTTGAGACTTGACCCAATATCTAGAGAGATAAGAACCAAGCCTACAATATATATATGACGCCACACCAAGATACTCAAGATGATCACTTAAGAATCAAGATGATAAGTCAAGTTGCTGAACGCCACAAGAAAACTTGATAAGTTCAAAAAGTCTTTTCAAGAACAAGAAAGACACAAACTCACATATATTTCATTCAAAGGGGAATTGTCCCTGATTACATTCTCCTAAACACTTATTTATAGCCTTGGAGAGGCTTTACAATCAGCCAAAAACGTTTTGCTCCAACAGCTCTAAAAACAACATTTAAGACACTAGTAATAAAAGCTTAAATCTAAATGCAAATAACTCTCAGCCCTTATAACATTGAAACTGAAAGTTTTTGACATAAAAACACACAAAACAACACACTAAATGGGTATAAACACCCCAAATTCGTCCAACTATTCTGAGTGGTTACAAAAGTAACTCCCAAAAGAGTGAACAGCCTTATTTATTGTTAGAAATGTGGATCCAATGCCTAAAAACGACCTAGGCATTCTGATTACTCTTGTAGAACCTTAATCATTGTAATTAGGCTCTCTTGCTTTAGATTTGCCTCAACTTTGGGCCCAAATGAGCTAACTTGTTGAATCAGCCCATTTAGAGCCTCTTTGAATTGTTTGGCCTTAAACCTTGTGAGAGGCCCACTAGGCAAACTTAATGGATCACTTGAAAGTTTTCTTTTAGTCATCTCAGGTCCACTTGTATCCATTTGAACTCCTTGATCACTTGCATCCACTTTAGCTCCTCGATTCGCATCATTCTCCCCCTCTTGACAGCGATTTGTCCTCAAATCATCACCTACATCAAAATATGATAGATCAGAAACATTAAAGCTTGCACTAACACCATACTCACCAGGTAAGTCAAGCTTGTAGGCATTGTCATTGATGCGCTCCAAAACCTGGAATGGTCCGTCACCCCTTGGAAGTAATTTGGAACGCCTTTGCTCAGGGAATCGCTCCTTTCTCATGTGCAACCAAACCCAGTCCCCTGGCTCAAAAATCACTTTCTTGCGGCTCTTGTTGGCATTCTTTGCGTATTGCTCAGTCCGTCGCTCTATGTTTTGCCTTGTCTTCTCATGAATTTGTTTCACAAGATCTGCCTTCTTTTTCCCATCCAAGTTAACTTGCTCACCAATAGGTAAAGGAATCAAATCCAAAGGTGTTATTGGATTAAAACCATAAACAATTTCAAAAGGAGAGAACTTAGTTGCAGAGTGAACACTACGATTATATGCAAATTCAACATGTGGCAAACAATCTTCCCAAGCTTTCAGGTTCTTTTGAATGATAGAACGCAACAAAGTGGATAATGATCTATTTACCACTTCAGTTTGCCCATCGGTTTGTGGATGACAAGTAGTAGAAAACAATAGTTTTGTTCCCAGCTTTCCCCACAACGTTTTCCAAAAATAGCTCAAGAATCTCGCATCTCTATCAGAAACAATTGTGCGAGGCATGCCATGCAACCTAACAATCTCTTTGAAAAACAGGTCAGCAATGTTTGATGCGTTATCAGTTTTGTGACATGCAATAAAATGTGCCATTTTAGAAAATCGATCAACGACCACAAAAACAGAATCTCTCCCCCTCTTAGTCCTTGGTAATCCCAAAACGAAGTCCATTGAAATATCAACCCAAGGTGCACTAGGAATCGGAAGTGGTGTATACAAACCATGTGGTTGTTGTTTAGACTTGGCCTGTTTACAAGTTATGCATCGCTCACAAATCTTTTCAACATCTCGTTTCATATGGGGCCAATAGAAATGTTCATGCAACACACCCAATGTCTTAGCTACCCCAAAATGACCCATCAAACCACCAGAATGTGCTTCTCTAACAAGTAGTTCACGTAATGAGGAATGAGGAATGCATAATTTATTTTCACGAAATAGAAAACCATCATGAATAAAAAATTTGCCATTCGCCCCATTAGAACAACATTCAAAAGCTGCCCCAAAATCAGAATCAGAAGCATACAATTCCTTAATGTACTCAAATCCAAGCAACTTAGAATCTAGAGTAGAGAGTAGAACGTACCTGCGAGATAATGCATCTGCCACAACATTCTCCTTACCCTGCTTATATTTGATCACATATGGAAATGTTTCAATGAACTCCACCCATTTCGCATGTCGTCTATTCAATTTGTGTTGGCCCTTCAAATGCTTCAACGACTCATGATCCGTATGTATCACAAATTCTTTAGGCCAAAGATAGTGCTGCCAATTTTCCAAAGTCCTCACCAATGCATATAATTCCTTATCATAAGTAGGATAGTTCAGGGCTGCCCCACTCAACTTTTCACTAAAATACGCAATTGGTCTTCCTTCTTGCATCAAAACTCCACCAATTCCTAAACCTGAAGCATGACACTCAATTTCAAACGTTTTAGTGAAGTTAGGCAAAATAAGCAAAAGAGCATTAGTTAATTTTTTCTTGATCAGTCTGAATGCCTTTTCTTGCTCAGCTCCCCATTTAAATGGGATGTTCTTCTTGATGACTTCGGTTAGCGGCGCTGCAAGGCTACTAAAGTCTCGAACAAATCGTCGATAAAAACTAGCCAAACCATGAAAACTTCTTACCTGACTTACCGAAGTAGGCGTTGGCCAATCGTGAATTGCCTTCACCTTTTCCTCATCAACTTCAATCCCTTTAGCACTTACAACAAAACCAAGAAACACAAGCTTATCCGTGCAAAATGTACATTTCTTAAGATTTCCAAATAAGCTTTCTTTCCTCAAAACTTCTAAAACCAATTTTAGATGTGCAACATGATCCTCAAGGTTTTTGCTATAAATCAGAATATCATCAAAGTAGACAACAACAAAATGTCCAAGGAAAGCACGTAAAACATGGTTCATAAGTCTCATGAATGTACTCGGGGCATTGGTTAACCCAAAAGGCATAACTAACCATTCATACAATCCATATTTTGTCTTAAATGCAGTTTTCCACTCATCTCCTTCTTTCATTCTAATCTGATGATATCCACTCTTAAGATCAATTTTAGAAAACACACACGATCCATGCAATTCATCCAGCATATCATCTAAACGAGGAATAGGATGTCGATACTTTACCGTGATGTTGTTGATGGCTCGACAATCAACACACATTCTCCATGTCCCATCCTTCTTCGGCACTAGAATCACCGGAACAGCACACAGACTCATGCTTTCTCTCACATGTCCCTTCTCCATTAGCTCGCTGACTTGCCGCTCAAGTTCCTTAGTCTCCTCCGGATTACTTCTATAGGCTGGTCGATTTGGGATTGTGGAGCCAGGAACAAAGTCGATTTGATGTTCGATCCCTCGAATAGGAGGTAAACCAGGAGGTACCTCTTCCGGAAACACATCTACAAATTCCTGCAAAAGAGAGAAAACGTTGCTCGACAAAGATTCGGCAAGATCATCAGTACATAAAAAGGTCTCCTTGTACATGAGTACTATAAGGGGCTGATGGGTGAATAATGCCCTCTTGATCTCACTTTTTTTTGCCATGAGACTAACTTTTTCACTCATGTTTCTCTCTTTCTTTTCAAATTCCTTTTTTTTCATCTTTTTCTCTTTCCTTTTCTTTTTCTCTTTCTTTTTCTTTTTCTTTTTCTTTTTCTTTTTCTCTTTTTTTTTGTAATTTCAATTGATCAGCAAGAACTTGATTGGGACTTAATGGTACAAGTGTAACAGGTTGCTCTTTAAGAGTAAAAGAGTATCGATTGGTGAAACCATCATGTGAGACCCTCCTATCAAATTGCCATGGCCTCCCCAAAAGCATGTGACAAGCTTCCATCGGTACCACATCACAAAGCACTTGATCTTCATACTTGCCAATCGAAAATGCCACAAGAACTTGTTTTGTCACCTTGATGTTTCCACTATCATTAAGCCATTGAAGACGGTAGGGTCGTGGATGCTTCAAGGTAGGCAGCGCCAATTTCTCGACAAGTTCATTGCTCGCGACATTCGTGCAACTTCCTCCATCAATAATCACACTACACACTTTCCGGTTCACGAAGCATCGAGTATGAAACAAATTCTCACGCTGATTATTTTCTTCTTTCTTCACTTGTGCACTAAGAGCTCTCCTCGCCACTAATAGTTCTCCATCGACTGGGTATTCACCATCGCTGCAATCCTCAAGTGGTGGCATGTCCTCATCTACTTCATCTTCCTCATCCTCCGACTCAAGCTGACCTTGTGCGTTTATCACCATAACCCTCTTGTTTGGGCACTCGCTGGCTATATGTCCTGAACCTCTACATTTGAAACACTTTATATCACGTGTTTTAGTAGAATTAGCCTCTTTGTTACCTTGTGTAGCCCCTGGTTGTTGTACGACGTTTTTCAAAGTGTCAAATTTAGGCTTGTTTGCTTGAAATTCATCTCGTCTAGAGGCTGCCCTCCACGAATTTGTTGACGACATACTTGGTCCTCTCCTAGCCATGTTCCTTCGCTTTAGTTGCTGCTCCGCTTTGACGGCTTGGTGCACCATATCGGTCAACTCCACGTGATGTTGCATCTCCACGACATCCGCTATCTCACGATTTAGTCCATGCAAGAATCTGGCCATCGTTGCTTCTCTGTCCTCCACCACGTTTGCCCTTATCATTGCCACCTCCATCTCCTTGAAATACTCATCTACACTCTTTATTCCTTGAGTTAGACGCTGCAATTTGTTGTACAACTCCCGATGGTAATAACTTGGAATGAATCGCCGCCTCATGATGGCTTTCATCTCCTCCCATGTCTCCACCGTGCGCTCTCTATTTCTCCTCCTTTCTTTCAACAACTGATCCCACCATATTATGGCATAATCAATGAACTCAATCGCTGCGAGCTTCACCTTCTTCATCTCCGAGTAGTTATGACACTCGAACACCATCTCTATCTTTTGCTCCCACTCCAAATAGACTTCAGGTTCATTTCTCCCCTGAAAAGAAGGTATGGTCACCTTTATACTCCCCAAATCATCATCCCTTCCAGGCCTTCCCCTCCTAGCTTCTCTATTCCCATTACCACGCCCAAACCTGCCCCGGTTATGTTGACGCTCTTCTCCACCATCTTCAGCAACCTCGTCTTCAACACCTTCCGATACATCACCCTCTTCTTCAGCTCTTTGTGCTCGTCTATTGGGAACATTTGGTGCATGATTTGCTGCCGTCCCTTCTATTCCATCAATCCTCGCATTTAGTTGCTCAAACTTCTCCGTCATCAACGCCACGAATGCCTCCATTTGAAGATTTCGATTAAGTGGTGGTTGTACGTATCTCCCACGATCAGATTCGTTTCCTGACATTTAAAATATATATTTTTTTTTATTAAAAAAAACGTATCTGTTAGAGGACCTCACAAACACTCACTCACGTGTTTCTCTCAATAATGTATCCGCTCAACACTCGTGTTTAGAAATAAAATGGCTTTTACCCTCAAATAATCTCACACTCTTGCCTTTTTCCACTCTAGTGTTTTCTTTTGTTCTTAATCAGACTAAGTAAACAACAAGTGTTTCGAGTAGCAATTCAATGTGTGAAACAACTCAACAAATCACGAGACTCAAAAGCAAAGGATAAGATATGAGATAAACAACCCACACTACGTAAACTAAAATGCTCAATTACCAATTCTAGAATCAGACCATAAAACAAAACAAACAAAAATACTACAACGATAGACTGAATTCTTTCTTCATTTGGCTTTTTCTTTTTTTTGCTTTTTTTTTTTTTGCTTTTTTTTTTTTGCTTTTTTTTTTCTTTTTTTTTTCTTCCTTTTTTTTGCCTTTTTTTTTTAAATTATAATGATAAGAAAACAAAGAAAACTGAAAGTTGTGCGAAAAAAAAAAATGGGGAAAACCTACTTTTTTTGTGCTTTTTTTGTGTTTTTTTTGTGTTTTTTTTTTGTTTTTTGTTTTTTACTTGAAATGATTCAAACGAAAATTAAAATAAATGATAGACAAACTTTTCCTTAGAACCCAAGCTCTGATACCAAATGATATGATCCTTACCAACAAATGTGATAAGACCCAATAACAATGATTGGAAAAAGACCCCAAGATCTGCAAAGGACTAGAATGTTGAGACTTGACCCAATATCTAGAGAGATAAGAACCAAGCCTACAATATATATGACGCCACACCAAGATACTCAAGATGATCACTTAAGAATCAAGATGATAAGTCAAGTTGCTGAACGCCACAAGAAAACTTGATAAGTTCAAAAAGTCTTTTCAAGAACAAGAAAGACACAAACTCACATATATTTCATTCAAAGGGGAATTGTCCCTGATTACATTCTCCTAAACACTTATTTATAGCCTTGGAGAGGCTTTACAATCAGCCAAAAACGTTTTGCTCCAACAGCTCTAAAAACAACATTTAAGACACTAGTAATAAAAGCTTAAATCTAAATGCAAATAACTCTCAGCCCTTATAACATTGAAACTGAAAGTTTTTGACATAAAAACACACAAAACAACACACTAAATGGGTATAAACACCCCAAATTCGTCCAACTATTCTGAGTGGTTACAAAAGTAACTCCCAAAAGAGTGAACAGCCTTATTTATTGTTAGAAATGTGGATCCAATGCCTAAAAACGACCTAGGCATTCTGATTACTCTTGTAGAACCTTAATCATTGTAATTAGGCTCTCTTGCTTTAGATTTGCCTCAACTTTGGGCCCAAATGAGCTAACTTGTTGAATCAGCCCATTTAGAGCCTCTTTGAATTGTTTGGCCTTAAACCTTGTGAGAGGCCCACTAGGCAAACTTAATGGATCACTTGAAAGTTTTCTTTTAGTCATCTCAGGTCCACTTGTATCCATTTGAACTCCTTGATCACTTGCATCCACTTTAGCTCCTCGATTCGCATCAGTTATAAACCAAACGATAATTTACTCCTTCGAGGGAAGGTCGCAAAAAATCTCCATTTATAAGTAAATGACACATCATTAATGCTTAGCCAAGATGTCAATACACCAATTTTGACCAGCCACCTTTTAAATTGGTTTGATCACTCACATCCTTTCGCAGGGCCTAGAGGGAGGATTACTAGGGATTGAGTCTAAGTGTGTAAACCACTTAGTCCAAAAGATCAACTTTGAAAAACAATCCGCCGAGCGGAGGTCTTGTCTCACTGTCTCACTTTCGGATTTAGCTCATTGAGCAATGATCAGTGCAAAGCGCCCTTGAGTACTCTCATTTAAGAGAGGGCCACGAGGGTGACTCTTAGTCTGGCGACAATTGCACTTTTCATTAGTGTTGGGGATCGTGGGTTACAAACAACAAGTATAACCCTCCCACTTAGTTTTTGGAGTTGGTACATCGACTCTTATAAGTTCGGAAACGGTTTTCCTAGTTATAGAGCGATAGAGCGGACAATTAGAAGAGAATCCTAGATATTCATGTTCAGAGCAGTATTAGTGCATAAAGGCACAAGGTACATACTCGATCTTTTCCTATTTTCTATTTCGGGAAAGTGCGTGAGGGAAGTGTGAACTGCAACTCACTCGAACACTTGAAAGTTTGAGATTACACATATTTTTATTTTTCGGCTTGTCGACAAGGAGACCTCCCACTCAAATTTTCAAGAGCATATAGATTTTGAACATATGTGATATAGATATAGTTTTGAAAACTTATTTGATTTGGATGACAAAATATTTTCAAGTTTGAAAGTCAAAACGGTTTTTCAAAATTCAAACTAGTTTTGTAAAAATTCAATTTCAATTAAAGTTTCAAACATCAAACCATTTTAATCTTACACATCACGTTTATAATCTTATAAAAAACATTTTTGCTCAAGAAATTTTTTCATTAGAGTTCTATAACTCATGGTAGTGGGGCTGAAAATCCGGAATTCTAAAAAACTGGAGTTTCGAAACAGCCGCGCACCTCGGAGTAAAATCGTCATAACTGGCGGCTCCGATGTTCTTTTGACTTGAAACCGGTGGCATTTGACAGAGAACAGACAGCGCTTTAATTTGATTCAAGAATCATTAAATTTCGATTTCTGAGCAGAGAGTTATGCCACGTTTACTGCGGGTTTTACTCCAGCTCGAAGAAAAAGAAATAATTAAAGCTTGGTCCTTTTTAGGTGCGAAAAAGAATCGAGTGTTACGGAACGTTTTAGGATGTTGTTAAATCTTTTATTTGTGTTTTATTAGCAGGGTAATAACATGATATAAAAGAAAAAACAACATGCATAAAACGATTCAAGTAAAAATAAGAAACTAGTAAGACAAGAAAACTAGTCACAAAATTTTACTCGAAATTTCTCAAACCTTTAAAACACGTTTTTCAATATAAAAAATTAAAAACTTTTAGAACTGATTCTAATGTGTTTTAAAAACATCCAAAACTCATAGAAAAACAACATGATATTTAATTTAAAGGTAAGAGCAATAAATTAAAAAAAATCTAAGAAAACAATTCTAACTTGTCACAAAATTAGTAAACTTTCGAAAACGATTTTCAAGATCATAATTTTAAATACATGTACATGCATATCTTTGACCATAGCTCTGATACCATTTGTTGGAATTAATCTAGGGTTTAAGAAAAAGTTTAACGCTTCGGTAAGCGGCGGAATTTTAAAAATTTTCTTTTTCAAGTAAAACAGTTTTTACTAACCTAGACAAAGAGCAAGCACATGTAAATATAAACTATTATGAGCATAGAAATTTACTAACCTTTCTTGAATCTTGAACTTTGAGAAGCTTTTGGAAAGTTGTTGTTGTCGCACGAAAATGAACAACGATTAAATACCTCGGGCGGTTCGATCCAAGGCCGGACCAAGTGATCGCGCCCCGGCCAAAATTGGGAGCTCGTAGACCGAGCTGCTCCCTCCAAACCCTGAGGTGTGTTTGGGGGGGGGGGGGGTGTGACCGTGCCAAAGGTTGGCTGCCTACGTACCCTTTAGTCGGGATCAGGTCAGAACGTAGTTCAATTTGTGTATTGGGAGGCTATCTTGGGCTCGGAGGCTTTGTGAATCCAAGGCTTTAGAGGGGGACCGGGCTCGTAGCTTCTAGTGAAGACTTTAGAGGGGTCATTTGCCTCGTAGCTCGGAGTTCTAGCTCAAGGGCCAAGAAGCAGGTGAGCAGTATGTACTGCAGAGGCTCGGGTCGCAGAAGAGGAGCGCGCTCCCTCTCGTGGAGGGGGGTCCTTGACTTTCTGAGCCGAGGGAGGGGGATTGCGCGCTCTTGGAATGTCACAAGAGCACGAAAGAATTCTAAAGAGAAGAGAAATGTTCCAAGATGGAATTGTGTAAAATTCGGATTGTCGCGGGGCGCGCGAGGCTTCATGCCCAGGAGGGTGCGGGGCGCGCGGGACATGTCGCCCGGACGGGCGTGGGGTGCGCCGGGCGTGGGATATTGTCGGGCGCGGCATGGACAACGAAGAGGTGGCAAGGATGCTCGGCTGAGGTGGCAAGGATGCTCGGCCGAGGTGGCCGCGGTGGCGAAGAGGCTTGGCTGATACTGTTGTCGCACGAAAATGAACAACGATTAAATACCTCGGACGGTTCGATCCAAGGCCGGACCAAGTGATCGCGCCCGGGCCAAAAACGGGAGCTCGTAGACCGAGCTGCACCCTCCAAACCCTGAGGTGTGTTTTGCACTACTACAAATGTTTGATTATACAACCCACTTTCTACAACGCTTAACATAAGAACTTGTATGTCGCCGCGGCGAGATTTTGATTTTTTAATACCGAGAGTCTGTGTTTTTTAAGAACTTGTCTCGCCGCGGCGAGGTGATATTCCCGCCGCGGCGTAATAACCTCGCCGCGGCATGGAATATACGTTGCCGCGGCGAGGTTTCTACAACGCTTCTTTAAGCGTTGTAGAAGGGTGCTCGCCGCGGCAGGATTTGTATGTCGCCGCGGCGAGATTTTGATTTTTTAATACCGAGAGTCTGTGTTTTTTAAGAATAAAGTTGTATAGAGAAATTTTGAATGAAAAATAACATTGTCCACAGGAGAATAACATAAAATCCAAAATGAAAATACATTATCTAAATGTTCAATATCAAACAAAAATAGGATCTATATCCTTACGAAGTAGATGTGAAACATCGTCATCATCAAAATCATCCACCTCTTGATCAATTGGCGGTAATCCTGATGTGAACGGAGGAATGCTAGACATGTCTTCATCTTCTTCTTCGTTACCGTTTCTCTCTTTCATATGAACCACTAACGATAACTCAGGATTTGCTGGATCCGAAACATAAAACACTTGACTTGCTTGTGAAGCCAAAATAAATGAATCATTCTCGTAGCCAATCCGTCTAAAGTCGACAATTGTAACTCCTTCATTATCAACTTTAACGTGATTATTGTCTGCCCATTTGCACTGGAATAATGCGACTCGCAACCCGCAATAATCAAGTTCCCAAATATCTTCAATGTATCATTAATACTTCATAAAAGCATGTTTTGGATTCTTATCTTTTGCCGACGAAACATGTAAAAGCTTCAGCAAACAATGTAACACCACTATTTTGTACGGGATGCTTATTGTCTCGTTCCCTTGTGTAAAATGTAAAACCATTAACAGACCAAGCAGTGTACCTTGTAACCATTGAGGAAGGCCCGCCACATAGTTTACTCAACGTAGATGAATGTCCTGCCTCTTTAAATATGCGTTTTCCAAGCCAGTTTTGAAACAAACGGTTGTGCTCTTCTCGCAACCATTTTTCATTTCTACCCTTCTTTGGATTATTCACTCTCAACTCATTCAAACGAATATCCACAAATGGCTTGATCTCGGAAACGTTGTGTAGCACATGGAGACTTGCTTGCTCCCATTCTTTTCGGTTGACGATCGAATAAGTACCTATAATGAAACAAATACTTAAAAATAATGTTCATATATAATTTAAATAAACAAATAAAGTGTTAAAAAAATACCTTTAGATAGAGCTTTTGAATCAAAATTGGTATTCTTGGGTAACCCAATTTCGTCTGTTTTAGCTAAATACTCAGAACAAAACTCAACCGACTCTTCTGCTATGTAATTTTCAACTATGCTTCCTTCCGGCCTATTGTAGTTCTTCACGTATCTTTTCAACACTTTCATATAACGTTCGATTGGATACATCCACCGTAAAAACACGGGCCCTCCTAATTTCACTTCACGTACCAAGTGGACGGTTAAGTGGATCATTATGTCGAAAAACGAAGGTGGAAAGAT
Organism: Urtica dioica subsp. dioica; assembly: GCF_054948205.1. Lineage (NCBI taxonomy): Eukaryota > Viridiplantae > Streptophyta > Magnoliopsida > Rosales > Urticaceae > Urtica > Urtica dioica. The sequence goes on along the minus strand of NC_142760.1, from coordinate 21,038,619 downwards.
CTTTTCGAGCAAGCACAGAGTTTTCACCAATTCCGACTGCATTAAATCCAATCGAGTTGGATCGATGACCTTCGAGCAAATCGAGTTAAAGAATACACATATCTTTGATATTGCAAATCTCACATCTTTTGGCACAATTCCTCGCAAAGCAAGAGGCAACATTTGTTGTAGCAGCACATGACAGTCGATTTGACGAATGATCTTCGGGGACTTTAATAGAAGCAAACCAGTTACACAATTTCTTTTTCTCCTTTCGATCTAGAGTGTACTTTGCCGGTGGTAATTTTGTTTTTTTCCTACCCCCCTCCTCGGGATGCAAAATGCTTCTTATATTCATCTCTTTGATATCCAATCGAGATTGTATTCCGTCTTTCGATTTATTTGGATCATCAAGAAGTGTACCATTAAGCGATTCGCAAACATTTTTCTCGATGTGCATAACATCCAGACAATGCCGGACGTAGTGTGTCTTCCAATAAGGAAGGTCGTAGAAAATCGATTTCTTCTTCCAAGGATTCTCTTTGAACGATTCTTTAGTACTAGCACTCTGCTTTCATTTCCCAAGCACTTCATTGACGTCTTTAACCATCTCATAGACATCTTCACCAGACAAAATTCTAGGAGGGGGTCGTTCTTCTGAATTTCCATCAAACGCTTGTTTAAATCTTCTATACGAGTGATCTCTTGGTAAGAATCTTCTATGACCCAGAAAAACAGTTTTCTTACCATGCTTCAAACGGATGGAAGATGTGTCTTTCATGCAAATCGGACAACCAATCGAGCATTTCACAGAGTATCCTGACAAGTTTCCATAGGCCGGAAAATCGTTAATAGTCCACATTAACATTGCCCTTAAGTTGAACGAATCTCCATGGTAAGCGTCTTTAACTTCCATCCCTTTCTCCCATAACATCTTCAAATCATCGACCAACGGTGCCAAATAGACATCAATATCATTTCCTGGTTGATTCGGTCTTGAAATCAAAAGCGTTAACATCAAGAACTTTCTCTTCATACATAGCTTTGGAGGGAGATTGTAGTTCACAAGTATAACCGGCCAAACACTGTATTTACTGCTCATCATGCTGAACGGGTTCATTCCATCAGAAGCTAGACCTAGGCGCAAATTTCGAGTATCAACACTGAAATCCTTATACTCTAAATCGAATGATTTCCACTGTGCAGCATCAGCAGGATGTCTCAACATACCATCATCGATACGCTTTTCGGAGTGTCAAACCATGTTCTTCGCGTGTTTGACACTATTAAACATTCGACGAAAGCGCGGCATTGGAGGAATGTACCATAACGACTGAAATATATTTAACGAAAATCAGTAATAAATAATGAATATGAGCTACATGTATTTCCTAATCAAGTGATGAAAATGTACATACCTTAACTGGAACTCATTTAACCCCGTTACATGGAATTTTACCCTTCTTCCACCGTGACTCTTTGCACGTCGGACATTCATCTAGATCTTCATACTCGTGTGTATATAAAACACAATCATTTGGGCACGCATGGAATTTCTCGTACTTCATGCCTAATGTACCCAAAGTCTTCTTTGCTTCATACATACTTAAAGGAACTTTATTGTCTTTTGGAAATGCTTCTTTCAGTGTTTCCAACAATAGAGTAAAACTAGTGTTTGTCCAACCCCCCCACGCCTTCAAATGAAATAATGTAACTAAAAATGACAACTTCGAATAGCTTGTACACCCTTCATATAATGGTGTCTCCGCATCATTCATCATGGACTCAAACAATTCCGGTCGCTCAACAAAATCGTCCTCCAAATCATTCATCATTCCGCACATATCATCAATATCATCTTCAACATTATCCTCATTTGCCGTAGAACGAAAAACCTCACCATGGTAGAACCATCTTTGATACGAGGTCATTATTCCATATGCAAACAAATGGGTCCGAACGACATCAATCGAAAAATGTCTATGATTTCCACATTTAATACAACGACAACGAATAGATTTCAAATCTACCATGTTCTCTCTAGCAAAATCACAAAACTCATCTACACCTTTCCGATATATCTCATTCAATCTATTCTCCCACATCCACTTTCTCATATTCATAGAAAAACCCTAATTATACAAAAAATTGCCAATTCTAATTAGTAAACTATCAAGAGAACAACAATTAGAACAAGTTAAAGAAGAACTTACAAGATTTGAATGTGTAGATGAGACTAGTAAATGAGGACGCTCTAGAATGAGTAGGAAAGGTACTGGAAATATTTTTTCGAGTGAGGTTATGAGGGAGTTCAAAGTGAAAAAGACTAGAAATGAGAATTTATATCACGAGTCTCGTGTCACTCGCCGCGGCGACATTTCTACTTCGCCGCGGTGAGACATTCTACAACGCTTCAAAAAGCGTTGTAGAATGTCCTCGTCGCGCCAAAAATATGCTTCCGCCGCGGCAACTAAATCACGCCGCGGCGAGGTACAAATCTCGCCGCGGCAGGAGTCCTGCGCCGCGGTGGGAACACGTCGTCGCCGCGGCGAAAATCTTACCGAGAGCACCATGTTCCAGACATATAGTCTCGCCGCGGCATCATACATTTTACGCCGCGGCAAATGTATTCCTCACCGCGGCGACAATTCGTTGTCGCTGCGGCGAGGATTCTACAACGCTTGTTTAAGCGTTGTAGAAAGGTTTCGCCGCGGCGAAAATTGTATACTGCCGCGGCGAGGACATCTAGGGTTACCTCGCTGCGGCGATGGCACATTTTCACCGCGGCGAGAATTTTCTGGGTAACCCTCGCTGTAGCGAGAATTTGGTTTCGCCGCGGCGAGGCTCCTACAACGCTTATTATAAGTGTTGTAGAAGCATCTCGCCGCGCCGAGAAATATACATCACCGCGGCGAGATCCTACAACGCTTAGAATAAGCGTTGTAGGGGCGTTTTAAAATCCGAAAATTTCAAATTTTTTTAACTACCCGCCCATTTCATATTCTATACTTAGCGTTTTTTTTTTTCAATTTTCCCTCATTCTCATTCCTTATTCTACTTCATTTCTTCTCATCTCTCTCTCCACTACTCATCTCTCTCGTCCCTCTCTCTCTCTCCGCCACTCTCTTGCCGCCCCGCCCCTCTCTCGCCACCACTCTCTCTCTCTCGGCCCCTCTCTCTCTCTCCGTCCCTCACCTCGCTGAGCCCCCGCGCCCTCGCCCCGCGCGCTCTCTCCCTATCTCCGACCCTCACCTCACTCATCTCTCTCGGCGCCCCCTCCCCCGCCCCCTCCCTCACCTCGCCGTGCGCCCACGCCGCCCTCCGGCCCTCACATTGCCGCGCGCCCTCCGATTATCACCTCGCCGTGCGCCCTCACCTCGCCGCCTTCGGCCATTACCTCTCCGGCCCTCATCTCACCACCTTCTCTTCGCCGCCCTTGTGCTCGTCCAACTCCGGGTAATGTTTTTGAACATATTTACATGGACTTATTTAGTGTGAATTCGATATTGATTTGAAATTAGGAGATATTGTATTGGATTTGAGTTTATTGAATTTAAGTTTGATATTGATTTGATTTGAGAAATATATTTGATATTAGATTGAATTGGGATTGAAATTGTTTAGAATTGGATTGGATTTGAGTTTATATTGTGATTGGAGTTGAGTTTATATTGGATTTTTGTTACATTTGAGTTGAAATTTTGATTACATTTGAGTTGAAAATTGAAATTATGTTTTGAATTTTGTTTATTAGATTCAATGTCGTCCACTACTACTACTTCTAGCGGTAGTGGTAAAAGAAAAATTAGAAGACAACTAGCGCTTAACTCCGATGAACAAGGAAAACGAAGAAACACTCTTATGGGTCGGGTTAATAAGGCTAAAACACTTGGTAAAAAAATCCCGGTACACTTTGATGATAAAGGGCAACCAATCGGTAAAGAGGGTGATGAGTTGTCGAGTTACTTTGGTGTGTTAGCAAGAGAACACGTTCCACTTTCGATGCGTGATTGGAGATGTAAAGACAACGCCCAAATTAAAGAACGGATTCGGAACGAAATGCAAGAAGGATTTACGATTCCTATCGAACAAAAACACGATTGCCTTATGAGAGTCGGAGAAGCCGCAAGGTTATTTCGTCATGAGATATACAACGATCTACTCAAAGACATAATCAACGAACCAATCGCCTTAAAGAGACCGGCTTGTACTTTGAAATACTATACAAGTATCACCGAAGAAGATTGGATAGCATTTGTTGAGTATAGACGAACCGAAATGTTCAAACAAACATCGGAACATGGGAAATCAAATATCGGAAAAAGTGTGTACAAATCTCGAACGGGCCGAAATGGATATCGAAAGCTTGATCAAGAAAAGGTTAGATTCATTTTTTTCTTTTAGTAATTTTAAATGTTGCAATTATATTTTAATTTATTATGTAATTACTTCTTACTAGCATGACGAAACGGGGGAATGGCCTACGTAAGAGGAACTTTGGATTGACTCGCGAATGAAAGACGTAGATAACTACAAGGATGAGAAAGACAAATTGATGGGAGAAAAAATCGTAAGTTCTTTACCTTTGTTATAACAATTAACCTTGTAATTTTATTTTCAAATAATTTTATGTGTAGAAAACGTTATCACAACAAGCATCGCAAGGGACATGGTTGCCGGAATTGGGAAAGAGTGTTTTGCAAGAAGCTTTGGGAACGTCGCGAGTTTGCGGTCAATCCAAACACACGTCGCGTTTTAAGTACTTTGTTCCTCCAACGCCCAACGAAGAAGTAATGAAGATGCGTCGGGAAATGAGCGAGTTAAAGTCTTTGGTGATGAAGGCCTTCGGTGGAAATAGTAGCATTAATGTCGAGTCGCCTAGTGTCGAGCAAGTAGAAGAGAATCTCAACGCGAAGGTTGTTGATGATAAAGAGATGGCAAATGTTGAAGAACACGTCAATGAAGCGGTCTCTTTAGGTATGTTTAATTTTTTTTTATCTATTTATTAAAGATAAATGTTTTGGTATTAAGTTATTGATAAAATTCTTGATTCGCTTAGAACACGACGATGTTGATGATCGTCCGAAGATCGATCCTATCATTGTTGATGATCGTCCGAAGATCGATCCTATTGTTGTGGAAAAACCCAATAGTGTTCGTGCTAGTTGCTCTTTGAATCCAACCACGCCGGTGACACCGAGTTCGGATGAAAGCGTCGAGTGTCTTCTTTTCATTGATGACACCGAGTTCGGAGGCACAATTCATGTTGCAAATGGGCGAGCGTACATGAATGGAGGCGTAGTTCATTTCTCACCTTTGGAGGAAGGAAATTTACGCGTGGCCGTTTTGGGGGTTTTGATTAAAAAAGCAAAATTGCCAATTCCCACCGAAGAATCTCAAACCATTGAAGATGCTATAGGCGGGTTTGTCTCGTGGCCGAAGAGACTCATGGAAATGGACACGGGAATAGAGAGTCGCGGTCCGGTTTGCAAACAACTCTAAAAGCTCGGTTTTGAGAGTGAAGCTAGCATCGATGATGCTAAGAAGATTCCATACAAGGTGATTAATCCCAAGTATCGATTGCTTGCTCAACATGCCAACAAAGTAATGTTACCGGAAGGGGATGTGATTATGGTCAATGTTAGTCCAAGTCTCGCGGCTATCCTGATTCCGGTGTCATTTGAAGACATTTCCGATTTTTTGCAATACTTGGAAATTGGCGCGGGGAGCATAACGGTTTATATGGAGTAAGAGTTTTCTTTATATGCGTTTTTTAATATCAATATTCAATATTTAGTGTTTTGATCAACTAAATATTTGTTTGTCATAGCTATCTACGCTCGAGGCTAGAAAAGGCGAAGAAGACTCGAAATTATTGTTTTATAAATCCGAGCTTAAGTTCGTATATCGAAAATGACGACGAGGAGGCTTATTTGTCAAAACGAGTCAAGGACGTTGGAAACGTGGTACGAGATTGCAAATTTGGTGAATTAGTTTTGATGCCGTACAACAAAGGTGCGCATTGGATGCTCGTTGTCCTCGACCTTTGGAGAAATAGCGCTATGTTCTTTGACCCGTTGAGAAATAAAATCCCAATCGATTTAAATCGATTGATAAAAAGGTAATATTTTGATTTCTTAAATAATTTTTATTATAAATCGTTCTAGATGTTTTTTCTGTTATAATCTCCGTGTTATATAGGGTTCTTGTTGATTTCAAGCTCGAGCATCAAAACGTCCATAGTAACGGGCAATCAATGTACATCAAGGCTTGGGACGCTTCGAGACAAACGGGAAACACGGAATGCGGGTATTTTGTGATTTCTTATATGCGTGATATAGTCGTAGGAGGTGTAGGAAAATTAGAAAATAAGAAATCCTATACAAAGGAGGATTTAGAGAGAGTTAGAGAAGAATGGGTAAGTTATGTTCAAACATTTATTAACAGTGATGATTAGCTAGTTTTTTTTATTGAATTCTGGATTGGTTGTAGATGTATATATTAGATTTTGAATGTTTTGAAGATGAGGATATTTGAAGATGAATGTATATATTAGATATTTTTTGTATTGAAGATTATTTTCAAGTGCTAGCATCGTGTAAAAACAGATTTCGGATTGAAAATAAATGATTCTCGCCGCGGCGAACTATACTTCTCGCCGCGGCAAGTAATTCGAGCCATGGCGGGAAATATTATTCGCCGCGGCGAGAAAAGATACCGAGAGCAGGCAAATTAGAAATCTTAGTCTCGCCGCGGCGAGATTTTTTCTTCGCCGCGGCGAGTTTTAAAAAAAAAATCATCGCCTTCCTACAACGCATAATTATCCGTTGTAGAATAATCTCGCCGCGGCTAAGATTTGACGTCACCGCGGCGAATTTCTCACCGCGGCGAAGTGTAATATTCGCCGCGGCGAGTTGATTCGACAACGCTTGACAATCCGTTGTAGAATGTTGTCGCCGCGGCTCGGAACGTACCTCGCCGCGGCAAATAACTCGCCGCGGCGACGTATATTTCTCGCCGCGGCGAAGTGATTCTACAACGGATTGAAGATCCGTTGTAGAATATGTCGCCGCGGCGAGAAATATACTTCGCCGTGGCGAGATGTTTGAAAATATTTAAAAATTACACAATGTGTTGTCGGTCGTTTTCGGAAAACCCGAGACGCCAAGAAGGCACGTCGCTCAAAGGACCGATGGTCAGGCCGGAGGTCCTGAAGAGCGGCAAATCTTCAAGCCCTCGCCCAAACTCCTGACTCCTCGAGTCGAGCTTCGCTCATCGAGTCGAGCCTTGAGTCAATCTCCTCGAGTCGAGCTTCGCTCCTCGAGTCGAGCCTTTAATTGTTCCTCGAGTCGAGCCTCGAGTCATTTTCAAGTCGAGCCTCGAGTCATTCTCGAGTCACTCCTCGAGTCAAGTCGCTAGTCGCTCTCGTCGAGCCAAGCCTTGCTCCTCGAATCGAGTCACTCTCGTCAAGTAGAAACCTCATATTTCACGTGAGAAGAATGACATTCGAAGGCCCGCAAGAACCCGGCCGAGACGAGCCGTCCATCACGCACACAGCGCGCTACGCCGGCCGGCCGTGCAGCAAACGGCGCGCCGCGCCATACAGGCGCGCGCCGCGCGCTCCATGCGCCGCGCGACCTGCGCCGTGCCTGGTGACCCTCGCGCCGCGCCCGGTGACACGCGCGCCGCGCCCCTTGCGCCGCGCGCCGCGCGCCGCGCGTTGTGCGCCGCTCTTTGTGCGCCGCGCGCGTCGTGCGCCTCCACTTGATGGCATGCGCGATCCTAGTCCCACATGGACGAAAAAGGGACCTTCTAAGGCTCCCAAACACCTATAAATACCCTCTCTCATTGAGGGGAAGATCCATCCCAAAATATCGAATAATTCTCTTCATCTCCTATCGACACGCTCGATTTCTCTGCTTCTCTGGATGCCATATTTGGCCTGAAGCAGACTCTCTTCTCCCTCCCTCGTTCTCAAAGGTTCCGAAGCACTCACGGGGACTTCCCGGACGTCGCTCCCTTTGGCCGAACGTTCTCCGGTGCTCAAGCACGCCCCTAGGGTTCTCAACTAGAGCTACCCTCGCGCGTCTATCACGCTAGACGCGTGCGCGATCTCCGAAGTTCTGGGACGCTGCCGAGGACTCCTCGCACCCCGTTTCCTTCGTCGAGCACGCCTCTCCACCAAGGCTCCGCGCCTCATACTGCGTCTTTCACGCTTGAACTACGTTCTGACCTGATCCCACGCACGGGTACGTAGGCAGCCGACAACCAAGGCACGGTCACTCATCCTCCTCACCCCCTACCTCTCCCGAGAGGCGGGTTGATCGGAGAGAACCCTAGCTCGAGACTATCGAGTTCCCGCTCTTGGCACGGGTGCGATCACTTGGTCCGGCCTTGGATCGAACCGCCCGAGGTTTTAAATAGTTGTTCATTTTCGTGCGACAACATTTTGGCGCTAGAAGGAGGGGACTTCCCGACCTATTCAGCCCGAAATCCCTTCTATTCATCTTCTTCTTTTCTTCTGCGAACTCAACCTTCTCGAACTTGAGAAATGATGAGTAGCCAACCACCCGTACGTTCTGAGGGCGTGAACAACCCCGAAAACGTCGCTAGGACCAAGAAATACTTCTTGCGCTCCCGAGCGCATGGTGACGAAGAGTCGCTCCACGAAGAGAGCTCGACCCGCTCACCATCTCCATCTCCTGATAGCAGGGACAACCGCATCATGGAGTTAGAGGAGAGTATCCACCGACTGAAGGCGAGGAACGCAAGGTATCACAGCCAACTGGCTGCGAAGCAACCTATGCGTGACACGACGATCCCCGACGGGGATCCTGAGAACCTCAACGAGGAAAGCCGCGACCCTGATTATGAGGATACTGGTGACTCGGAGGATGTCGAGACTTCTCTCACGAAGGACGGGGGACTCCCCGCCGTGTTTGAAGCCGGTCCATCGAATCCCCTACCCCGAACAGGCGATGCGCCGGTAACTTCTCAAGAGGGGAATTCCCGACGTTCGGCCCTCGACCGACTAGGTCCGAGGGAGAATGTTGCGGAAAGTCAGGGCGCGCGGAGAGCGCACCGCCGCAAGCAGAGCCGGCACCTCCGTACGGCCAGCCCTGATCTTAGGGACCACCTCACTGCTCAACGCATTGGGCGTGGCAATGATCTGAGAGAGCGACTAAGCTCTAGACCCAACATCCCGCTGGCAGCCCCAACTAAAGGGAACCGCCGCGCAGGACAGGGGTCTAACGAGAGGCTGCAGGTGACTCCTCCCGATCAAGGGGTTACTCCAACGACCGGTCTCGATGTGGTCACTATGATCCACAACCTTCGAAATGAGGTACGAGATCTCCGAGAATACGGAATAGGTGGAAGTGCCTACGGAGTCGTTGTGGAGAATTCATCGCCTTTCACTACTCAGATATTGGCTGAGGTTTGTACGGGGAATTTCAAGCTCCCGAACCTCGCTCCCTATGATGGGAAAGCAGATCCTGCTTACCACATCCAGCACTATGAAACCTGGATGACGATGCAGGGTGTTTCTCCTGGTGCCATGTGCCAAGCCTTTAGTTTGACCCTCGCCGGACCCGGCTTTGAGTGGTTCAAAATCTTAAGACCAGGAAGCATCCACTCGTTCAAAGACCTGAAGGACATGTTCCTGGCGCGGTTCGCTACGTCTATGGTCCAAAAGAAGACCAAGATGTACCTGTGGTCAATCAGGCAAGAGAGTGGCGAGTCTCTTAGACGATACCTCGCCCGATTCACAGAAGAGTCAAACAAGGTCGACCGCTTTGACGATAGTGACGCAATTGCCGCTATCATAGAAGGCTTGCGCACGAGTGACTTCTGTTGGAATCGATCTAGGGTTTAAGAAAAAGTTTAACGCTTCGTTAAGCGGCGGAATTTTAAAAATTTTCTTTTTAAGTAAAACTAGTTTTTACTAACCTAGACAAGAGCATATGCATGTAAATAAAACTAATATGAGCTATTAAAGTTGCTAACCTTTCTTGAAGCTTGAACCTTGTAGAAGCTTTTGGAAAGTTGCAACGCTCGTCTCCCCTCGCAGCACGTCTCTCTTTCTTTCCTCGGCACCTCGAGCAACCACGAAAGTTTCTATCACTACATCACTCGAAAAGAAGGAATCAGTGAGTGGGCACTTTTAAACACTACGACTTAAGAACAAGTCTTGAAGTCGCAGAGCTAAACGCTAGGTCGAGTGAGGACCTAGGTGCCAAGACAAGAGAAAACCGAAAATAAACTAGAGAGAGAGAGAGGAGGACTTCGGCCAAGTTCTAGAGAGAGAGTCTCTCAAATCTCTTAAACTTGGATGAATGAATTGTGAGGAAATGGGGCTCCTATTTATAGGAGAGGTCTCACCTTCAATAAGGTAGTTTCCTCTTCTATAGAATATCACATATTCATGAGCAAAAATCCTTCATTTCCCATTCCATGTTGGGCGCCCAAGGCTGCCTCCTAGAGGCTAGGATTTGTTTCCTTTTTTGTTCCTTGGCTTTCCCTTTTCTCACTTGGCCGAATTTCCTACAAGCATGTGTGGGAAATTTGTTTCCTCTTTTTCTTTTGGCAAGTATCTAAATACATTTATGCACAAAATAAACTCTCTTTCCTTGGGTATTATGGGCGCCCATTTCACTTCTAGAAGGAGCTTCTAGAAGCTTCTTCATTTATTCATGAGAACATGAAAAAGGCCCATTAAGAGTTTTCAATAAAATTCTTATGAAATGAAATTAATTCACAAGGCCCAATGATCAAGTCATGGCCGAGTGAAACATGTCACAAAATGACCTTGTCAAAAAAATTTATTGACATTCATTTCATCCTTTGTCTCAAAAGACAAAAATACCCTTTTAACTATTTTCGTTCTTGTTTTGGCTTAGCTTCCAGTTTAACTATTCCTATCGATGTGATTCGTGACAGTGACCTCATGGACCCAAATGAACAAAGCTTTAGCTAAACACTTGGACTCAAAAGTTCACAAACCTTTTCCAAGTTTAGCTTAATGCCAACTGACTCCACTAAAGAGCTGACACTGAAAATCTCTCGGTTCAAATGAATTTATTTTCTACTCAAGAATTCGACCTAATTATGATGAGCGGATCCACTGAATATTATCTATGCTACCCTTCATGAATGTCATCAGCTAGTCGGGATTTACTAAATTACCATTTTACCCTTCTAGCTGTTATTTCCTCAACTCCTTTGTCGCTTGTGAATAAGTTAGAAACAATGTATTGACGAGGAGCTAACAAGTCACATTGTTTCATCCAAAAGAGTCAAGACTCAATTTGGACACTGGCCAGTTCATTTATTCACACTCCAAGGAACAAAGCATGAGGTGACATACATTGCATTTCAGCAATCTTGTACATGAATTCCATATCTATGAGAACTTCACAAAGTTACTCATGACAGACTCACAACTTAGTACTTCACCAATAGGCCTTGTTCGGAATCACATAGTGAGTCCGAACTTTGACTTTCTCAAATGAGAATACTAAGGTGTGAAATGGCATGTCTCATTTCAGGATTAAGGTAAGCATGATGCAATTCATACATAGTGACTTCGAGACATAAGAGGTTAAATGGTTTGTTCTTATCTTGTCTCTAGAAGTGCACTGGTCAATTCAGTACCTTCGGAAGATACCTAGAAGAACTATAGAGTTCCTAACTCTCAATGCCTCATAACCAGACATCATAGATTCTTCTAACAATCATACTGAGGTCAATAGTCCTTTGACCCTAAGATTGCGAATATATCGTTTTAAGCAAACTACGAAGAGTTTGTTCATGCAAATCTACATTTGTCTCTTCGCAAGTTGTTAAGTTTGTTTATGGACTAAAAGACTATGGTTTTATCATAAAGCTTCAGACAAGGAAGATTGAATGAACGTTTCAACTTTATTAATGAATAAGCAATTACAAGCAAGAGTCTTCGTAAGACTATATGACATCAAATGTACATAAATAGACACTACTACTCTTCTTGTGGGCACCATTGACAACAAACTCCCACTTGACTCAAAGAAGATGTGAGTAGTCCTACATGCCTAATCCCTCTCGAAGTTGGTCGAAGACCATGTTCGCTAGGGCCTTGGTGAATGGATCTTCCAGAGATCTACTTCACCTCCACGTCTCCGCGTTGCGCGATCTCTCAAATCAAATGGTATTTCCTCTCAATATGTTTAGAGCGCTTATGGCTTCTAGGTTCCTTTGAGTTAGCGACAGCCCCACTATTATCACAATAAAGGGTCATGGGCTCGTCGACGTTTGGAACAATTTCCAAATACTTAAGATATTTTCTAAGCCATACAGCCTCTTTGGATGCTTCACAAGCAGCCACATATTCTGCTTCCATTGTGGAGTCAGCAATGCAAGATTGCTTAATACTTCTCCACACAACAGCTCCACCATTAAGGATGAACACAGATCCCGAAGTGGATTTCCTGGAATCCTTATCCGCTTGAAAATCGGAGTCGGTATATCTCGTCATAGTCAGGTCAGTACCTGAGTATGTAAGCATCAAGTTCCTAGTTCTTCGAAGATACTTAAGAACATGCTTAACAGCAATCTAGTGCTCGGGTCCAGGGTTGGATTGGAAACGGCTAACTACGCCAACGGCGAAACAGATGTCAGGTCTAGTGCAAAGCATAGCATACATAAGGCTTCCTACGGCAGAGGCGTAAGGAATTTTCCTCATGTCTTCAATCTCTTGTGCAGTCTTGGGAGACTGGTCCTTAGAGAGTGAAACTCCATGCCTAAAGGGTGTTTGACCCCTCTTGCAGTCTTGCATCGAGAAGCGATCCATCACCTTATCAATATAAGATGCTTGAGAGAGCGACAGGGTCCGGTTTTTCCTATCTCGAAAGATTTGGATCCCCAGAATGTACGCGGCTTCTCCTAGATCCTTCATATCGAATTGCTTTGCTAGCCAGACCTTAACCTCAGATAACTTACCCACGTCATTACCAATGAGTAGTATATCATCGACATATAGTACCAGAAACACAACTTTGCCTTCGTGTATTAACTTGTAAACACAAGGCTCATCTATTGACTGTTCAAAGCCGAAGCTCTTTACAGTTTCATCGAATCTAATATTCCATGACCTAGATGCTTGCTTTAGTCCATAAATGGATTTAAGCAACTCACAAACCTTGGTCTCTTGACCTTTATCCACGAAACCGTCTGGTTGAGCCATGTAAATGCGCTCGTCAAGATTGCCATTCAGAAAGGCTGTCTTGACATCCATTTGCCAGATCTCATAGTCGAGAGCTGCAGCTATGGATAGGAGTATGCGGATGGATTTAAGCATCGCGACTGGCGAGAAGGTTTCTTCATAGTCAATCCCTTCTTGTTGGGTATAACCCTTCGCCACAAGTCGTGCTTTGAACGTCTCAACGTTCCCATCAGGACCCCTTTTCTTCTTGTATATCCACTTACACCCTACGGGTTTAATCCCTTCAGGAAGGTCTACAAGTTTCCAGACTTTGTTGACATACATCGAGTGCATCTCAACTTTCATGGCGTCAAGCCAAAGGTTTGATTCAGAACAAGCCATTGCTTGGCTATAGGAAACAGGATCATCCATGTCAGAGACGGCTACAAGAGAGTCTCCATAAGACATGTACCTGTCAGGCTTTTGAGTAGCCCTCCCACTACGTCGAAGTACTACTTGACGAGATTCTGATGAGTTAGGTTGTGTTTCAGTTGGGGTAAGAACAGTTCTTACAGATGAGGTAGAAGCTTCCTCACCCAACTTTTCTTCAAGCACAATTTTGCTTCTAGGTTTCGCATCCTTCATAAAGTCCTCCTCAAGGAAACGAGCATTCGTGCTAACGAAAGTCTTATCGTCCTCGGGACTATAGAAAGTAAAACCTTTGGTTTCCTTCGGATATCCTACAAACAGGCACAATTCTGACCTACTAGCCAACTTGCTAGTCTTTTGCCTCAGCACGTGTGCAGGGCAACCCCAAATTCGGATGCGGCCAAGATTCACTTTACGGCCAGTCCATCGTTCATAAGGAGTACCAGGAACCGTTTTGGACGGAACTTGGTTCAGAATGTAGGCGGCTGTTTCGAGGGCATATCCCCAAAAGGAAAGCGGGAGTGATGAGTAACTCATCATCGATCTAACCATCTCCATAAGAGTTCGGTTTCTTCTCTCTGACACTCCGTTTTGTTGAGGTGTGCCAGGCGCGGTAAGCTGAGAAGCGATACCTTCTTCTTTAAGAAAGTCATCGAACTCTCCAGACATATACTCACCACCTCGATCAGATCGAAGGGTTTTGATCACTTTGCCAGTTTGCTTTTCCACTAAAGCCCTAAAGACCTTAAATACGTTAAAGGTCTCGGATTTGTGTTTAAGCAAATAGACAAACCCATATCTTGAGTAGTCATCAGTGAAGGTAACGAAGTATTCGTATCCTCCACGTGCCTGTTGGTTGAGCGGACCACATACATCAGAATGTATTAGTTCCAGCAACTCAGTGGCTCTTCGACCCTTATCGGAGAAAGGTCGCTTAGTCATTTTTCCTTCTATGCAGGATTCACAAGTAGGTAGTGAACCTATTGCAGAGGCTTGGAGTGGACCATCCCTCACAAGTCTCTTAATCCTTTCTAGACTGATATGACCAAGTCTTAAGTGCCATAGGTGTGTTGATTTTGTTAGATCGGAGGATTCAGAAAGTTTGATCCTCTTTGGCTCCCTAATTAGATCATTATCTATTTCAGTGTCTAAAAGAGAAGGTTGAGTGGGATAGATGTAGAAAAGAGCATTCTTCATACATGCATCAGTGACAAAAGAATTATCAGGAAACGAAATACGAATTCCATTCTTAATGAACTTTAAACAATAATCTTGCTCACGAAGACGAGCAACGGATATTAAGTTCTTCCCAAAGGTAGGAACAAAATATACATTATTCAAGTTTAAAGTGCGGTCTTCAAAAGACAGCGTCACGGATCCCACAGCCTTTGTAGACACCAGGCTCCCATCACCCCATTTGAAATAGAACTCGCCTTCCTCTAAGCTTTTGGTTTTCTTGAAACCATTCAAGGAACAACAAATATGGTTAGTAGCAGCGGAGTCAAGAATCCACGTTGATACATTATCAGCTACTAAGCATGCTTCGGTAACTAGTACAATACTATGTTCCTTTGCTTTGAGATTGGCAGGACAGTTCTTTTTATCGGCCTTGTAAGGTCTCTTCACAGTTCCAGAGGCAGAGGCTTTTTGCTCAGTAGCATGTGCCTCTCCTTGATTCCTCTTTCTCTTAGTGAAACCTACAGCAGTGTGAACTTCCTCCATAAGCTTGGTAGCAGTGTACTCTAGCTTGTTTATGGAGTAGTTCATCTTGGAGGTATCAAGAGACGCGGGGAGAGTTTCTAAGATCATATCTATGAGATTCTTCCCATCAGTCTCAGATCCTAGGATTTCCATTTTATTTAGAAAACTAATGATCAGTATCATAAAGTCTCTAACAGGAGTCCTAGCCTTCATATGACAGTTCATAAACTGTCGGACTGCTTTTTGCCTTGCTTGACGCCTTTGCCCTCCAAAACTCTCAAGGAGATTGTAGAGCATGTCAGCGGCAGTCTCGATGTCACGATGTTGCTTGTTCAGCATATTGTTCATAGATGCTAAGATATAGCACCTCACAATCTCATCGGATCGAAGCCAGGCCGCTAAGGCGTCATTGTCCTCTTGAGTTGAATCATCATTCGTCAGAGGAGGACACGGGGTGGTGAGTACCCATTTGTGCTTGTTAACGGTAGGTATTATGTCGAGGTTATGTTTCGAATCTATGTAGTTTTCGTTTTCGAGTTGGTTCGAGGAAAGAAAGATAGAGAGAGGGTTGAGAGACATATTGCCTATATAAGTTGAAACAAGTTTATGATTAGTCTTTGGTTTAGGATTTAAGTTTGTTTAAGACTTTATAAAATCCAAAGGTGTTATGAACGAAATGACACTTTACTCCTTCGAGGGAAGGCCGCAACGAGTCTCCTTTCATAAGTAAATGACTCATCATTAATGCATAGCCAAGATGTCAATACATCAATTTTGACTAGCCACCTTGTAAATTGGTTTGATCACTCACATCCTTTCGCAGGGCCTCGAGGGAGGATTACTAGGGATTGAGTCTAAGTGTGTAACCAACCACTTAGTCCAAAAGATTGACTTTGAAAAACAATCCGCCGAGGGGAGGTCTTGTCATCATCGTCTCACTCTCGGACGTAGCTCATTGAGCAATGATCAGAGCAAAGCGCCCTTGAGTACTCTCATTTAAGAGAGGGCCACGAGGGTGACTCTTAGTCCGGCGACACTTGCACTTTTCATTAGTGTTGGGGATCGTGGGTTACAAACAACAAGTATAACCCTCCCACTTAGTTTTTGGAGTTGGTTCATCGACTCTTATAAGTTCGGAAACAAATTTCCTAGTTAGAGAGCGACAGAGCGGACAACTAGAAGAGAATCCTAGATCGACATGTTCAGAGCAGTATTAGTGCATAAAGGCACAAGGGACATACTCGATCTTTTCCTATTTTCTATTTCGGGAAAGTGCGTGAGGGAAGTGTGAACTTCAACTCACTCGAACACTTGAAAGTTTGAGATTACACATCTTTTTATTTTTCGGCTTGTCTACAAGGAGACCTCCCACTCAAATTTTCAAGAGCATATAGATTTTGAACATATGTGATATAGATATAGTTTTGAAAACATTTTGAAAACTTATTTGATTTGGATGACAAAATATTTTCAAGTTTGAAAGTGAAAACGGTTTTTCAAAATTCAAACTAGTTTTGTAAAAATTCAATTTCAATTAATCTTTCAAAAATCAAAACTTTTAATCTTTACACATCATGTTTATAATCATATGAAAAATATTTTTGCTCAAGAAAATTTTCTCATTAGAGTTCTATAACTCATGGTAGTGGGGTTTGAAAATCCGGATTTCTAAAAAACTGGAGTTTCAGACAGCCGCGCACCTCGGAGTAAAGTCGCCATAACTGGCGGCTCCGATGTCCTTTTGAGCCGAAACCGGTGGCATTGGACAGAGGACAGACAGAGCTTTAATTTGATTCAAGAATCATTAAATTTCGATTTCTGAGAAGAGAGTTATGCCGCTTTTAATGCGGGTTTACATTCCAGCTCGAAGAAAAAGAAATAAATTAAAGCTTTGTCCTTTTAGGTGCGAAAAAGAATCGAGTGTAACGGAACGTTTTATGAAGTTGTTTAAAGCTTTTATTTGTGTTTTATTAGCAGGGTAATAACATAGAATAAAAGAAATAACAACATGCATAAAACGATTCAAGTAAATAAACGAAACTAGCAAGAAAATAAAACTAGTCACAAAATTTACTCGAAAATTCTCAAACCTTTAAAACACGTTTTTCAATATAAAAAATTAAAAACTTTTAGAACTGATTCTAATGTGTTTTAACATTATCCCAAACTCATAGAAAATCACAATGGTTTTTAATTTAAAGACAAGAGCATTAAATTAAAAAAAAAATCTAAGATTACAATTCTAACTTGTCACAAAATTAGTAAACTTTCGAAAACGATTTTCAAGCTCATAATTTTAAAACATGCACATGCATTCCTTTGACCATAGCTCTGATACCATTTGTTGGAATCGATCTAGGGTTTGAGAAAAAGTTTAACGCTTCGTTAAGCGGCGGAATTTTAAAAATTTTCTTTTTAAGTAAAACTAGTTTTTACTAACCTAGACAAGAGCATATGCATGTAAATAAAACTAATATGAGCTATTAAAGTTGCTAACCTTTCTTGAAGCTTGAACCTTGTAGAAGCTTTTGGAAAGTTGCAACGCTCGTCTCCCCTCGCAGCACGTCTCTCTTTCTTTCCTCGGCACCTCGAGCAACCACGAAAGTTTCTATCACTAAATCACTCGAAAAGAAGGAATCAGTGAGTGGGCACTTTTAAACACTACGACTTATGAACAAGTCTTGAAGTCGCAGAGCTAAACGCTAGGTCGAGTGAGGACCTAGGTGCCAAGACAAGAGAAAACCGAAAATAAACTAGAGAGAGAGAGAGGAGGACTTCGGCCAAGTTCTAGAGAGAGAGTCTCTCAAATCTCTTAAACTTGGATGAATGAATTGTGAGGAAATGGGGCTCCTATTTATAGGAGAGGTCTCACCTTCAATAAGGTAGTTTCCTCTTCTATAGAATATCACATATTCATGAGCAAAAATCCTTCATTTCCCATTCCATGTTGGGCGCCCAAGGCTGCCTCCTAGAGGCTAGGATTTGTTTCCTTTTTTGTTCCTTGGCTTTCCCTTTTCTCACTTGGCCGAATTTCCTACAAGCATGTGTGGGAAATTTGTTTCCTCTTTTTCTTTTGGCAAGTATCTAAATACATTTATGCACAAAATAAACTCTCTTTCCTTGGGTATTATGGGCGCCCATTTCACTTCTAGAAGGAGCTTCTAGAAGCTTCTTCATTTATTCATGAGAACATGAAAAAGGCCCATTAAGAGTTTTCAATAAAATTCTTATGAAATGAAATTAATTCACAAGGCCCAATGATCAAGTCATGGCCGAGTGAAACATGTCACAAAATGACCTTGTCAAAAAAATTTATTGACATTCATTTCATCCTTTGTCTCAAAAGACAAAAATACCCTTTTAACTATTTTCGTTCTTGTTTTGGCTTAGCTTCCAGTTTAACTATTCCTATCGATGTGATTCGTGACAGTGACCTCATGGACCCAAATGAACAAAGCTTTAGCTAAACACTTGGACTCAAAAGTTCACAAACCTTTTCCAAGTTTAGCTTAATGCCAACTGACTCCACTAAAGAGCTGACACTGAAAATCTCTCGGTTCAAATGAATTTATTTTCTACTCAAGAATTCGACCTAATTATGATGAGCGGATCCACTGAATATTATCTATGCTACCCTTCATGAATGTCATCAGCTAGTCGGGATTTACTAAATTACCATTTTACCCTTCTAGCTGTTATTTCCTCAACTCCTTTGTCGCTTGTGAATAAGTTAGAAACAATGTATTGACGAGGAGCTAACAAGTCACATTGTTTCATCCAAAAGAGTCAAGACTCAATTTGGACACTGGCCAGTTCATTTATTCACACTCCAAGGAACAAAGCATGAGGTGACATACATTGCATTTCAGCAATCTTGTACATGAATTCCATATCTATGAGAACTTCACAAAGTTACTCATGACAGACTCACAACTTAGTACTTCACCAATAGGCCTTGTTCGGAATCACATAGTGAGTCCGAACTTTGACTTTCTCAAATGAGAATACTAAGGTGTGAAATGGCATGTCTCATTTCAGGATTAAGGTAAGCATGATGCAATTCATACATAGTGACTTCGAGACATAAGAGGTTAAATGGTTTGTTCTTATCTTGTCTCTAGAAGTGCACTGGTCAATTCAGTACCTTCGGAAGATACCTAGAAGAACTATAGAGTTCCTAACTCTCAATGCCTCATAACCAGACATCATAGATTCTTCTAACAATCATACTGAGGTCAATAGTCCTTTGACCCTAAGATTGCGAATATATCGTTTTAAGCAAACTACGAAGAGTTTGTTCATGCAAATCTACATTTGTCTCTTCGCAAGTTGTTAAGTTTGTTTATGGACTAAAAGACTATGGTTTTATCATAAAGCTTCAGACAAGGAAGATTGAATGAACGTTTCAACTTTATTAATGAATAAGCAATTACAAGCAAGAGTCTTCGTAAGACTATATGACATCAAATGTACATAAATAGACACTACTACTCTTCTTGTGGGCACCATTGACAACAACTTCCTCAAGTCTGTCGTCGGCCGTGTCCCTTCCACCATGGCCGAGTTAATGACTCGAGCTAAGACCTTCATGGGAGTCGAAGACTACCTCGACGGCCGCAGGAGCACTAATCAAAGCTCTCACCGCCGAGAAGAACCTAGCCGCGAGCAGAACGAACCTCGTAAAAGGCGAAACAAGGGGAACCAGGTTCCTAGCAACCAACCCCATGTACCTCAGAAACCGCGACTTGCGGAAAACTTCAAAGGGTACTCGTCGTTCACGCCGCTGAACACGGCGCCGGAAAGGATCTTGGCTCTGGCACGTGACAAGTTCACCCCCCGGCTCCAATGAAGAAGGACCCCGCAACTCGCGATCGGTCCAGGTATTGTGAGTTCCATCGGGAATATGGTCATTTGACCTCGGAATGCTACAACCTCAAAAGGTAAATCGAGGCTCTGATCCAACGGGGCGAGCTGAAGGAGTTCGTGTTGCGCATGATTGGCGCTGCGGGCCCCACCGCGAACAGACAACAATCTGGTCAAGGAGGAGGAGCAGCCGCCTCTGCCAACCAAACCCCGGCTACTGCCAACGCCAACCCACAACTGCACGTGGTAACCACCATACTGGGAGGTCCACAAGATGGGGATTCAGCCCGTCAACGGAAGAAATTCCTTAGGGCCGTGTCTCAGGAAGACGTTGCTATGCACGTCAACTTCACATATGAAGAACCTCCGTCCGTGCCTCACGAGACGATGTATTTCACCAATGAAGAGGCCAAGCGAGTTGTGCATCCGCACAATGACGCGATCGTGCTCAAAGCCCAAGTGGCCAATAACTTGGTGAAAAGGGTTCTCATCGATAACGGCAGCGCTGCCGACATAATTTTCAAGTCCACCCTAGAGCGCATGAAGCTCTGGGGGCTGCGCCCGACTCCGACCCAAACGCCATTGTTTGGGTTCACTGGGGAAAAGGTTATGACCGAGGGCATCATCGACCTGCCGGTCACCTTTGGGACCCCTGGAGGAATCGAAGCCGTTCACATGGTCCCATTCCTAGTGGTCGATCAAGAGTCGCCCTACAACTTAATCATCGGGCGACCCACGTTGAACCGGCTAAGGGCAATCACTTCCACGTATCACCTACTGGTGAAGTTCCACACCGAAGGGGGAATTGGCATCATGGCTGGAGACCAATCCCAAGCCAGAATATGCTACGTGCAAGGAGTTGATGGCAAGTCCGCGGGAAAAGCGGTCAACACAATCTTCCAACTGGAAGACGATTACCCATGCAACCTAAGGGATGCAAGGAAGTTCGGAGAACTTGACCCCCGTGATGAAATCGAAAGACTTAAAGTGGAAACCTCCGATGATCTTGTGCCAATCGTCCTGGACGAGTCGAAGCCTGATCAAGTTGTAAAAATCGGCACCCGACTTCCACTCGCCATCAAAACTCAACTTACCGCCTTCCTTAGGGATTTCAAGGATGTTTTTGCATGGACTCATGCGGACATGCCCGGAATCGATCCCGAGGTAATAGTGCACCGACTGAACGATGACCCAAAGGTCGCCGAAAAAGTGCAGGCTAGACGAACGTTCAACCCAGAACGATACCTGGCCATAAATGAAGAGGTCGAGAAACTCCTCACCGCAAACTTCATTCGAGAGGCTAAGTACCCCAAGTGGGTCGCCAACGTGGTAATGGTAAAAAAGCCCAACGGGAAGTGGCGAATTTGTATAGACTACAAAGATCTTAACAAAGCCTGCCCTAAGGATTGCTTTCCACTCCCGCGCATCGAACAACTGGTGGACGCCACGGCCGGCCATGAACTCCTAAGCTTCATGGACGCCTATTCAGGCTACAACCAAATTCGAATGCACGAGCCCGATCAAATTAAGACAACCTTTGTCATTGATCGAGGTCTCTACTGTTACAAGGTCATGCCTTTCGGCCTTAAGAACGCGGGAGCAACCTACCAACGCTTGGTAAATCGGATCTTTGCCGATCAAATCGGCAAGACGATGGAAGTATACGTGGACGACATGCTCGTTAAAAGCCTACTGGCAACTAATCACGTACGCGACCTTAGGGAGATGTTCACAATCCTCCGCCGATATAAAATGAAGCTCAACCCCAACAAATGCGTATTTGGGGTTGAATCCGGAAAGTTCCTCGGTTATATCGTCAGCTGACGAGGCATAGAAGCGAACCCGGAAAAAATCAAGGCACTCCTTGAAATGAAGTCGCCAAGACGAGTCAAAGAAGTGCAAAGCCTGACCGGTCGGATTGCCGCTCTGACACGCTTCGTGTCTAAAGCCACCGACAAGTGTCAACCGTTCTTCAAAGCTCTGAAGAAGACGGACGGCTTTGAGTGGACGGACGAATGCGAAAGTGCCTTCCAAGAAATGAAGGCTTACTTTGGGTCCCCACCATTCCTCTCTAAACCGAAAGAGGGCGAGACGCTGTACGTGTATCTCGCCGTCTCTGAAAGAGCTGTAAGCGCCGTCCTTGTCCGCGAGGAGAACAAGGTCCAATGGCCAATCTACTACGTAAGCAAAGCCTTACTCGACGCGGAAACACGCTATACCGAGATTGAGAAACTTTCTCTGGCTCTCGTAACGGCAGCTAAGAAGCTACGACCGTACTTCCAAGCTCACCCAATTGCGGTACGAACTGAGCATCCAATCGGTAAAGCTCTTCAAAAGGGAACGTCGACTCGCATGGCGATCTGGTCCCAAGAATTGAGCGAGTACGGGATTGAGTTCCACCCAAGAACGGCTATAAAGGGGCAGGCCTTAGCCGACTTCGTGGCAGAATTCTCCTACGCTCCCGATATGGGAAGAGCGGAAACTGACTTAAACGATAACGAGCTAACTCGGAAAAGGAAGGTAGACCCAACGGGTCCCATCTGGGAGTTATACGTAGACGGAGCATCTAATGCTCGGGGGGCTGGCGCCGGAATAATCCTGATTAACCCCGATGGGGAAAAGCTGCGATATGCCCTTCACTACGGCTTCCAAGCCTCTAACAATGAAGCTGAATACGAAGCGCTCATTGTAGGGATAGAGCTAGCACAGAAGCTCGGCTCCCATAACCTGCGAATACACTGCGACTCGCAGTTGATCGTAAACCAGGTTAAGGGAGATTACATCGCCAAGGAGCCCAACATGGTCGCGTACCTGGCTAAGACAAATTCCAAACTCGATGCCTTCTCTTGGTTCGAGATTCACCAAATCCCGAGAGAACAAAATTCGGAGGCTGACGCGCTTGCTCGCCTCGGATCTGGCATCGACGAAGACGGATTGGGGACCGTGCCCATTGAATCTCTCCCACGACCATCCGTCTCCCGAGACGAAGTCGGGACCATAGAAGTGGCATCTCAGCCCACTTGGATGGACTCAATTGTCGAGTTTTTGCGAAGAGGGGAACTCCCCGAAGACCACAAGGAAGCCGATAAAATGAGGGCCTTAGCATCCAAATACACGCTCCGTGATGGCACGCTCTATAAGCGCGGTTACTCGACACCACTGCTCCGATGCCTCGATAGCGTTGAGTCGACCAAGGTCCTCCGCGAAATCCATGAGGGCATCTGCGGAAACCACGCCGCTGGAACTTCCCTTGCGCTCAAAGCGCTTAAGCAAGGCTATTTCTGGCCTTCCATGAAGCGAGATGCTTGCGAATGGGCAAGGCGTTGCGATAAATGCCAGCGCTTCGCGGAAATTCCGCGACAGCCCCCGACCCCGTTAAGCAGCATCGTTGTCCCACGTCCCTTTGCTAAGTGGGGTGTGGACATCATTGGCAAGCTCCCTAGAGCGCCGAGGCAATACGAGTACGCCATTATCGCCATCGACTACTTCACTAAGTGGGTAGAGGCCGAGCCGCTTGCCAGAATAACTGAAGCAAACACGACAAACTTCATCTGGAAGAACATCATATGCAGGCACGGTATCCCCGCCTCGATTGTGACCGACAACGGGGCACAATTTGACAACGCGCGAGTAAGAGACATCTGCGATCAACTGAAGATCAGCAAGACCTTCTCCTCGCCGCGTCATCCTCAGGCCAACGGCCAAGTCGAAGCAGTCAACAAGACTATCAAGAGCAACCTGAAAAAGAAGCTCGAAGACAAGAAAGGCGCTTGGGCCGATGAATTACCATTCGTCCTATGGGCGTATAGGACAACCGCGCGAAACGCCACCGGCGAGACGCCATTCTCCCTTGCATATGGGGTCGAGGCCGTGGTTCCGATTGAAACCGAGATACCCACGTTCCGAGTCGACACGTTCGATGAAGCGGACAACAACGAGGCCATGCGCCTTGAGTTGGACCTGATCGACGAAAAGAGGGCGGAAGCATTCAGACGCCTCGCCGCACAGAAGCGCAAGGTCGAAAGATACTACAACTCCAAAATCAAAAGGCGAACCTTTGCCGTCGGAAGCCTCGTCCTCAGACGAGTATTCCAAAACACACAAGTCCAAGGCGCAGGCGTCCTAGGCCCGAACTGGGAAGGCCCTTACAGAGTCCGCAAAGTCATTCACGACGGGACATACTACATCGAGCACACGGACGGAACTCCGATTCGCCACCCGTGGAACGCGGAGCACTTGAGGCAGTACTATCAGTAGCTAGCGTCCCCCGCTTTTTTATCGCTTTTATTTCCCATTTTCAATAAGGCCTACGAGCCAATGTTTTAGGATTTAAATTTTCTCGCGAGTTTTTCGCAAAAGTAATAAAACTCAAGTTTTCCGTTTCAAATTTCGTTTTATGCAAGTTTTCTGGTTATCAACAATTAACTTATAACCCAAAAAACTTGGGGGGGCTAGCTATGGTAAGGAAACTCTCAAAAGAACACTCTCCACCAAAAAAAAAAAAAATCGTAAGACGCCTACATGGCGCAACCTAAGA
Source organism: Urtica dioica subsp. dioica (assembly GCF_054948205.1). Classification (NCBI taxonomy): domain Eukaryota; kingdom Viridiplantae; phylum Streptophyta; class Magnoliopsida; order Rosales; family Urticaceae; genus Urtica; species Urtica dioica. The sequence goes on along the minus strand of NC_142760.1, from coordinate 21,013,933 downwards.
CGCCTACATGGCGCACGTAAGACGCCTACATGGCGCAACGTAAGACGCCTACATGGCGCAACCTAAGACGCCTACATGGCGCACGTAAGTCGCGTAAAGGCGCAGCCCGTAAGACGCCTACATGGCGCAACCTAAGACGCCTACATGGCGCACGTAAGTCGCGTAAAGGCGCAGCCCGTAAGACGCCTACATGGCGCAACCTAAGACGCCTACATGGCGCACGTAAGTCGCGTAAAGGCGCAGCCCGTAAGACGCCTACATGGCGCAACCTAAGACGCCTACATGGCGCACGTAAGTCGCGTAAAGGCGCAGCCCGTAAGACGCCTACACGGCGCAACCTAAGACGCCTACATGGTGCACGTAAGTCGCGTAAAGGCGCAGCCCGTAAGACGCCTACATGGCGCAACCTAAGACGCCTACATGGTGCACGTAAGTCGTGTAAAGGCGCAGCCCGTAAGACGCCTACATGGCGCAACCTAAGACGCCTACATGGCGCACGTAAGTCGCTGACATGGCGCAACCCAAGATGCCTACATGGCGCGATTTGAGACGCCCACGTGGCACAATCCGGCACACGTAAGACACCTACGTAGCATGGCTGACTCGCAGTTGAAAATACTTAAGAACGCAAACCATCCAAGTGACTGGCGTGTTTGAAAAAGTATCCTGCCGAGATAAAAGGATGGACAAAATCATTGACACAAACAAGTGACCGTCCATGCATGCCATAGAAGATAAATGTGCGAAAACATTCATAAAAATAAATGAATAACTCATAAAAGAAAGGGGCAACTGCCTCAAAACCGAGAAAGCATGCGCTAAGACAAGTGCGCTAAAGGGAAATATCCTAGTAAACAAGCGCTAAGACAAGTGCGCTGAACGGAAAAACCTAAAAAGCACGCGCTAAAACATTTGCGCAGGAAAAATAAAGAAAGAAAATGGTCACTCGGCGGGATCGTCGCCCACAGGGTCGGCCCCGTCGAGTGGTGGGAAAAGCGAGTCGAAGAAGTCGAAGGTGACCCCCCGAGAAACATTCTCGGCAGCTGTGGCGTCCCGAAACTCCACCGCCGCTGCGTGCCTTGCCTCCTCGACTCCGACATCAAAGTCGTCCTGAAGGTCGGACGCAAGCTGCTCCGCCGCGGCTTTCTCCTCGGTGACCCGAACCACCTCCTCCGCCAAGGAGTCGCGCTTACGCTCCGCACGAACACGGGCAGCCTCACTCGATGTGAGCTGGCCCTGAAGAATGCCAACTTCTTCTGTGCGCGATTCCAACTGACGTCGAAGGTCCCGCGCTTCGCTCCGGAAGACCTCCGTCGACCGAGTCACCACTTCAAGGGCTTGACGTTCCGTCGTTAGCTCCTCAGCCATCTTCGCCACCGCCGCCTGAGCACGGTCGCACTTGCCGCGGGTAACTCCCAATTCCACGCGAGCCTCCTGAAGCTACTCGCGGAGACTCGCAAACTCCGCCTTTGAGTAAGAACCTCGCTCGGCGTGGGCCAGCTGAGACTTCGCTTGAGCAAGCTCCTCCTGGGCGCGACTCATCCGCCTAATGAGGTCGTGAAGGATCTTCTCGCCCCGGGTCGCTCGAGCAAGCACCTGAGAAGGCAAAAAGACAGTTTAGCAAAAGACAGATTCATCGCAAACGAGGCGAGGGAAACTCACTCTCTGTGCATCGGAAACGCCGTGACGAAAGAACTCTACGTCACTGCTGGCCACAACGCTCTTCCACATCTTCATCGAAGATTGAGCAAGGCCCAGGGAACATTCCCCCCTAACCTCCGCGGCCTCCACGTCGACCATCGAGTTCACGCGCTTAGAGTCCAAAGACGTGTCTGGCAAAGCCGAGGAGGAAGGTCGCTTCAAAGAAGCGCGAGGACCGTTCTCCGCCCGATGATCGGTATCGAGCCTCTCCCGTCCATCCCGCGCAGCAATCCGACGACGAACTGCCGCCAACGACTTTGGGTCTCGAGAAGCCTTCGCTAGACGAGCCCGAGCCCTCGCCCTAGCCGAGGAGACTGCAAAAGCGACAAAGTCAAAACCCTAAGCTAAAAACAAAAGCAAGAAGTACGAAACGTCAACATACCTTGAGGATCGCTGCTCGAGAGAGATGATGCGGCACTCGGGGCACCCTCGGTCCGCTGAGGAAACGGCGGGAACCACCCAGTGGAAGCCATCAGCTCAGGAGAACGAAATCGTTCAACGGCTTTCCGAGCCTCCGACATTCACCGGATCTCCTTCACAAAGTCGAGATCGTCGGCCCCCTCGTTAGCGGGAAACTCGGACAAGGGGCCGAACCGGAGCGGCGCGTCACCAAAAGCCTCTGCCGAGACCCACACCCACGGTCGTCGATTGTACTTCTCTGAATCGATGATCAGCTTAGTATTCCGTCGATCGCGGGCCACAAAGAAACTGGATTGCCCGGACGCAGGGAAGACCGCGATGAGATTGCGAAAATCACTCACGGTCATCACCCGCTCGGTCTGGCAATGCCACTCCATATGGCACATCGCCACTATGCGGTAGAATGCCGGGCTCATCTGACATGCGTGAACCCCCAGACGGGCGAGAAGCTGCTGAACGATGGGTTGAAACGGCAGCCGCAGCCCGCAGTTAAGACTCGCAACTGAAACTGCGGCAAAACCACGACGAGGCCGGAAAGGACGGTCGTCTTTTAAGGGACGGAGAAGCACCACAGACGACGGAATGGCAAAAGCCTCCCGGAGACCAACGAATGTCCGGTAGGTGAGCGTGCTCGAAGCATCGACCCCCGAACAATCGAAGTCCTCGGGAGCAGCAAGGCCCTCCTCGGGATACCACTCCTTCCTAGCGAGCGACCTCGCCGATACCAACGCCTCTGCGTCAGGGGTCCCGGGCTGAGGACCCCCTGACTCCACGGAAGGGCTCCTGCCCTCCGACACAGCCGCGGCAGCCGCCGGCGGCACCTCGGGACACTCCGATGCGAGGCCTTCGGCCCCCGGACATGTCTTTGACTCACCTCCGGGATCATCAGACTCGGGACCAAAGTCGTCCACGCAGTCTATCTCGTCGAGAACCGACTCTAGCGGAGTCACCGCATCCGCATCCGTAACATCTCCCGGCACGCCTTGAAACCCAAGTCAGGCTGCGGCACGTCGAGGCGGACTTTGCCGCGGACCCCTCCGCCAACTAAGTTGATCACGAGGCGAGGGGCAGGCTCCCCGGACGCGGGACGATCAAACTCCCCACCTGTACCGCGCCCAGTTGACGCGCACTCTTCGAGAGGCTGAGCAGCGGGCACAGTCGCACCCAGCTCGCCTTCCTCCAACCACTGCTCTACTCCGCTTGGATTTTCTTCCACGTGCAGAGGAACTTCCCTTAAACCCGCGAAGAGATCATCCTCTGCGTGTTCAGAACCCTGAAACAAGAGAGAGAAATCAATCTCGGGACTCTCAACTGAGAAAAGGGGAGGGACACTCATAATGCAAGCGTAAAAAAGAAAACAAGCGTAGAGAAAAGAGAAAAATAAAGTGAGGAAAAAAGGGAAGGGGGGGGGGGGTCTATTTATAGACTTCTAGGGGGGTAGGAGTCGAAATCCTACTCCCACAAGGGTCAAATTCGGAGTAGAAACTCCAAAAAGTCGGAGTTCTCCCGCGCGAAGCGAGCCAGCCCCGCGCGCCAAGCCGCGCACCGCGCGGGTCATGTGGCACAGACCGCGCGCCGCGCCGTCCAGGGCGCGCGCCGCACGGCCCCCTAAAAACAAAAAAAAAAAAGGAAGAAAAAAGAAGAGGGAAAAATTCTCCTCGGGGCCACAAGGCACGGGAAACATTTTCCTCAAACGCCCAACTAGAAGAACAAAAAAGTTCATCGTTGGGACGCCTCCCGACGACGAACTTGGGGGGCTAATGTTGTCGGTCGTTTTCGGAAAACCCGAGACGCCAAGAAGGCACGTCGCTCAAAGGACCGATGGTCAGGCCGGAGGTCCTGAAGAGCGGCAAATCTTCAAGCCCTCGCCCAAACTCCTGACTCCTCGAGTCGAGCCTTGAGTCAATCTCCTCGAGTCGAGCCTTTAATTGTTCCTCGAGTCGAGCCTCGAGTCATTCTCGAGTCACTCCTCGAGTCAAGTCGCTAGTCGCTCTCGTCGAGCCAAGCCTTGCTCCTCGAATCGAGTCACTCTCGTCAAGTAGAAAGCCTCATATTTCACGTGAGAAGAATGACATTCGAAGGCCCGCAAGAACCCGGCGAGACGAGCCGTCCATCACGCACACAGCGCGCTACGCCGGCCGGCCGTGCAGCCAACGGCGCGCCGCGCGCTCCATGCGCCGCGCCTGGTGACCCTCGCGCCGCGCCCGGTGACACGCGCGCCGCGCCCGGTGACATGCGCGCCGCGCCCCTTGCGCCGCGCGTTGTGCGCCGCTCTTTGTGCGCCGCGCGCGCCGTGCGCCTCCACTTGATGGCATGCGCGATCCTAGTTCCACATGGACGAAAAAGGGACCTTCTAAGGCTCCCAAACACCTATAAATACCCTCTCTCATTGAGGGGAAGATCCATCCCAAAATATCCAATAATTCTCTTCATCTCCTATCGACACGCTCGATTTCTCTGCTTCTCTGGATGCCATATTTGGCCTGAAGCAGACTCTCTTCTCCCTCCCTCGTTCTCAAAGGTTCCGAAGCACTCACGGGGACTTCCCGGACGTCGCTCCCTTTGGCCGAACGTTCTCCGGTGCTCAAGCACGCCCCTAGGGTTCTCAACTAGAGCTACCCTCGCGCGTCTATCACGCTAGACGCGTGCGCGATCTCCGAAGTTCTGGGACGCTGCCGAGGACTCCTCACGCCCCGTTTCCTTCGTCGAGCACGCCTCTCCACCAAGGCTCCGCGCCTCATACTGCGTCTTTCACGCTTGAACTACGTTCTGACCTGATCCCACGCACGGGTACGTAGGCAGCCGACAACCAAGGCACGGTCACTCATCCTCCTCACCCCCTACCTCTCCCGAGAGGCGGGTTGATCGGAGAGAACCCTAGCTCGAGACTATCGAGTTCCCGCTCTTGGCCCGGGTGCGATCACTTGGTCCGGCCTTGGATCGAACCGCCCGAGGTTTTAAATAGTTGTTCATTTTCGTGCGACAACACAATGGATTCTAACCGTTGTAGAAGCTTCTACAACGCTTAAAAATTCGTTGTAGAATCTTAGTTTCTACAACGGATAATTAAGCGTTGTAAAAAGCTGTTGGATTCTACAACGGATTTTTAAGCGTTGTAGAAGCTTCTACAACGCAGGATTCTACAACGCTTAAGAAGCGTTGTAGAATCATTCTACAACTGTTTTTAAGCGTTGTAGAATCCTAGTTTTGTAGTAGTGTTGGGGGGTGTGACCGTGCCAAAGGTTGGCTGCCTACGTACCCTTTAGTCGGGATCAGGTCAGAACGTAGTTCAATTTGTGTGGGGAGGCTATCTTGGGCTCGGAGGCTTTGTGAATCCAAGGCTTTAGAGGGGGACCGGGTTCGTAGCTTCTAGTGAAGACTTTAGAGGGGTCGCTTGCCTCGTAGCTCGGAGTTCTAGCTCAAGGGCCAAGAATCAGGAGGGCAGTAGGTACTGCTGAAGCTCGGGTCGCAGAAGCGGAGCGCGCTCCCTCTCGTGGAGGGGGGTCCTTGTTTCTGAGCCGAGGGAAGAGGAGTGCGCGCTCTTGGAATGTCACAAGAGCACGAGAGAATTCTTCAGAGAAGAAAAGTATTGTTCTCGAAAAATGTATGAATGTCCAATTGTATGGATTCTTCTCTCCTTTTTTCCTCCCCTAGGGGGGGGGGGTATTTATAGTATTTGAGGGGAGGCCTTGGGCCAGCCCCTTGAGGCCCACCGGGTGGCCGGGAGCGAGGCGCGCAAGGCCTCACGCCGAACAGGGCGCATGGCGCGCGGGACATGTCGCCTGGATGGGCGCAGGGCGTGCGAGGCGCGGGACTTGGCTGGGCGCGGTATGCCTGACAGCGGGCGTGCCCGGCCGAGGTGGCAAGAACGCTTGGCCGAGGTGGCAAGGACGCTCGGCCGAGGTGGCCAATGTGGCAAAGACGCTCGGCCGAGGTGGCAAAGACGCTCGGCCGAGGTGGCCGAGCTGGCGAAGACGCTCGACCAGGGTGGCCGAGCTGGCGAAGACGCTCGGCTGGGGCGGCCGAGCTGGCAGAGGCGTTGGACCGAGGTGGCCGAGGCGGCAGGGACACCCGGCTGAGGCAGTAGGGGCGCACGGCCGGGGAGCCGAGGTGCGCGCAGGGCGGGAGGCCGGGGTGCGCGGGAGTGTGTGCGCGGACCGGAGGTTGGGGCGCAGGAGTCCGCGCGTGGGCAGGGAGGCCGGGGCGCAGGGTGCGCGCGAGCCAAGAGCGAAAGGGCGCGCTGAGGCCCATTGGGCCGGGGGCCTCAGGGCCGGGGCGCGTCGGGGCGCTCGAGCCTGGTGGGCCGGGGCCCGTTGGGCTTCCGGCCGGCCTTGAATCGTTTTTGAATTTCCGGTGTCCCGAAAACGACCGGTAACATTAGCCCCCCAAGTTTATGGCTTACGGGGCGTAAGTCGTGAACTTTAGAAAAGAAAAGGGCGTTGAGGTAATTTCACCCTCAATCACATGTGATCGTCCGCACGCATATCTTGTGTGGCCGGACCGGGCCGGTCGGGTAGCAAGACCCGCGCGCGGCCTGGCGCTGGGGAACTGGCGCGCGCGTGAGGCCGGCCTGCGGGCCGGGACTTGTGTCGCGCGCGCAGGGGGAAGGAGCAGGGTTTGCTCCTTCCTCTCTATAAATAGGAAGGTCCCCTCTCTTTCTGTTCACACTGGCGGCCTGCGGGTAATCGGAAAATTGAATTTGAAATTTCCCCCGGGCAGTTGACTTTTTTCCTTTTTCTTAATGGGGAGTGAGCTTGTTTCCCATGTTGATGATCCCGAGGTTGACCCTACCTGCCCTCTCCCAAATTTTGGGGGGGCGGCCAAGGGTCCCTTTGAGGAACTCGACGGGATTCCCATCTTTGTCGAGGAAGACTCTTGCGCGGCCGACCAATGGCTCGCGGAGCTGGAGACCGATGCCGCGGCGATCGCCGAGCTGGCGGGGCCCGGGAGCGGCCACCTACTAGGTGCGGCCCCGAAGGGGAGGACGAGGGGTCCAAGGACCCGCGTTCGTCAAGGTTGGTGATCAACCTGGTTTCCCGCGAGGCGGCCTTTGACGCCCCCTGCTCGAGCAGCAGGGTGATGCGGTGGTGAGTGTCGTGCTCCCCCGGGCGTCTAACTTGGACGCCTCGGGTGTTGAGCTTGCGATAGTGCCGTCCGAATCTTTCTTGGACGAGATTTACTCCGACGATCCCCAAGGGTCGGGCTCGGAGGCTCTTGAGGAGGACTCGGAGGCTCCTCCCGCGCGGGGGAAGGAGAAACATGATGGCGAGGTGTTGGCGACGGCATGGCCGGCCCTCGAGTCCGCGGGGGCTTCGGGCTACACTTATGCCCAATCGCTGGAGAGGACTCGTATGTACGGAGTAGGCGACTCTGTTGTCCCCGTCGACTTAGACTGCAAGGGAATCGATGCTGCGAGCACGCTCACTTCCCGAGTCTTCAGCACGCTTCGGGAGACGTATAACATCCCTCCCTTGGTGGGATTGCTTAGACCCGCTCCCGAGGACAGGCCGTCCCGCCCCAGGGACGGGTATGCGGCCGTGACGATCGGGAGTCTTGTCTGCGGGTTGCGTCTCCCGTTTCCCACGATCGTCCAGCAGATCCTGACCCGACTAGGGGTCCATACATGTCAGATGAGCCCGGCGTTTTATCGCTTGTTGGCTACATGTTTCATGGAGTGGCACTGCCAGACGCAGCGTGCCATGACCGTGGACGACTTCTGTAACCTGGTCGCCGTCTTCCCGGCGCCGGGGCAGCCGGGATTTCATATGGCCCGTGCTCGGGGCAATGTGAGGCTGGTCGAAGATTGTGACCCGCCTAGTCGCCGGGCCTGGGTATGGGTCACCTCGGACGCTTTTGGCGAGGCGCCCCTTCGCTCTGGTCGTCTGGCCGAATTTCCAGCGGACGAGGGGGCAGCGGAGCTCCCCTTTGTGAGAGAAATATCGGGGATGTCGGAAGCCCGCAAGGCTGGCGAGCGGTTCCGTTCCCCCGAGTTGATGGTGCTCACTGGGTGGTTCCCGCCCTTTGCTCCGGGCACCGAGGAGGCGCTACGGGCGAGCAGGCCCCCGAGTCCCGTGGTTCAGCCAGCCGCTCCTACTTCTCGAGGTAACTTTTACGGTTTTGTAAAAATTTTCTGTTCGGCGGAACTTGACTTTCGTTACTTGGCCTTGCGTAGCTGCGAAGAGGCGAGCTAGGAGGTTGGCTCTCGCTTCTCGGGACCCCGAGTCGATGGTGGAGATTCGCTCTAGGGTCGCTGACCGCAAGGCGAAGGGAGAGCGCGTCGAGACCGCCGGTCTAGTCGAACCGGAGTCTCGGGCTTCTTTAAAGAGGGCTTCGACCTCGGCACCTGCCGACGAGCGTTCCGAACCCAAGAGGGCGAACTCGGCGGTGGAGCTGGAGGCGATAGAGGCTCGAGGGGATTGTTTCCACCACCTCGAGGGATCCCCATTGTCCTTGTGGAAGGGCGTTGTGTCGAAGGGCGACATCGCTTTCTTCCAGGCGGGTGTTACCGACGCTCAGAGGGTCGGTACTTCTGTTTGTTTCGTTATAAGCGTGGGTTTTAGTTTTAACCCTTGCTTCTTTGTCGTCGCAGGCGTATGTGGGGGCCGTGCGAAGCGACAGGATTTTGCACGACTTCATCCGGCGCTTAGGGGCATCTCAGGAGGAGCTCGCCCGGACGAAGGTTAGGTTGGCTTAGGTCGAGCGAGGTTCGCACCCGGGGGCGGAGACCGAGACGCTTCGAGACCAGCTTCGAGAGGCCAAGGTGGAACTCCAGATCGCACAAGGCCAGCGCGACAGAGCTCAACTGTCAGTGGCCAAGATGGCGGGCGAGCTCACCGAAGAACGGCGAGCTTGCGAGGTGGCGACCCGGTCAGCGGAGATTTTTCGCACTGAGGTTACCGACCTTCGGAGGCAACTGGATGCTCGATCCGATGCCTTGGAGACGTCGCACCGCCAGCTTACTTCGAGCGAAGCGGCGCGCGTTAGGGCGGAGCGTGAGCGCGACTCTCTGGCGGAGGAAAACGCTCGCCTCTCGTCCCAGCTTGTTGAAGCGGAGCGAAGAGCGTCCGACTTGCAGGACGACTACGACACAGGGACCGAGGAAGCCCGTCGTGCCGGAGCGGTGGAATGTCGAGACGCGACCGCGACCGAGAACGAGGGTGTTCCCCCTGCTGGATGAGGGTGCTCCTTGAGCCGAGATGGCATTCTTTTCAGCGCGTATGTTTAGCGCTTTGTTTCTTTTCCTTTTCTAGGATTTATTTTTCACGCACTTTTGTTCAGCACGTGTTAATCAGAGCCGTGGCTCTTTTTATTTATGAGACATTTTTGTTGCTTTCATGTTGAATGCATATCTCATTTTTCGAGTAATTTGTACTCGCATGTGCCTTTTTTGCGGGCTAATCGTGGCCCAGTGACTTCGCTTCGTGCCTTTCGTCGATCGAAGAGGTTGTACCGGGTAGTCCCCGAGGGTTTTGTATCCGTGCCATTGGCTACTGGACATGTAAGTCATGCCGGGTTGGGCCGACGTCTTTTGGAGCCCGTACTTTTTAAGCGACAGAGCTCGCCGGGTTAGGCCGGCGTTTTCGAGCTCGCGCTGCTTGAGCGACCGAGCTCGTCGGGTTAGGCCGGCGTTTTCGAGCTCGCGCTGCTTGAGCGACCGAGCTCGCTGGGTAAGGCCGGCGTCTTTGAGCTCGCGCTGCTGAGCGACCGAGCTCGCCGGGTTAGGCCGGCGTTTTTGAGCTCGTGCTGTTTGAGCGACCGAGCTCGCCGGGTTAGGCCGACTTCTTTGGGTTCGTGCCCTGAAGCAAGCGAACGCGATTTGCGTCGGGTTTAGGCCGACGTCTTTTTAGTGCTCGCGCCCTGGGGCGTCGGAACATAGGTGCACCGGGTTAGGCCGGCGTCTTTTTAACGTTTGCGCCCTTAAGCGTCGGAAAGTAGGTGCGTCGGGTTAGGCCGGCGTCTTTTTAGTGTCCGCGCCATTGGGCGTCGGAACGTAGGTGCGTCGGGTTAGGCCGGCGTCTTTTTAGTGTTCGCGCCATTGGGCGTCGGAACATAGGTGCGCCGGATTAGGCCGGCGTCTTTTTTGGGCCCGCTCATCCTGGGGTGAGCGAACGCGGGTGCGTCGGGTTAGGCCGACGTCTTTTGGGCTCGCTCACCCTGGGGTGAGCGAACGCGGTTGCGCCGGGTTAGGCCGGCGTCTTTTACTCAAACCACATGCGCCGGGTTAGGCCGGCGTCTTTTGGTGTTCGTGCCCTGAGGCTAGGGAACCTTAGTTCGGCTCAAATTTGGCCTTTTTTCGGGTTTGAGGCAGCGCCTTTATGCGACTTACATGCATCTTGGAAGACGTCTTTCAACTGCGCCTTTACGCGTCTTACGGCACGCCGGGAAGGCCGACGTTTTACTCAAACCCGTATGCACGAAGGGTCGTCGGGGTCCGAGCTTCCTAAGTCTGTATCCCCGTGGGGAACTTAGGCCTTGTGCGTCGGGTTAGGCCGACGTCTTTTGGGCCCGCTCACCCTGGAGTGAGCGAACGTGGGTGCGTCGGGTTAGGCCGAAGTCTTTTGGGCTTGCTCACAGTGGGGTGAGCAAACGTGGGTGCGTCGGGTTAGGCCGACGTCTTTTGGGCTCGCTCACCCTGGGATGAGCGAACGCGGGTGCGTCGGGTTAGGCCGACGTCTTTTCTCGAACCCATAAGTCTGATGGGCCATCGGGGGCCCGAGCTTCTTAAGCCTTTGTATAAGTAAAACAGAGATAAAGAGATGTGCAGAATTGATATTTTCTCATTAGCATCAGACGTGTATTTATACACATTACAAGGAAAGGGAAATAAACAAATAAGGAAACCTAATCCTACTATACAAGGAAACAAATAATCAGCTGTCGACAACTAAGGACAGCTAAGAAAAAACGTGTACAGCTAAGGGAATTAATCCCACACACTAATCAGCTCTAACTAAAAAAGGAGAAAAATAAAGCCCATCTAACAATCAACCTAATGGGCCTTTTAACAATGTTACACGTTAATTAGACTATTCTGGAGAGTATACACGAAATTAACATAATATTTTAACACTCCCCCTCAAGTTGGTGCAAAGATATCTATCATGCCCAACTTGCTTAAAAAATCTTCAAACTTTGTCTTGTAAAGCCCTTTGGTGAGAACATCTGCTAGCTGCTCTGATGTTGGAACGAATGGCATGCAAATTTCCCCCCTTTCTAGCTTCTCTTTGATAAAGTGACGATCTATCTCCACGTGTTTTATCCGGTCATGTTGAACCGGATTGTTGGCGATGCTGATGGGAGACTTGTTATCACAAAACAGCTTCATGGGAGCTGTGAACTTAACCCGGAGCTCATTCAAGATGCCTCGGATCCAAATGATCTCACAAATACCTTGCGCCACAGCTCGGAACTCTGCCTCTGCACTACTTCGAGACACAACAGCTTGCTTCTTACTTCTCCACGTCACAAGATTACCCCAAACAAAGGTACAATAGGCTGAGGTTGATCGCCGGTCATCTGAACACCCGGCATAGTCAGCATCTGTGAACACTTCAATCTGCCTCCCATCATCCTTCTTGAATAAAACTCCTTTTCCCGGACTTCCTTTGAGGTAGTGTAGAATGCGATACACAGCCTCTAAATGATTCTTGGATGGATTGTGCATGTGTTGACTTACAAGGCTCACTGCAATGCAATGTTTGGCCGTGTGTGAGCAGAGTAAATCAATTTCCCAACCAGCCTTTGATACCTTTTCTTGTCTGCCGCATCCTCATCATCATTTGTCGTTGTGAGCTTATGATTTGGATCAATTGGAGTAGAGGTAGTTTTGCAGCCGAGTAGACCTGTTTCCTTGAGTAGATCGAGCACGTACTTTCGTTGTGAGATTGCAATCCCCTCTGAGGACCTGGCCACTTCCATACCTAGAAAGTATTTGAGACTTCCTAGGTCTTTCACTTCAAATTGCTGAGCTAGGAATCTTGTCAACTTGTTGAGTTCAGCCTCATCATCACCTGGAGTAGAGGTAGGTCTGCAGCCGAGTAGACCTGTTTCCTTGAGTAGATCGAGCACGTACTTTCGTTGTGAGATTGCATGAGTCCATACAGTGCCTTCTTAAGAAAGCACACTTTCCCATTGGCCGTGTGATCAAATCCCGGAGGTGGCTGCATAAAGACTTCTTCCTCTAGTTCTCCGTTGAGGAAGGCATTCTTGACGTCAAATTGTCGTAGTGGCCAGTCAAGATTCACGGCAAGAGAGAGTAGGACTCTGATGGTGTTTAGTTTGGAAACCGGAGCAAAGGTCTCCTCGTAATCCAGCCCATAGGTTTGAGTGAACCCACGAGCAACCAGCCTTGCTTTGTACCTGTCAATTTCTCCCTTGGCATTATACTTGATAGTAAATATCCATTTGCAATCAACTGTTCTTTTTCCTGCAGGCAACACAGTCAGTTCCCAAGTCTCATTCTTTTTTAAAGCTCTCATTTCCTCTAAAACAGCCTCTTTCCACTTAGGAATACTTAGAGCGTCATAAATAGAACTAGGTATCTCATCAATCAACAAATTTGTGGTAAAGGCTCTAAAGGCAGGAGACACATTTTTATATGAGACATAATTAGACAAGGGGTACATGGGAAACTTCTCGGCTTGTCTAGTGGTGCAATTTCTGGTTCCTTTTCTAAGGGCAATTGGCTCATCTAGAATTTCAAGTGTACCTATACTCTCGGCTGACTCATCAAGAATGGGTGAATTTGAGATGAAAGGAGAAGAATTACCTTGATCCGTGTTTGGTTCTGATGATGACAGTGCTGGAGTTTCAACTTCACTTTCTGATTGCACTCTTGAGTTAACACGGAAATCAGATATTGGTTCCTCATTTGAATCAGTTCCATTTTCATTATATGATGACATTTCATTTTGATCATTTGGAGCATTTGGGACATTTTGTATACGGCTAGAAATATTAGGCAGATCCAAAATAGGCAGAGAATGATTTAAATCCCAAAAACACTCTTCAATATTATTCTCCCCCTGAAGAGGGATTTTGTCAAAAAAAGGTTGGTGTTCAAAAAATGTGACATCCATACTTACAAAGAATTTACCCGAGCTAGGGTCATAACATTTAAAACCTTTTTGAGTTGGTGAAAAACCAAGAAAAATGCATTTAATTGCTCTAGGATCCAATTTTCCTCTAGCATGATCATGAACGTGTACAAAGGCAGTACACCCAAAGATTTTACGATTTAGATGTGTGAAACATTTGTTCTCCGGAAAAAAAATTTTAAGTGTAGAAATGGGAGTTTTATAGCTAAGGATTTTGCTTGGCATTCTATTAATTAGATATGTAGCAGTTAACAAAGGTTCTCCCCAAAAACGTTTTGGAACATTCATAGAAAACATTATAGCTCGAGTAACTTCAAGAAGATGTCTATTTTTCCTTTCGGCAACTCCATTTTGTTGAGGTGTATAGACACAAGAACTCTGATGGATTATGCCTTTTTCATTTAAAAACTCACCAAGGATTTTGTTAAAATATTCTCTACCATTATCAGTTCTCAAAATCTGAATACGGCTATCAAATTGAATTTCAACCATGTTGTAAAAAATTTTGAAAGTGTTTTCAGCCTCAGATTTATCCTTTAAAAGGTATATCCATGTGGTTCTAGTGTGATCATCAATAAAGGTAATGAACCAACGAGTGTTGGTTAAAGATTTTACACGAGATGTCCCCCAAATATCACTATGAATTAAAGCAAAAGGTTTAGAAGGTGTATATTTCAAAGTAGGAAAATGGGACCTTTTATGTTTTGCCAATTGACAGATTTCACATTGCAAAAAATCAATATTCTTATTATGAAACATAGAGGGAAACAAATGCTTTAAATAACCAAAACTTGGATGTCCCAAACGGAAATGCCACAACATAATGTCATCAGATACGGAAAATAAACTAGAACAAAGAGGTTTCTGAATTTGTTTACTCAAGGTGGTCTCGGATGTGAAGTAGTAGAGCCCTCCATTTTCTTCAGCACTGCCAATCATCTTCCCCGAACTTAGATTCTGAAAATTACAACCAGAAGGAGTAAAAATGAGGTTGCATTGTGAATCCCTTCTCACTTTATGAACGGATAAGAGGTTATAGGCAAGTTTAGGAACATGGAGAACATTAGAAAGAGTAATGAATGGTGATAAAATAATTGAACCTTTCCCAGCGATGGCTGAAAGAGATCCATCTGCAATTTTCACTTTTTCATGACCAGAACAAGGATAATATGTATGGAAAAGATTTGATGAGGCAGTCATGTGGTTTGTAGCACCAGAATCTAAAATCCAAGGATTGGAGTTTTCTATGGTTGTTTTAGGGCTGCTACATGAATACCTTTTTTAGCTAAGGTTGTTGTTGATTGATGAGAGGACCACATCTTAAGCATTTGCTCTAAATCTCCTTTAGTGAAAGAAGACTGATCTTGAGTTGATGAAGAATTTCCAGTAAAACTGGTATTATTGGACTCGGCCATGGTGTATGATCACGAGTACCTATATGTGTTTTAGGGTTTTGTGTAGCTCTGATACCATATAAGTAAAACAGAGATAAAGAGATGTGCGGAATTGATATTTTCTCATTAGCATCAGACGTGTATATAACACATTACAAGGAAAGGGAAATAAACAAATAAGGAAACCTAATCCTACTATACAAGGAAACAAATAATCAGCTGTTGACAACTAAGGACAGCTAAGAAAAAACGTGTACAGCTAAGGGAATTAATCCCACACACTAATCAGCTCTAACTAAAAAAGGAGAAAAATAAAGCCCATTTAACAATCAACCTAATGGGCCTTTTAACAATGTTACACGTTAATTAGACTATTCTGGAGAGTATACACGAAATTAACATAATATTTTAACACTTTGTCTTCCATGAGTGGGGGGCTTAAGGATTTTTTTTTTTTTTGAAGGGTCGGTACGAGGAGTATCAGTCGACTCGTAGACTTGGAGCTCGACTCGAAGAGCGAGCTCGACCGGAGGAGGCGTAGATTCGGTGTGGGAATACAAGTCGGCTTGACAGACTCGGAGCTTGTCTCGAGGAGCGAGCTCAACTCGAGGAGCGAACTGGACTTAAGGAGCGAGCTCGACTTGAGGAGCAAGCTCGACTCGAGGAGCGAACTTTAGCTCGACTCAAGGAGCGAACTTGAGCTCGACTCAAGGAGTGAGCTCGACTTGAGGAGCGAACTCGACTCGAGAAGCGAGCTTGACACGAAGAGCGAACTTGAGCTCGACTCAAGGAGCGAGCTCGACTTGAGGAGTGAACTAGGCTTGAAGAGCGAGCTCGACTTGAGGAGCGAGCTCGACTCGAAGAGCGAACTTTGAGCTCGACTCAAGGGGCGAGCTCGACTTGAGGAGCGAACTTGAGCTCGACTCAAGGAGCGAGCTCGACTTGAGGAGCGAACTTGAGCTCGACTCAAGGAGCGAGCTCGACTTGAGGAGCGAACTTTAGCTCGACTTAAGGAGCGAGCTCGACTTTGGGAGCGAGCTCGACTCGAGGAGCGAGCTTGACTCGAAGAGCAAACTTGAGCTCGACTCAAGGAACGAACTCGACTTGAGGAGCGCACTGGGCTCGAGGAGTGAGCTCGATTTGAGGAGCGAGCTCGACTCGAGGTGCGAACTCGACTCGAGGAACGAACTGGGCTCGAAGAGCGAGGTCGACTTGAGGAGCGAGCTCGACTCGAAGAGCGAACTTGAGCTCGACTCAAGGAGCGAGCTCGTCTTGAGGAGCGAACTTGAGCTCGACTCAAGGAGCGAGCTCGACTTGAGGAGCGAACTTGAGCTCGACTCAAGGAGCGAGCTTGACTTGAGGAGCGAACTTGAGCTCGACTCAAGGAGCGAGCTCGACTTGAGGGGCGAACTAGACTCAAGGAGAGAGCTCGACTTGAGGAGCGAGCTCGACTCGAGGAGCGAACTCGACTCGAGGAGCGAACTAAACTCAAGGAGCGAGATCGACTTAAGGGGCGAGCTCGACTTAAGGGGCGAACTTGAGCTCGACTTGAGGAGCGAACTTGAGCTCGACTCAAGGAGCGAGCTCGACTTGAGGCGCGAGCTCGACTCGAGGAGCGAACTGGACTCAAGGAGCGAGCTCGACTTAAGGAGCGAACTTGAGCTCGACTCAAGGAGCGAGCTCGACTTGAGGAGCGAACTGGGCTCGAAGAGCGAGCTCGACTCGAAGTGTGAACTTGAGCTCGACTCAAGGAGCGAGCTCGATTCAAGGAGCGAGCTCGACTTGAGGAGCGAACTTGAGCTCGATTCAAGGAGTGAGCTCGACTTGAGGAGCGAACTTGAGCTCGACTCAAGGAGCGAGCTCGACTTGACGAGCGAACTTGAGCTCGACTGAAGGAGCGAACTCGACTTTGGGAGCGAGCTTGACTCGAGGAGCGAGCTTGACTCGAAGAGCGAACTTGAGCTCGACTTGAGGAGCGAGCTGGGCTCGAGGAGTGAGCTTGATTTGAGGAGCGAGCTCGACTCGAGGAGCGAACTCGACTCGAGGAGCGAACTGGGCTCGAAGAGCGAGGTCGACTTGAGGAGCGAGCTCGACTCGAAGAGCGAACTTGAGCTCGACTCAAGGAGCGACCTCGTCTTGAGGAGCGAACTTGAGCTCGACTCAAGGAGCGAGCTCGACTTGAGGAGCGAACTTGAGCTCGACTCAAGGAGCGAGCTCGACTTGGGGAGCGAGCTCGACTCGAAGAGCGAACTTTGAACTCGACTCAAGGGGCGAGCTCGAGTTGAGGAGCGAACATGAGCTCGACTCAAGGAGCGAGCTCGACTTGAGGAGCGAACTCGAGCTTGACTCAAGGAGCGAGCTCGACTTGAGGAGCGAACTTGAGCTCGACTTGAGGAGCAAACTAGAGCTCGACTTGAGGAGTGAACTTGAGCTCGTCTCAAGGAGCGAGCTCAACTTGAGGAGCGAACTTGAGCTCGACTCAAGTAGCGAGCTCGACTTGAGGAGCGAAATGGGCTCGAGGAGCGAGCTCGACTCGATGTCGGCCTCGTTGAGCTTGCTCTAGTGAGCGACCGAGCTCGCCGAGTTAGGTCGACCTAAGCCTCATCCCGGAAGTGGGGAGCTTAAGGTTTTTACCTTTTTTTTATTTTGGCCGTGAATTCTTGAGTGTATGTCGCAGGACTCATTAGCCCCCCAAGTTTTTAGTTTACAGGCCGTGCCGTGATGACTAAAAACTTTTTTTTTATAATAAAGTGGGTAACAAAGACTGCAAACTTTATTTTTTATTGATTTTTGCTAACGGGGAACATCCTTGAACAGTGGCTCATAGGCCTTTATTGAATAAGGGAAATCAGAGCAATAATGAGGGGACATGATCACTGGTGGTACTGCCTCAAGTGTTCAGCGTTCCATGGGTGCCGGATAGGAGTTCCGTCCGTGTGTTCGATGTAGTAGGTCCCGTCGTGTATGACTTGTCGAACTCTATACGGTCCTTCCCAATTTGGGCCAAGGACTCTGGCGCCTTGCACTTGGGTGTTCTGGAACACGCGTTTGAGTACAAGGCTGCCGGCGGCGAAGGTCCGCCTTTTGACTTTGGCGTTGTAGTATCTCTCGACCTTTCGCTTTTGCGCAGCGAGTCTGGTGAGAGCCTCGGATCTTTTCTCGGCGATTAGATCCATTTCGAGGCGCATGGCTTCCTCATTTTCTTTTTCGTCGAAAGTGTCAACCCGATAGGTGGGGACTTCCATTTCCACGGGGACCACCGCCTCAACCCCAAAAGCTAGGGAGAAGGGGGTCTCTCCGGTGGCGTTTCGAATGGTCGTTCGATAGGCCCATAGGATGAAAGGCAGTTCTTCAGCCCAGGCGCCTTTTTTGGCTTCGAGCTTTTTCTTGAGGTTGCTCTTAATCGTCTTGTTGACGGCTTCCACTTGGCCATTAGCCTGTGGATGTCGTGGGGATGAGAATGTTTTGCTTATTCCTAGTTGGGCGCAGATCTCTCTAACCCTCGCGTTGTCGAACTGCGCGCCGTTATTGGTCACGATTGACGCGGAGATGCCGCGGCGGCATATTATGGACTTCCAGATGAAGTTCGTAGTGTTGGCCTCGGTGATCCTGGCCAGAGGCTCGGCTTCGACCCACTTGGTGAAGTAGTCGATAGCGACGATGGCGTATTCGTATTGCCTCGGGGCTTTGGGAAGCTTGCCGATAATGTCTACGCCCCATTTTACGAAAGGGCGTGGAACAACGATGCTATTTAGGGGAGATGGCGGCTGTCGTGGAACGTTGGAGAAACGTTGACACTTGTCGCACTTTCTCGCCCAGTCGTAGGCGTCTTTTTTCATCGTTGGCCAGAAATAGCCTTGTCGAAGCGCTTTGAGCGCGAGGGACCTTCCAGCGGCGTGGTTTGCGCAGAGGCATTCGTGGATCTCGCGGAGGACCTTGGTCGACTCGACGCTGTTGAGACATCGGAGCAGCGGGGTTGAATACCCGGGCTTGTATAAGGCTTCGCCTCTCAACACGTATTTGGATGCGAAGGCTTTTAGCCTTTTGGCTTCTTTGCGGTCTTCGGGAAGTACCCCTCTTCGCAAGAAGTCCGTAAGCGGGGTCATCCAAGTTGGATGAGCGGCGCTCTCAATCGTTCCCACCTCGTCACGTGAGACAGATGGTCGCGAGAGAGACTCGATTGGGATGGTTCCCAACCCATCTTCGGTGATATCGGATCCGAGGCGAGCTAAGGCATCAGCCTCGGAGTTCTCTTCTCGTGGGATCTGGATGATCTCGAACCGGGAGAAGGCATCTAGCTTGGCATTTGTCTTTGACAAGTAGGCGATCATGTTAGGTTCTTTGGCAACGTAGTCGCCTTTAACCTGATTTGCGATTAACTGCGAGTCACAGTGTATTCGTAAATTCTGTACGTTGAGCTTTTGAGCGAGGGGAAGCTTTGCCATCATCGTCTCACTCTCGGACGTAGCTCATTGAGCAATGATCAGAGCAAAGCGCCCTTGAGTACTCTCATTTAAGAGAGGGCCACGAGGGTTACTCTTAGTCCGGCGTCACTTGCACTTTTCATTAGTGTTGGGGATCGTGGGTTACAAACAACGAATATAACCCTCCCACTTAGTTTTTGGAGTTGGTTCATCGACTCTTATAAGTTCGGAAACAGATTTCTTAGTTAGAGAGCGACAGAGCGGACAACTAGAAGAGAATCCTAGATCGACATGTTCAGAGCAGTATTAGTGCATAAAGGCACAAGGTACATACTCGATCTTTTCCTATTTTCTATTTCGGGAAAGTGCGTGAGGGAAGTGTGAACTTCAACTCACTCGAACACTTGAAAGTTTGAGATTACACATCTTTTTATTTTTCGGCTTGTCTACAAGGAGACCTCCCACTCAAATTTTCAAGAGCATATAGATTTTGAACATATGTGATATAGATATAGTTTTGAAAACATTTTGAAAATTTATTTGATTTGGATGACAAAATATTTTCAAGTTTGAAAGTGAAAACGGTTTTTCAAAATTCAAACTAGTTTTGTAAAAATTCAATTTCAATTAATCTTTCAAAAATCAAAACTTTTAATCTTACACATCATGTTTATAATCATATGAAAAACATTTTTGCTCAAGAAAGTTTTCTCATTAGAGTTCTATAACTCATGGTAGTGGGGTTTGAAAATCCGGATTTCTAAAAAACTGGAGTTTCAGACAGCCGCGCACCTCGGAGTAAAATCGCCATATCTGGCGGCTCCGATGTCCTTTTCAGCCGAAACCGGTGGCATTGGACAGAGGACAGACAGAGCTATAATTTGATTCAAGAATAATTAAATTTCGATTTCTGAGCAGAGAGTTATGCCACTTTTAATGCGGGTTTACTCCAGCTCGAAGAAAAAGAAATAAATTAAAGCTTGGTCCTTTTTAGGTGCGAAAAAGAATCGAGTGTAACGGAACGTTTTATGAAGGTTGTTAAAGCTTTTATTTGTGTTTTATTAGCAAGGTAATAACATGATATAAAAGAAATAACAACAAGCATAAAACGAATACGGTAAATAAAAGAAACTAGAAAGCCAAGGTAACTAGTCACAAAATTTACCGAAAATTCTCAAACTTTTAAAACACGTTTTTCAATATA
Source organism: Urtica dioica subsp. dioica (assembly GCF_054948205.1). Classification (NCBI taxonomy): domain Eukaryota; kingdom Viridiplantae; phylum Streptophyta; class Magnoliopsida; order Rosales; family Urticaceae; genus Urtica; species Urtica dioica. The sequence goes on along the minus strand of NC_142760.1, from coordinate 20,993,694 downwards.
AAAAATTAAAAACTTTTAGAACTGATTCTAATGTGTTTTAAAAACATCCCAAACTCATAGAAAATCAACATGCTTTTTAATTTAAAGACATGAGCAATAAATTAAAAAAAAATCTAAGATAACAATTCTAACTTGTCACAAAATTAGTAAACTTTCGAAAACGATTTTCAAGCTCATAATTTTAAAAACATGTACATGCATCTCTTTGACCATAGCTCTGATACCATTTGTTGGAATTGATCTAGGGTTTAAGAAAAAGATTAAACGCTTCGGGAAGCGGCGGAATTTTAAAAAATTTCTTTACAAGTAAAAACAGTTTTTACTAACCTAGACAAAGAGCAAGTACATGTAATTAAAAACTAATATGAGCTAAGAGTTTACTAACCTTTCTTGAAGCTTGAACTTTGAAGAAGCTTTTGGAAAGTTTGCAACGCTCGTCTCCCCTCGCAGCACGTCCCTCTTTCTTTCCTCGGCACCTCGAGCAACCACGAAAGTTTCTATCACTAAATCACTCGAAAAGAAGGAATCAGTGAGTGGGCACTTTTAAACGCTACGACTCGAGAACAAGTCTCAAAGTCGAAGAGCTAAAACCACTAGGTCAAATGAGGACCTAGGTGCCAAAACAAAAGCAAAAATAACTAGAGAGAGAGAGAGAGGATTTCGGCCAAGTTCTAGAGAGAGAGTCTCTCAATCTCTTAAACTTGGGATGAATGAAATGTGACGAATGAGGCTCCTATTTATAGGAGGAGGATTACCTTCAAAAGGTAGTTTCCTCTTTTCCTATTGCCTTGCACGTCCAACATGCCTCATGAAGGCTTAGGATTTGTTTCCTCATTTGATTTCCTCTTAGTTGGCTGAAAATGCACTTTCCTTCTTAAGGAAATTTGTTTCCCCTTTTTCTTTTGGCAAGTATCTTCATACATCAATGCACAAAAGAAACTCTCTTTCCCACTATGGCATGAACGAAATTCAGCCTTATTTTCCTTGGGTTGGACGAAATTTGAGCTTCTAGAAGGAGCTTCTAGATGTTTCTTCATTTGTTCATGACAACATAAGAAAAGCCCATTAAGAATTTTCAAGTAAAATTCTATGAAATGAAATTAATCCTCAAGGCCCAATTACACTAATATGGCTGAGTAATATTTATTTCATTTGTCATCATATGACAATGTCAAAAAAATTTATTGACATTCTTTTCGTCCTATGTCCAAAAAGACAAAAATACCCTTTTGACAATTTTCGTAAAACTGTCTCGTTCTTGTTTTGACTTAGCTTCCAGTTTAACTATTCCTATCGATGTGATTCGTGACAGTGACCTCATGGACCCAAATGAACAAAGCTTGAGCTAAACACTTGGACTCAAAAGTTCACAAACCTTTTCCAAGTTTAGCTTAATGCCAACTGACTCCACTAAAGAGCTGACACTGAAAATCTCTCGGTTCAAATGAATTTATTTTCTACTCAAGAATTCGACCTAATTATGATGAGCGGATCCACTGAATATTATCTATGTTTACCCTTCATGAATGTCATCAGCTAGTCGGGATTTACTAAATTACCATTTTACCCTTCTAGCTGTTATTTCCTCAACTCCTTTGTCGCTTGTGAATAAGTTAGAAACAATGTATTGACGAGGAGCTAACAAGTCACATTGTTTCATCCAAAAGAGTCAGGACTCAATTTGGACACTGGCCAGTTCATTTATTCACACTCCAAGGAACAAAGCATGAGGTGACATACATTGCATTTCAGCAATCTTGTACATGAATTCCATATCTATGAGAACTTCACAAAGTTACTCATGACAGACTCACAACTTAGTACTTCACCAATAGGCCTTGTTCGGAATCACATAGTGAGTCCGAACTTTGACTTTCTCAAATGAGAATACTAAGGTGTGAAATGGCATGTCTCATTTCAGGATTAAGGTAAGCATGATGCAATTCATACATAGTGACTTCGAGACATAAGAGGTTAAATGGTTTGTTCTTATATTGTCTCTAGAAGTGCACTGGTCAATTCAGTACCTTCGGAAGATACCTAGAAGAACTATAGAGTCCCCAACTCTCAATGCCTCATAACCAGACATCATAGATTCTTCTAACAATCATACTGAGGTCAATAGTCCTTTGACCCTAAGATTGCGAATATATCGTTTTAAGCAAACTACGAAGAGTTTGTTCATGCAAATCTACATTTGTCTCTTCGTAAGTTGTTAAGTTTGTTTATGGACTAAAAGACTAAGGTTTTATCATAAAGCTTCAAACAAAGAAAGAATGAATGAACGTTTCAACTTTATTAATGAATGAATAGGCAATTACAAGCAAGAGTCTTCGTAAGACTATATGCCATCAAATGTACATAAATAGACACTACTACTCTTCTTGTGGGCACCATTGACAACAAACTCCCACTTGACTCAAAGAAGATGTGAGTAGTCCTACATGCCTAATCCCTCTCGAAGTTGGTCGAAGACCTTGTTCGCTAGGGGCCTTGGTGAATGGATCTGCCAGAGATCTATTTCACCTCCACGTCTCCGCGCTGCGTGATCTCTCGAATCAAATGGTATTTCCTCTCAATATGCTTAGAGCGCTTATGGCTTCTAGGTTCCTTTGAGTTAGCGACAGCCCCACTATTATCACAATAAAGGGTCATGGGCTCGTCGACGTTTGGAACAACTTCCAAATACTTAAGGAATTTTTTAAGCCATACAGCCTCTTTGGATGCTTCACAAGTAGCCACATATTCTGCTTCCATTGTGGAGTCAGCAATGCAAGATTGCTTAATACTTCTCCACACAACAGCTCCACCATTAAGGATGAACACAGATCCCGAAGTGGATTTCCTGGAATCCTTATCCGCTTGAAAATCGGAGTCGGTATATCCCGTCATAGTCAGGTCAGTACCTGAGTATGTAAGCATCAAGTTCCTAGTTCTTTGAAGATACTTAAGAACATGCTTAACAGCAATCCAGTGCTCGGGTCCAGAGTTGGATTGGAAACGGCTAACTACGCCAACGGCGAAACATATATCAGGTCTAGTGCAAAGCATAGCATACATGAGGCTTCCTACGGCAGAGGCGTAAGGAATCTTCCTCATGTCTTCAATCTCTTGTGCAGTCTTGGGAGACTGGTCCTTAGAGAGTGAAACTTCATGCCTAAAGGGTGTTTGACCCCTCTTGCAGCCTTGCATCGAGAAGCGATCCATCACCTTATCAATATAAGATGCTTGAGAGAGCGACAGGGTCCGGTTTCTCCTATCTCGGAGGAGCTTTTTCCTTTGCCGGGCCGAGTCCCCGTCTTGCAAGCCACCTAGTATGGTGGTGACGATGTGGAGTTGCGCATCAGCCGTAGCTGTGACCGCTGTGCGGTCGGCGTTTGCATTGGACCCTCCACCTTTCTCAGGCTGTGGCCTGTTATCGGCGGGGGCTGCCGCTCCTACCAAGCGAAGGACGAACTCTTTGAGCTCTCCCATCTGGATTAATGTCTCAATTTGTTTCCTAAGACGGAAGCATTGAGCGGTCGTGTGACCGTAATCTCGGTGGAACTCGCAATAGCGGGACCGGTCGCGAGACGCGGGGTTACCCCTTATTGGAGCCGGAGCGACGAACTTGTCACGCGCCACAGCGTAGATTTGCTCTACCGGGGAGTTCAAGGGAGTATAACCCGAGTAGTCCCTAAAATTTCTCGCAAGACGCGGCTTTTGAGTCATAGGGGGTCGGCCATCGGTAGTGTGACCGCCCTTGTTCACCCTTTTGCGGGGGTTACTCGGCTCGTTGCCGGACTCATCCTGACGGCGGGAGCTTTGGCTGCTGCTCCTGCGGCCGTCGAGGTAATCTTCTACCCCCATAAAGGTTTTGGCTCGGTTTATTAACTCGGCCATCGTAGAAGGGACTCTGCCGACGACGGACTTTAGGAAGTCTCCAATGCGCAAGCCCTCGATGATGGCTGTAATTGCGTCACTGTTGTCAAAGCGGTCGACCTTGTTCGATTCTGTAGTGAATCGGGTGCGATACTGTCTCAAGGACTCGTTATTCTCTTGCCTGATCGACCATAAGTACATCTTGGTCTTCTTTTGGACCATGGATGTAGCAAATCGTGCTAGGAACATGTCCTCAAGGTCTTTGAACGATTGGACGCTCCCTGGTCTTAAATTCTTAAACCACTCGAAACCGGGTCCGGTGAGGGTAAGACTAAAAGCTTGGCATAGAGCCCCAGGTGAGACGCCCTGCATCGTCATCCAAGTTTCGTAATGTTGGATGTGATACGTGGGATCAGATTTCCCATTGTATGGAGGGAGATTCGGGAGTTTGAAGTTTCCCGTGCACACCTCAGCAAGGATTTGGGCGGCGAAAGGAGAGGAATGTTCTTCCACGACCCCGTATGTATCACCGGCCAAGCCGCCTTCACGCAGGTCACGCACCTCGTTACGAAGATTGTGAATCATGGTGACGACGTCGAGGCCAGTGTTGGGGGTCACTCCTTGTTCAGGAGGAGTCACCTGTCGCCTTTCGTTCGACCCTTGAGCCGTGCGAGGGTCCCCATTGATTGGGGCCGTAGGGTTATGACCCTTACGAGCGCTCAGCCTCTCTCGGAGGTCTTCGCCACGGTTGTTCCGTTGGGCGGTAAGTCGATCTCTAAGATCCGGCCCGGCGGTATGGGGGCGTGAGCTTCCAGCCACACGCCTTACTCGCCGAGTCGTTGTACCTTCCCTGACATTGCCTCTTTGACCGAGTCGGTCGTGGGCCGAACGTCGGGAGGTCTCTTCTTGAGAGGAGACCGGTATTGCTTTCGTTTTCGACGGACCGACTTCGATCTCAACAGGGAGTTCCCCGTCCTTGGTGAGAGAAGTCTCGACGTCCGCCGATATTTCCAAGCCTTCATAGTCGGGGTCATAATCATGTCCCTCGTCCATGAGGTCCTCAGATTCCCCGTGGGGGGCACCGTGTGCAGGTGCCTTGCCCGCCAGATGGCGGTGGTACCTTGCATTGGCTATCTTCAGTTGGCGGATTTTCTCCTCCATTTCAAGGATGCGGTCGTCCCGACTGTCCTGTAGAGGAGGGGGCGAGGGAGTGTGGCTCTCGTTGTTGAGAGACTCCTCGTCGCCTTGCGCTCGGGAGCGCAGGAATTATTTCTTCACCGCGGTTGCGTTCTCGGGGTTATTCACGCCCTCAGAACGAACAGGTGGTTGACCACTCATGTCTTTCTCGAGTCGAGAAGAAAGGGGTCGAGCTGTAGAAGGGACTTCGGGCTATGTAAGTCGGGAAGCCCCCTCCTTCTAGCGCCAAAATGTTGTCGCACGAAAATGAACAACAATTAAATACCTCGGGCGGTTCGATCCAAGGCCGGACCAAGTGATCGCGCCCGGGCCAAAAATGGGAGCTCGTAGACCGAGCTGCACCCTCCGAGCCCTGAGGTGTGCTTGGGGGGGGGGGGTGTGACCGTGCCAAAGGTTGGCTACCTACGTACCCTTTAGTCGGGATCAGGTCAGAACCTAGTTCAATTTGTGTATTGGGAGGCTATCTTGGGCTCGGAGGCTTTGTGAATCCAAGGCTTTAGAGGGGGACCGGGCTCGTAGCTTCTAGTGAAGACTTTAGAGGGGTCGCTTGCCTCGTAGCTCGGAGTTCTAGCTCAAGGGCCAAGAAGCAGGAGAGCAGTATGTACTGCAGAGGCTCGGGTCGCAGAAGAGGAGCGCGCTCCCTCTCGTGGATGGGGGTCCTTGACTTTCTGAGCCGAGGGAGGGGGATTGCGCGCTCTTGGAATGTCACTAGAGCACGAAAGAATTCTCAAGAAAAGAGATATGTTCCAAGAAGGAATTGTGTAAAATTCGGATTGTCGATCTCTTTTCCTCCCCAAAAAGGGGGGGTATTTATAGCATTGGAGGGAGGCCTTGGGCCGACCCCTTGAGGCCCACCGGGTGGCCGGGAGCGGGGCGCGCGAGGCTTCATGCCCAGGAGGGTGCGGGGCGCGCGGGACATGTCGCCCGGACGGGCGTGGAGCGCACCGGGCGTGGGACATGGTCGGGCGCGGCGTGCCAGGCAGTAGGCGTGCCCTGCCGAGGAGGCAAGGATGCTCGGCCGAGGTGGCCGCGGTGGCGAAGAGGCTCGGCCGATACGGCTGAGGTGGCAAAGGTGTTCGGCCGAGGTGGCCAAGATGCTCGGTCGAAGTACGCGCGAGCCTGGATGCCGGGGCGCATGGGAGTGCGCGCGCGGGCCGGGAGGCCGGGGCGCGGGAATGCGCGCGGGCCAGAAGGCCGGGGCGCGGGAGCGCACGCGGGCCGGGAGGCCGAGGCGCGAGAATGCGCGCGGGCCAGGAGGCCGGGGTGCGGGAGCGCGCGTGGGCCGGGAGGCCGGGGCGCGAGAGCGCGCGGGGTGCGCGCGAGCTAGGGTGTTCTGGAGCGCGCAAGCTAGGGCGCGCTGGGGCCCATTGGGGCGGGAGCCGCTGGGCTTCTGGCCGGCGGAGCCCGGCCGTCCTTGAATCGTTTTTTGAATTTCCGATGTCCCGAAAACGAACGGTAACAGTTGCAACGCTCGTCTCCCTCGCAGCACGTCTCTCTTTCTTTCCTCGGCAACTCGAGCAACCACGAAAGTTTCTATCACTAAATCACTCGAAATAAAAGGAATCAGTGAGTGGGCACTTTTAAACACTACGACTTAAGAACGAGTCTTGAAGTCGCAGAGCTAAACTCTAGGTCAAATGAGGACCTAGGTGCCAAAACAATAAAACGAAATTGACTAGAGAGAGAGAGGAGAGGGGCGGCCAAGTTCTAGAGAGAGAGTCTCTCAAATCTCTTAAACTTGGATGTGAATGAAATGAGAGGAATAAGGCTGCTATTTATAGGAGAGGCTTCACCTTCAATAAGGTAGTTTCCTCTTCTATAGAATATCACATATTCATGAGCAAATATTCCTTATTTCCTTTTCTCATTTGGGCGTGTGAGCCTTGGCTTCTATAAGCAAATGTTTCCTATTTTACTTTCCTCGGCCGCCCATGTCATTTCCTCCTAGAGGAAATTTGTTTCCTCTTTTTCTTTTGGCAAGTATCTTCATACATTAATGCACAAAATAATATCTCTTTCACACTAAGGGCTGCACGAAATTTGGTCTCCCATTCACTTGGGTTGGACGGCCAAAAGCCTTCTAGAAAGGCTTTCTAGGTTTTTCTTTAATTGTTCATGACAACACAAGAAAAGCCCATTAAGAATTTTCAAGTAAAATTCTATGAAATGAAATTAATTCACAAGGCCTAATAAACATGTTATAGCCGTGTGATATAATAAGTCATCATATGACATTGTCAAAAAATTTATTGACATTCAGTTCATGCCATGTCCAAAAAGACAAAATTACCCTTTCGACAATTTTCGTTCTTATTTTGACTTAGCTTCCAGTTTAACTATTCCTACTCGATGTGATTCGTGACAGTGACCTCATGGATCCAAATGTACTGGCCATTTCATTTATTCACACTCTAAGGAACAAAGCATGAGGTGATATACATTGCATTTCAGCAATCTTATACATGAATTCCATATCTATGAGAACTTCACGAAGTTACTCATGACATTCTCACAACTTAATACTTCACCAATAGGCCTTGTTCGGAATCACATAGTGAGTCCGAACTCTGACTTTATCAAATGAGAATACTAAGGTGTGAAATGACATGTCCCATTTCGGGATTAAGGTAAGCACGATGCAATTCATAGGTAGTGACTTCGAGACATAAGAGGTTAAATGGTTTGTTCTTATCTTGTCTCTAGAAGCGCACTGGTCAATTCAGTACCTTCAGAAGATACCTAGAAGAACTATAGATTCTCCAACTCTCAATGCCTCATACCCAGACATCATAGATTCTTCTAACAATCATACTCGGGTCAATAGTCCTTTGACCCTTAGATGGCGAATATATTGTTTTAAGCAAACTACGAAGAGTTTGTTCATGCAAATGTACATTTGTCTCTTCGTAAGTTGTTTAGTTTGTTTATGGACTAAAAGACTAAGGTTTTATCATAAAGCTTCAGACAAGGAAGATTGAATGAACGTTTCAGCTTTTTATTAATGAATATGCAATTACAAGCAAGAGTCTTCGTGAGACTATATTACATCAAATGTACACAAATAGACACTACTACTCTTCTTGTGGGCACCATTGACAACAGGGTTTGCCTTGGAAAGAAGTAGTTTCCTCTTATTTTCCAAGCCTTCATGAGCAATCCTTTATTGCCCATTCCTTCCTCATTCACACGGCCAAGAGGGGCTTCTAGAAGCCTTGAATTTGTTTCCTCTTTTGTTCTCTCTTGCTTGGTGGCCAAAATTCCCTTTCCGCATGGAGGAAATTTAATTCCTCTTTTTCTCTCATTCTATTCATTCAACATAAGTTAGAGATTGAGAGCTTCTCTCGATGAAATGAAATTAATCCACAAGGCCCAATGAACTCATCATGGCCGAGTGATTTAAGCCATCATATGACCATGTCAAAAAATTTATTGACATTCATTTCATCCTATGTCGAAAAAGACAAAAATACCCTTTTGACAATTTTCGTAATACTTGTACCGTTCTTGTTTTGACTTAACTTCTAGTTTAACTATTCCTACTCGGTATGATTTGTGTTAGTGACCTCATGGATCCAAATGAACAAAGCTTGAGCTAAAATTCTTGGACTCAAAAGTTCATAAACCCTTTCCAAGTTTCGCTTAATGTCAACAGACGCGACTAAAGAGTTGACACTGAGAATCTCTCGGTTCAAATGAATTTATTTTCTACTCAAGAATTCAACTAATTGTGATGAGTGGATCCACTGAAAATTATCTATGTTTACCCTTCATGAATATCATAAGCTAGTTGGGATTTACAAAATTACCATTTTACCCTTCTAGCTGTTATTTCCTCAAGTCCTTTATCGCTTGTGAATAAGTTAGAAACAATGTATTGACGAGGAGCTAACAAGTCACATTGTTTCATTCAAAAGAGTCAAGACTCAATTTGGACACTGGCCAGTTCATTTATTCACATTCCAAGGAACAAAGCATGAGGTGATATACATTGCATTTCAGCAATTTTGTACATGAATTCCATATCTATGAGAACTCACTACTACAAATGCTAGATTTCACAACGGATATTTCACAACGGTACGCTGTCCCGTTGTGGAAACATTATGTTTCCACAACGGTACAGTTGTCCCGTTGTGTAATCTTGATGATTCCACAACGAGACAACTGTCCCGTTGTGGAATCATCATGTTTCCACAACGGGACAGTTGTCTCGTTGTGGAATTGTAATGATTCCATAATGAAAATTTAAAATTTGAACAACGGGACTGTGACCCGCTGTTTAATCTCGCCGCGGCCATGGCATCCTCTCGCCGCGGCGAAATGTTTCCACAACAGTACGATAAACCGTTGTGGGAACATGTGTAACCTTGACATTTCGCCGCGGCGAGTATAAGACTTGGCCGCGGCGAAATGTTTCCACAACGGGTAATTGTACCGTTGTGGAAACATTTCGCCGCGGCCAAGGCTTACACTCGCCGCGGCGAAATGTCGTGAAAATTTTAGGTTATCACTATAAAAGCCTCATTTCGATTTCTTTCTCCATTTTTTTTACTTCCTCTCGCCTCAGACCTTTATTTCGACCGTTTCTGTGCAATTTCCTCTCCTAAACCTACCTTGAAACTTCGCCGCTTTCTCGCCGACGCCAAATCTCGTCGTGCCTCCTCGCCGTAGCCAGTTCTCGCCGCTATCTCTTTCTCTCTTTCGGTCTAGCGTCCCTTGCTCCTTCTCCCACCGACCTAGAGGTATGTTTGTAACTCAATTTCATATCAAAATCTTAAATGTCATGAATGTTTTGTGTGATTTATAAACTAATTTAGGATTTTTGTTGATTTTGGTTGTAATTTATGATATTGGATTGTAGATTTGGCCGAAATTAGGGTTTTTATTTTTGGGTTTTATTTTGTAGTTTATAATTTTATGTATAATGTTATTTTTAGGTTGAAAATGAGTTTTATTTTGATATTGTGGTTAAATTTATTTGGGATTTGAGTTTGAATTGTATGATTATTTTATTTGAATATAATGGGTTTAGTGTTGAATTTTGATATTTTGTGTTGAATTGAGTTTAATTTTGTGTTGAAAATGATTTATTGTTTGAAAATGTTGTTGAATTTGAGTTTGGATTCATTTGTTCAATTACAAAATGGGCCGATCAAAAACCCCCGCCGGTTACAAAGAAGCCGCCCCTAGCACTTCTAGGCCTCCGACTAAAAAAAGTAAGAGGCCTCGTCAATCCGAACCCGAACCCGAAGTGAACTATAATAGTCGGATATTCACTAGTAAGGTCGCAGAAGATCGATATGACATTCTCGTTCAACGAAGTCCGATCTTTGAACGAGGGTTGAAGGTGAGCCCAAGCACGCCTATAGGGGGTCAAATCCACAACACCATCGAAGGATTCTCGTGGAGAAAATTTTGTGCCACACCCGAGCACAAAGCAAACGTCACTGTCATGTACGAATTCTACGCGAACTTACTTGATCAAGTGGATGATGTGGTGACGGTTCGCGGTGTAGAGGTCGACTGTAGTGTCGGAGCTATCAACGCATTGCTAGGAACTTCGGACATCGATTTCAAGAATGAGGGTTACCGACAATGGTTGAGAGATCCTAACCTCGTTGAAATGTTGAGTTTGTTGACTACTCCTGGAGAGAATTGGGTCATGGACAGAGGAGTTAGAAAGCTTCTCCGAAAATCGTTGACGAGGTTAAACTTTTCTTCTTTTGTGTGTGTATTATTGTCTATTGCATGTTTTCAATATAACGGTGTTTATTTTACAGGCTCACAAAAACGTGGATTTATTTCAATTGCTCTCGTCTCTTTCAGATAAAGCACTTCACCCGTCTCGACGAGGAACATGTCCACCTTCTGTTTTGTGTCATACGTGGAAAAACCATCAATGTCGGTCGATTCATCTATAATTGGATGAAGAGAATCGACTACAAGAATATCAAAAATGGGTTGCCGTATCCGTCAATCATCTACGGCTTGTGTCTGAATGCCGGTGTTGGAGGCTCAAAACACGACACAACCAAGAAGTGTGCGACGCCTATTAATGACAAAACGATCGAGAGATACATAGTAAAAGAGCCGGAAGAGGAGGAAGAGAATGAAGAAGAGGAGGACGAACCGTCACTCAACGAGCCACTGTTGTGCTTACAACCACCTCCGGGGTATGATCCCGACATCCACGATTACATTGCTCGGTGTAACCACTATCTCGTCGGCGGTTATCAACACACCCAAGACTACATGCACCGACAAGGAGAATATGGCGCCGCGGCTTCGAGGGATTAAACGAGCTCATAGGTCGGTGGGACATCAACCAGGAGAATCAATTCCAGTTCCCTCCATATCCTCAATACACATACTATCCGGCCCAAGCACCGCAATAGCCACCGCATATGGCACCTCCTCAGTACCCGGGACCACCACCACCACAACCACCTGGGAATAACACCGACGGCAACGAGTAATTTTTTTTTAATATGTTTTTTGAACTCTTCTTAGTTTAATATTTGTTTTCAAGTTTTTTTATATGTGTGAGACTTAAATATTTATGTTTATATGAGATTGTTTGATACTCGGTTCAGTTTTTATTTTGAGTTTGAGATTGTTATGGTTATTTGAATTTGTGTTTGATGTTGTTTGTAAGTAAAATAACTCAGAAATCCTTTCCCGGTGGACTTTTGTACTATTTAGCCGCGGCCACATATAGGATTCGACACGGCCAAACTATTTAGCCGCGGCCACATATAGGATTCGACGCGGCGAGTTGAGTTTCCAGGAATACATGGCCTCTGGAACTCAGTTCGCCGTGGCGACCGGAAGACGTTGTCGCGGCGACACATGCACAACGAGACGGTTTGTCCCGTTGTGGAACACATTCGCCGCGGCGAAATATATACGTGGCCGCGGCCAAGGCTTACTTCTTGGCCACGGCAAAGAATATACATTGCCGCGGCGAAATAGTTACAGAGTCTCGGGATTTCTGGGGAGCAATCTTGCCGCGGCGACGCCTTATATTCGCCGCGGTGAGATTAGTTAGCCGCGGCCAACGTTATACGTTGCCGCAGCGAAAAATGCACAACGGGACGGTTTGTCCCGTTGTGGAACACATTTCGCCGCGGCGAAATATATACGTGGCCGCGGCGAGATGAGTTCCCAGGAGTGTGTTGACTCTGGAACTCAGTTCGCCGCGGCGACGTATAACGTTGGCCGCGGACATACTACTTAGCCGCGGCGAAATATATACTTGGCCGTGGCGAGATGAGTTCCCAGTAATGTGTTGACTCTGGATCGTATCTCGCCGCGGCGACGTATGATATTGGTCGCGGCTTAACTTATTTGGCCGCGGCCAAATATATACTTGGCCGCGGCAGGTTGTACAATTGGTCGCGGCCGTGTGCATTGTTGGTCGCGGCAAAATAACATCTACACAAATAAATAACCTTACAAAATATCTACACAAATAAATAACCTTACAAAATATATATCATAGAAGAAAACATGAATGTATCATAATCTGAATCATAAAATACATATAGTTTTTTGGTGTTCACACAAAAATAGGATTGATATCCGAACGAAGTAAATGAGAAACATCATCATCATCAAAATTTTCAATCTCTTCATCAGCAAGTGGTAAGCCGGATGTGAATGGGGGTATATTAGACATGTCTTCGTCTTCATTTTCGTCAATATTTCTCGCTTTCATGTGAACTACTAATGACAAGTCTGGATTGACGGGTTTTGATACGTAAAACACTTGAGTTGCTTGTGACGCCAAAATAAATGAATCATTCTCGTAACTTGTACGCCGAAAGTCAAAAATTGTAACTCCGTCTTTATCAACTTTAACATGATTGTTGTCGGCCCATTTGCACTTAAACAAAGCGATTCACAACCCACAATAATCAAGTTCCCAAATGTCTTCAATGTAACCATAATAGTTCATGAAAGCTTTTTTTGGATTTTTATCCTTTGCGGAAGAAACATGTAATGCTTCAGCAAGTAATGTGACACCACTATTTTGAACAGGATGTTTGTTGTCTTTTTCTTTGGTGTAAAAAGTAAAACCATTAACAGACCAAGCAGTGTACCTTGTAACCATTGAGGAAGGCCCGCCAGATATTTCGCTCAACGTTTCCGAATGTCCAGATTCTCGAAATAATCGTTTTCCAAGCCACTTCTGAAACAAACGATTGTGCTCTTCTTGTAACCATTTTTCATTTTTAGCTTTTTTTAGATCATTTGCTCTCAATTCACTCAAATGTAACCAATTTTTAGCTTTTTTTCATTTTTAGCTTTTTTTAATGGCGTGACTTCGGAAACGTTATGCAAAACATGGAAACTGGCTTGCTCCCACTCTTTCCGATTGACGCTAGAATAAGTACCTACAAATAACCACTCATATAAATAGTTGTCCTTTCATTTATAAGTTAAATACACAAAAGAAAGTGTCACAAAATATACATATAGACAGAGCTTTTGATTCATGACTTGTGTTATTTGGCAACCCAATCGCGTCTGCATTAGCTAAATACTCCGAACAAAATTCAACGGACTCCTCTTCTATATAGTTTTCCACTATGCTCCCTTCCGGCCTATTGTAGTTCTTCACATAACTCTTCAACACTTTCATGTAACGTTCGATTGGATACATCCAACGTAAAAATACAGACCCACATAATTTCACTTCACGTACCAAGTGAACAGTTAAGTGAATCATGATGTCAAAAAACGAAGGTGGGAAAATCGTTTCTAGCATGCAAAGGGTTTTAACCAACTCCGATTGCAGTGAATCCAAGCAAATAGGATCGATAACCTTCGAGCAAATAGAGTTGAAGAATACACATATCTTGGATATTGCAAATCTCACATCGGGTGACAAAATTCCATGCAAGGCGAGAGGTAACATTTGTTGTAGAAGCACATGACAATCGTGAGTCTTTATTCCAATAAGTCACAAATCCTTCATAGATACAAATCTCGTATAGTTTGAAGAATGACCATCGGGAACTTTGATAGATGCAAACCATTCACACAACTTCTTCTTCTCCTTCCGATCTAGAGTGTACTTTGCCGCTGGTAATTTTGTTTTTTGTCCGCACTCCTCGTCGGCATGCAAAATACTTCTTATGTTCAGCTCCTTGAGATCCATTCTAGATTTTATTCCGTCTTTCGATTTATGTGGATCATCAAGAAGCGTACCTATAAGGGATTCGCAAACATTTTTCTCGATATGCATAACATCAAGACAATTCCGAACGTAGTGCGTCTTCCAATACGGAAGGTCGTAGAATATCGATTTCTTCTTCCAAGGATTCTCTTGAAACGACTCTTTAGTACTAGCACAACGCTTTCTCTTTCCAAGGACTCATTTACGTTTTTTACCATCTCGTACACATCTTCACCATACAAAATTCGAGGAGGAAACCGTTCTTCTGTGTTGCCATCAAATGCTTGTTTTAACCTTCTAAACGGGTGGTCTCTTGGTAAAAATCGTCTATGCCCGAGAAAAACAGTCTTCTTCCCATGCTTCAACCGGAGGGAAGATGTGTCTTTCATGCAAATAGGACAACCAATCGAGCATTTCACAGAATACCCTGACAAATTCCCATAGGCCGGAAAGTCGTTAATAGTCCACATTAACATGTATTTAATGTGTCCACATCAACCGTGCCTCCATTCACAAAATCATCAAGGAGGAGAAGGCATTCGATGCTGTCATCCGAAGATGGTGTCACCGGCGTGGTTGGATTCATTGAGCAACTTGCTCGAACACTATCGGGTTTGTCGATAATTAGTCCACATTAACATGTATTTAATTCCCATAGGCCGGAAAGTCGTTAATAGTCCACATCTCCGACCACAACACACAAACTCCATTGACTACCACGCCCCGTGCTCGTCGTCTTCACTCCGGGTAAGTGTGTTTTTTTTTATTTAATTTGTACTTTTATGTTGAAATTAGGTTAGAATTGTGTATTTGTGTCTAAATTAATGTTGGATTTGAGTTAGAATATTTGATTACCTTGAGTATGATTGAAATTGAGTTAGAATATTAGATTTAATTTCGGTTTGAGTTTTTGTTGGAATTGTTTTGAATTGAAATTGAATTTCGGTTTGAGTTTGTGTTGGAATATTAGATTGAATTTCGGTTTGAGTTTGTGTTGATTTGTTTTTACATAGATTATGTCTAGCTCCACTAGTACCGTTAGCGGTAAACGGAGATCCACCAACATCGATGGTCCCGGGAAAAGAAGAAATATTCTTATGCCCAAGGTTGTTTTTACGATGCTCGATTGGAGACTAAAAGAGCATAAACAACTAAAAGAAAGGATTTGGAATGAAATATGTGAAGCTTTTACGGTTCCTATAATATATAAGCATAATTGTCTTTGTTATCGGCCCGACCTTCGATCGGGACCAATCAAAGGCAAAGCAGCGATCAGACTTACCCCGGCCATTGATCGGCCCGCGGGACAGCTCGGCCAAGGGCCGGCCAAATAGCCTCGGCCCAAGAACGAGCTCGGCTATCCACGGCCATCAGCTTGATGGCCTCGGCCTCACGAGCTCGAGCTCGACCTCGGCCTCACGAGCTCGACCTCGGCCTAACGAGCTCTACCTCGGCCTCACGAGCTCGACCTCGGCCTCACGAGCTCGACCTCGGCCTCGCGAGCTCGACCTCGGCCTCACGAGCCTATGCTATCCTCGGCCATCCTATGCTATCCTCGGCCGAGCCTATGCTATCCTCGGCCATCCTATGCTATCCTCGGCCGAGCCTATGCTATCCTCGGCCATCCTATGCTATCCTCGGCCGAGCCTATGTTATCCTCGGCCAAGGGGCCCACCAATGACCCCTTGGTCGCCTATAAATACAAGAGGCCCACCCTCTTCAAAAGGTAATCCATTCTTGAGTATTGAAACGCTGCCGAACTCACCTCCCGCTCGTTTCTCTCAAGTCTCGGCCCCTAAACACTTAAACCCTCTTTATCCATCTCAATCCTGCTAATGTTGAGGGTCGGAGAGGTAATTAGGGGCAATCCCCCTGTTTCGCCTTTGTAGTTCACACCTTCCCGCTTGCTTTTTTAGGCGCCTGGGACGACTTGGGCCACCAAGTCCGACACGCTCGAGCCCGAACGCGACCACTTGGTCCGGCCTTGGGTCGAACCGTTCGGGGCTCCTAAATCGTTGTCCGAAAACGAGCGACAACATTTTGGCGCTAGAAGGAGGGGACCACCGACCTTAGCACGCTCTCCCTTCCATTCCACACTGTCACTACTCTTACGACTCTCGAGAGATGAGTCGTATTCCAGCGGCCTCCGCCGACACTCAAGCGACGAGCCCAAGGTATGGTCTCCGGAGCCTCGCTCACCGTCTTGAAGGGCAACCTCGTGATAATGAGAGCCAGCCCCAAGACCCGACGAACGACCCCGAGGCCGCGCTCCGAGAGGACACGGCTCGGCGGCTCGCAGACTTCTAGACCGTCCCGGCGTCGACGGCTCGCTCATTGCCGATCTCGTCGGCTACGATATCGAGGATCGATCCGCCCGTTACGACTCCGACCCCGACTATGTGGGGGAGTCGAGGACCGACGAGGCGACTCCTAGCCTCGCCCATTCGCGACCCGAGAGGCCCGATGGTGCTTTGGCCGGTCCGTCGCGTCCGGCGCGACGACATGCACGGTCACATTCCCGGGGACTCGCCCCCTCGGTTTCAAGAGGCGGCCGGACATGGCCCCTCACCGAGGAAAGAGCGACTCTAGGCAATGATGGGGCCGATAGCCGAAGCGCTCGCCGCACGGCCCAACCAAGGGCGAAATCGCCCCACCACACGCCGAGCGTGGACCTTAGAGAGCGCTTGACGGCGCAGAGAAACTCCCGAGGGGAGGATCTCCGCCAAAGGTTCAACTCTCGGAAGGACGCGCTCCCCGCCGCAACTCTCGGCCAACCTCAGGCCAATATCATGGACCAAGCGTCTAACGAGCGCCAGCCGGTGACTCCCGTGGCCCCGGCGGTCAGCCCTGCTAACGGGCTTGACATGGTCACGATGATTCAGAGCCTCCCAAACCAAATCATCGAGATGAGGGAGTCGGGGCGGCAGAGGCCGTATGGAGGGATCGAGGAATCATACTCTCCCTTCGTCGTGCAAATCCTCGCGCAACCTTGCGTGGGGAACTTCAAATTGCCGTCCATTCCTCCCTATGATGGGCGGACTGACCCGAACTTCCACATCCAACACTACGAGACGTGGATGACAATGCAAGGGCAGCCGGACGCGACCCTATGCCAAGCCTTCAGCCTAACCCTCACAGGGTCGGGCTTTGAGTGGTTCCGGAGCTTGAGACCCGGGAGCATCCCGTCCTTCCGGGCTTTGCAAGAGGCTTTCCTTGCCCGCTTCGCCACGCTCGTGGCGCAAAAGAAGTCGAAGACCCACCTCCTCTCCATTCGGCAAGGGAGAGACGAGACGTTGAGGCAATACCTCGCTCGCTTCATCAAGGAGTCTCACAAAGTCGAGGGATTCGACGACAAGGACGCCATCACGGCGATCACCGAGGGAGTTCGCACGAGCGACTTCCTCAAGTCCATTGTTGGGAAAGTCCCGCGGTGCATGGTGGAGCTGATGACAAGAGCCCGCACGTATATGGGAATCGAGGATTACCTCGATGGCCGAGATGGCCGGAAGTCAGGGGGGCAAGGTAGTCGACGCCGCGACGACCAAGATGGAGATCGTCCCGACCCTCGAAAGAGGAGGAACAAGGGAGGCCAGGCCCCTAACGGCCGCTCCCTCCCCGGGCCGAGACCGTCACACGTCGATAGCTTCCGAAAGTTCTCGATGTTCACCCCCTTGAACACCCCACCGGAGCGGATCCTAGCTCTGCACCGCGACAAGCTAGGGAGCCCCACTCCTCTCACAAAGGATCCTGCAAAGAGGGATCGAAACAAGTTCTGCGAATACCACCAAGATCACGGGCATCTGACGTCCGAATGCTATCAACTCAAGCGTCAGATCGAGGCCTTGATTCAAGACGGGAAACTGAAAGAGTACGTCCTTAGAACAATCGGGACGGCCGCGGCGCACGGTGAGCGTCCGCGGCAGGAAAGGAAGGGTCCGGCAACGGTGACCGTCACGGACCGAGCAGCAATCGAAGAACCAGAGGGCTCACAACTGCACGTCGCGGGCTCAATCATGGGCGGCCCGGAGTTTGGGGACTCGTCCACGCAAAGGAAGAAGTACGCGCGTGAAGTTTCCCAAGGGAAAATAGCGCACTACATCAACCACACGTACGAGGCTCCTCCTCCGGCCCCATTCGAGTCCATGTTCTTCACTGGCCAAGAGGCGGCACGAGTCCTCCACCTACACAACGACGCGATAGTCGTCTCGGCCTCGGTCGCCAACAACCTCGTCCAGAGAATCCTAATCGACAATGGGAGCTCCGCCGATATAATCTTCAAGGCGGCACTGAACATGATGAAACTATCTGGGATGAGACCGACCCCGATCTCGACTCCGCTCTTCGGCTTCTCCGGGGAGAGGGTCATGACGGAGGGAACCATCGACCTCCCGGTGACCTTCGGGACACCGGGGGGGGGCTCGAGGTCACCCACATCGTATCGTTCTTGGTCGTGGACCAACCCTCCGCCTACAACATCATAATTGGCCGCCCGACCCTCCATCGGTTGAAGGCCATTACGTCAACTTACCACCTGATGATGAAGTTCCTGACTGATAAGGGGATAGCCATGATGTTGGGAGACCAATCGATGGCAAGGATGTGTTACATCCAAGGCGTGGACGGGAAAGAAAAGGGAAAGATGGTGAGCACCGTCTTCCAGCTCGGGGATACGTTCCCGTGCGAAATAGAGGAAGGAGGAATCTTCAGAGAGCTAGACCAGAGGGATGATGTCGGGCGTCGAAAGGTGGAGACACCGGACGACCTTGTTCCCGTCGTGTTGGACGACGCCAAACCCGACCAGGTAGTCAAGGTAGGCGCCCAGCTCCCATCCGAAACCAGCTCGCCACCTTCCTCCTCAAGCACAAGGACATCTTCGCGTGGACACACGCCGCCATGCCGGGGATCGACCCCAAGATAATGGTTCACCGTCTCAACGACAAAAAGAGAGTAGCCGAACGCGTTCAACCGCGGCGGACGTTCAGCGGAGAGATACCAAGCCATCGGTGTAGAGGTCGACAAACTTCTTGCCGCCGACTCCATCAGGGAGGCGAAACACCCCAAGTGGGTGTCCAATGTGGTGATGGTCAAGAAGCCGAACGAGAAATGGTGGATCTGTATCGACTATAAAGATCTCAACAAGGCCTGCCCGAAAGATAGCTTCCCCCTCCTGAGGATCGAGCAGCTTGTGGACGCTACGGCGGGCCACGAGTTGTTGAGCTTCATGGACGCCTACTCAGGCTACAACCAGATCCGCATGCACGAGCCGGACCAGATCAAGACCACCTTTGTTACGAACCGCGGACTCTACTGTTACAAGGTCATGCCCTTTGGCCTCAAAAACGCGGGAGCGACGTATCAAAGGTTGGTAAACCGAATGTTCACCAATCAAATTGGCAAAACCATGGAGGTCTACGTGGAGGATATGCTCGTCAAAAGCCTCAAGACCCACGACCACGTTCGAGACCTGAGAGAGATGTTTGCGATCCTGCGACGCTACAAGATGAAGCTCAACCCCAACAAGTGCGCTTTTGGGGTCGAGTCCGGAAAATTCTTGGGCTACATGGTTAGCCACCGCGGGATCGAGGCTAACCCTGAGAAGATTAGGGCGATCTTAGAGATGAGGTCGCCGCAGAAAGTGAAAGAAGTTCAGAGTCTGACAGGAAGGATCGCCGCCCTGACGCAAGTTGTGTCCAAAGCCACCGACAAGTGCCAACCGTTTTTCAAGGCACTGAAGAAGACCGACGGGTTCGTGTGGACGGAGAAGTGCGAGGAAGCATTCCGCGAAATGAAAGCCTATTTCGCCTCCCCCCCGTTCCTTGCAAAACCAAAGAATGGTGAAACCTTGTACATCTACCTCGCGGTTTCCGACAGGGCCGTGAGCGCGGTTCTCATACGCGAAGAAGACAAGGTGCAATGGCCGGTCTATTACGTTAGCAAGGCGCTCCTCGACGCCGAGACTCGATACCCGGAAATCGAGAGATTGTCCCTCGCCCTTGTCATGAGCGCAAGAAAACTCCGACCCTACTTTCAGGCGCACCCCATTGTGGTCCGCACGGGGTATCCCATCGAGAAGGCCCTCCAAAAAGGGACCTCCTCTCGAATGGCCGTATGGTCCCAAGAGTTGGGCGAGTACGGGGTCGAGTTCCAACCGAGAACCGCCATCAAGGGCCAAGCCCTCATCGACTTTGTAGCCGAGTTCACAGGCACGCCCTCGGCTGACGAGGGGGACGAAGGCGGTGAGGGCAGAGAAGACAAGGAGGACGACCGCAGCGAGTCGTCGAAGAAGAGGACCAACAACCCGATAGGGCCGGTCGGGGACTTGCACGTGGATGGCGCGTCAAATGCCCGGGGGGCTAGCGCCGGCGTTGTGCTCACAAATCCCGATAGGGAAAAACTGAGATACGCCCTGCGGTTCGAGTTCAAGGCTTCCAACAACGAGGCAGAATACGAGGCTCTGATCGTTGGCTTGGAGCTAGCGAACAAGCTAGGCATCCAAACATGGTCGCGTACCTGTCCAAGACCCAAGAGAACCTATAGCCCCTATCATGGTTCGAGATCGTCCAAGTTCCTCGGGAGGCGAACGTCGACGCTGACGCCCTGGCTCGCCTCGCGTCCGAGATAGACGAGGAGGGCAAGGGAAGCGTCCCGATCGAAGTGTTGACCCGACCCTACGTCTCGAGAGGCGACGTAAGGGTAGTCGACGAGACTCCGCCCCCCTCATGGATGACTCTGCTCGTGGAATTCCTTAAGCGAGGAGTCACCCCCGAAGACAAAGAAGAAGCCAAAAAGCTAAGAAGCTTGGCGTCGAAGTACGCAATGAGGGAGGATAACCTGTTCAAGAGGGGCTATTCCATGCCCCTCCTCCGCTGCTTGGCCCAGGTCGAGGCGAAGAAAGCGCTCCGTGAAGTGCACGAAGGGGTGTGTGGAAACCATGCCGCCGGACAATCCATGGCATTGAAGCTTCTGAGGCTCGGGTATTTTTGGCCAACCTTGAAAAAGGACTCCCACGAGTTGGCCAAAAAATGCGACAAATGCCAAAGGTTCGCTCACATCCCGCGCCAAGCACCTGCCCCGCTATGCCCGATCATCGTACCGCGACCCTTCGCGAAGAGGGGAATCGATCTCATCGGCGAGCTACCTGTGGCTCCGAGGCAATACAAGCATGCGATCGTGGCGATCGACTATTTCACGAAGTGGGTAGAGGCCGAACCGCTGGCAAAGATCACCGAGACAAACACAACGAACTTCATCTGGAAGAACATTGTCTGCCGCTTCGGGATCCCCGCGTCGATTGTGACCGATAACGGGAAACAATTTGACAACGCGCGCCTCCGAGAAGTATGCGAGCAATTGGGCATTAGCAAGACTTTCTCTTCCCCCCGCCATCCTCAAGCCAACGGTCAGGTAGAGGCGGTCAACAAAACGATCAAGGAGAATCTGAAGAAGAAGCTGGAGGAGAAAAAGGGGGCTTGGGCCGATGAGCTCCCCATGGTCCTATGGGCGTACCGAACCACCGCGCGAAACGCGACCGGCCAAACCCCTTTCGCTCTCGCGTTCGGCGTCGAGGCCGTGGTGCCCGTCGAGACCAAGCTGCCGACCCTGCGCATCGAGGAATACGAAGAAGCCGCCAACAACAACGCGATCAGGCTCGAGCTGGACCTCATAGATGAGAAGAGGGCAGACGCGCTCACCCGCCTTGCGACACAAAAGAGGAAGGTCGAAAAATACTACAACTCCAAGGTCAAGCTACGACAGTTCGCCGACAGAAGCCTCGTCCTTAGGAGAGTGTTCCAAAAGACCAAAGTGCAAGGGGCGGGAGTTTTGGGCCCCACCTGGGAAGGTCCGTACCGCGTGCACCGAGCCATCCACAACGGCACGTACGAGCTCGGGAACCTGCAATGGCTCGTGTTCACGCACCCTTGGAACGCGGAGCACCTTCGGCGATAATACCAATAGATGCCCGTTCCCGCTTACTCTATGTTTTGTTATGTCATTTCATTTTCGATTTTGCAATGACAATTTTAAATCTCAAGTATGGCCAAACGGCCTGGGAATGTAATTTTTTAACTATTTCAGCATTGTAATCGAATTACATTTCGCTTCGAAACCTTTACCTTATTTTGTAACAATTTCTCGTCTTCTCTGCGAGTACCCGAGAAACTCGGGGGGCTAACAGATTGTTGGGACTTTGACCTCATCACTTCGAGCTGGTCACTTCGTCTAGTCGAGCTGGTCACTTCGCTTAGTCGAGCTGGTCACTACGAGCTGGTCACTTCGTCTAGTCGAGCTGGTCACATCGTCTAGTCGAACTCGTCACTTCGAGCTGGTCACTTCGTCTAGTCGAGCTCGTCACTTCGAGCTGGTCACTTCATCTAGTCGAGCTAGTCACTTCGTCTAGTCGAGCTCGTCACTTCGCTTAGTCGAGCTCGTCACTTAAAGCTGGTCACTTCGTCTAGTCGAGCTGGTCACTTTGTCTAGTCGAACTCGTCACGTCGTCTAGTCGAGCTCGTCACCTCGTCTAGTCGAGCTCGCACAATGACACATTTTACGCACCGAAAGGTAGCTAAAGATTAACAAGTCGGATCCGCGCACCGGACCTCCAACCCCCGCGCGACGCTCTCGCACAATTCCACGCCCCGCACACCGATAGGCAACGGGGCATCGGTAGATCGCGTCGGCGCACCGGGCCGTCGATCTCGACAGTCAAAACCCAAAACGTGACACGCGTACCGGCAAGTACCACGCTCACTGGGAACTGCAAGCTCGTCCCGATATGCACACCGATAGGTAGCCTACTCGCCGGAAGATGAGCGCGACGGCCACCCAGCTCGCACACGCCGATAGGTAACGAGTCTCGAATGGATGGCCGAAGCACCCGCCGGGCGAATCTGGTCTAGCCAGTGTCCGCGGGAAGCTTCGCCGCCAAGTGCGGCAGTAAGCCGTGCAAACCGGTTACACTAGGTAAGGCAAGCCGGGCTCGTGAGACACGCACCAATCATATCGCGCGAATCGATTACGCTAAGCATAGCAAGTCGAGAAAATAAGACGCATAACAGACGAAAAAGCTTTAACTAAAGCAAACAATGTTGTACGAGCAATCCAACAAGAAAAGTATGAGAGTACAGCAATCCAACTAAAGCAAACAATGTTGTACGAGCAATCCAACAAAATTCCGGAAGAAAGCATGATGCAAGCGCAAAACAAGTGCGCAAAAAACCGAAGAAAACTCGGCTACCACGAGCCGAAGTCGATCTGCTCTTCGTCGTCCTCGGGGTTGGGGGCGCCGAACCCGCCGATGGCTTCTCCGTCAAGTTGACGGTTCGTCGACTGAGCGGCTTCCGCGGGGGCTTGGGGGCGCAGGTCGTCCTCAGGCGGCTCGTCGTCCAGAGGAGGAAACATGACGTCGAAGAAGGAAAACGTGGTCCCACGAGACACGTTCTCCTTCGCGGTCGCGTCTTAGACCCGTTTGGCTGCCTCATAACGGGCCGCCTCCAGCGCTAGGTCCCAGTCATCCTCCAAGTCCGTCTTGGACTGCACGGCGTCTTCTTTCTCCTCAGCAAGGATCTGCACCTCCGCCCGCAAAGTATCCCTCTCCCTCTCGGCCTTGACCCGGGAGATCTCGCTCACTGACAGCCGAGCGTGGACAATGCTCAGCTCCTCGTCCCGGCTCGAGAGCGCCGCCTGTAGCTTCTTCGTCTCCCCTAAGAAGGTGTCGGCCGCCTGCTCCGTCTTCTCCCGAGACGCCTGCCCGGCCGTGCGAAGCAATTTCTCGGTCGCCGACTCCTCGCGAGCTCGCTGCAGCTCCTCCTCTAGTGCTTGAAATTCTCGAGCGGTGCGGGCTCCCGCTAGAGCGTCAGCGTGGGCGGCCGCCGTGCTCTCCTTGTCCTTCTCCATAATCTGCATGCACCGCAGCAGGTCCCGGAGAATGCGACCGCTTCGCTCTTGACGTGCGAGCATCTGCAGAGACAAGTGATATACGTATAGTCGAAATAAGCATAATGGTTACGCATGAGATAAGCAGGCGGATCGTACCTTTCGGGCATCGCCGATCCCGTTTTGGAAATGCTCTAGATCGCTTGTCGTCAGCAAACCTTTGAAGTCCCGCAGAGAGGTCCCAAGAACCCCTCGGGAGCACTGATCCCTCAGCTCCGCCGCCTCCGCCAGGAGCATCGAATCCATGCTATCTGGCACCGTCGATGTGTGGGCGCGCTTGTGGCCAGAGGGTGGTCCGAAGGAAGTCGACGACGACGATCGCTTGTTAGAAAAGATCGCCTCGTTCCCCGCTAGCGGTGGCGACCCTCGGTGGCGAACCTCAGCTCGGGGGCAAGCCGTGATCGTAGCTTCAGCGATAGGTGCCACTCCCGGCACGTGTGTGCGCGGCCGATGTCGTCTGGGCATGATATCTGAAAGAGAGAGAGAGACGACAGCAAGTTAGAACACACACGATAAGCATAATACAACAAAAAGCGCAATAACGCGAGAGCGTGTGAACGACTAGTACCCCCCGCGTCGGGGGGAGGGGCGGACGAACCCCCCGCCTCTGATACAGGGTCCTCCGTAACCTCCACGCCAAGACCAAGACACGGAGGGGCGTTGTCACAAGGCACGAACCACCCGGTCCTCGCCATTAGGTCCGGGGACTCAAACAGTGACCCCTACCGCCTCGAATCCGGGATCGCTTTGATCACGGATACGAGTTCGGAATCTTCTGCGTCCCCGACGGAGGGAAAGTCGACCGCGGGCCCAAACGTTAAGGGCGCCATCCCGAAGGTCGACTCGGAAACCCACACCCAAGGATACCGATGCTTCGAGGTAACCTTGGTAACGATGGAGATGCACTTCCGAGGGCATGCGCAGTAGAAGCCCGGTTTCCCCGGGACTCCGCGAACGACCACGAGATCCTAGATATCGTCTGCGGTGACTGCCCGTTTCTTTGCTCGATAGAGCATCATATGGCACGCGGCGACCGCCCGGTAGAAGGACGGAGACATCTGCGACGCATGCACCCCCAACCGAATCAATAGCTCTTGGATCACCGGTTGAAAGGGTAACCGTAGCCCCCGCGAAGACTCGCCTCGTGAATGGCCGCGTGTCCCTTCGGAGGGCGAGTCGGGCGATCGTCGGGCAACGGCCTCAGGATCGACACCGAATCCGGGATGCCGTAAGGCTTCCTCAAACTCGTGAAACTGACGATCGAGATCGAGCTCGGGACATCAACGCCCGAACAGTCCAGGTCATCACGGATTGCAGACCCCTCACGGCGGCCACCCGAGCCAGCCGGCCTTGTCTTCCCCTTGTCCGACCCGGCAGCGGGCCCACCGTCGGCGCCCGGCCTGGCCGGAGACTCCCCTCGCATGCCCAGATCACCTAGGCTCTTTGGGCTCTCGTCCGGCCCATTGGCGCTTGCGCCTGGCCCGACAGCGTGGCCCGGCTCGCCATATGGGACGCCACCGACCCCTAGGGCTAGGGCAACCAGCGCCTCGGCCGCCGCCCCCTGGCCGGCGCTGTCCGGCCGACGCTCCTCGTCTCTGGTGCCGGCGCTGCCGCCAACGACGTGCGCTCGCCTCCGACGGCCCTCCATCGGCACCCCCCGCCTCCGATCGACCTCCACCGGCGCATCCCTCCTCGGGGGAGGCCGGGCCAAGAGTAGCCGGGCCTCCCTCGTCGCCGCCCGCTCGCCAGACAGTCCCAACATCGCCACCCGGGACCGACGCGACTCTCCCTGTGCCCGGCTCGGCCGACGCGACTCCTTCCAGGGCGGGCGCTCCACCAGCGCGGCTTGGGCCCCTACCGGCTACGCCTCCAGCACAGACCAGGCCAACGGGGGTCGGCCCACCTTCGTGCGGACTCACCTCGGCAGGCGCACCTTCCCCCGGGCCGCGCGCATCCCCGAGGACGTCGGGGTCCCCTCTGGCGACGTCTCCGGTGCGCGTACCCTCCTCCACATCGACCGAGCAAAGATCGCCTCCAGCCATCTCAACCGACCTGTTGCCCGAAGGCGATGATGGGGGTGCTGCGTTTTGGGTAGCCGCAGGGGATGAGAATTGCGGCGAAAAATCGTCTAGGTTTACATCTTGATTCACGAGCAGAGGGAAGAGGTCATCTTCAACGGACCCACGCCCCGACAGGTGGTTGGTAGGGTCCATTGGCACGTGTGGCGAGGTAAAACGAAAAGTGACCAGAAAAAGAAAAAATAAATAGAAAAAGAGGCTCGAGACAAACCTTTCGCGATGGGTCGCTCCGGTGGGCCGACGATGACGGGAATCTTGAGTTTACCGCACGAGCTTCACTCGACGATAAACTCGGGGGGCTAATGTTATCGGCCCGACCTTCGATCGGGACCAATCAAAGGCAAAACAGTGATCAGACTTACCCCGGCCATTGATCGGCCCGTTGGCCGGCTCGGCCAAGGGCCGGCCCAATAGCCTCGGCCCAAGACCGAGCTCGGTTATCCACGGCCATCAGCTCGATGGCCTCAGCCTTACGAGCTCGACCTCGGCCTCGCGAGCTCGACCTCGGCCTAACGAGCTCGACCTCGGCCTCGCGAGCTCGACCTCTGCCTCACGAGCCTAACCTCGGCCTCACGAGCCTATGCTATCCTCGGCCATCCTATGCTATCCTCGGGCGAGCCTATGCTATCCTCGGCCATCCTATGCTATCCTAGGCCGAGCCTATGCTATCGTCGGCCACCCTATGCTATCCTCGGCCATCCTATGCTATCCTCGACCAAGGGGCCCACCAATGACCCCTTGGTTGCCTATAAATACAAGAGGCCCACCCTCTTCAAAAGGTAATCCATTCTTGAGTATTGAAACGCTGCCGAACACACCTCTCGCTCGTTTCTCTCAAGTCTCGGCCCCTAAACACTTAGACCCTCTTTATCCTTCTCAATCCTGCTAATGTTGAGCGTCGGAGAGGTAAACAGGGGCAACCCCCCTGTTTCCCCTTTGTAGTTCACACCTTCCCGCTTGCTTTTTCAGGCGCCTGGACGAAGTAGACATCACCGACAGCTAAGGGACGACTTGGGCCACCAAGTCCGACACGCTCGAGCCCGAACGCGACCACTTGGTCCGGCCTTTGGTCAAACCGTTCGGGGCTCCTAAATCGTTGTCCAAAAACGAGCGACAACAGTCTTATGAGAGTTGGAGAAGCTGTGAGATTATTTCGACACGAGCTATACAACGATCATGTCAAAGATATCCTCAATGATCCAAGCGACTTGAAGAGGCCGGAATACGTTTTAAAATGCTATGGAAATATCATCAAAGAGGATTGGATAAAATTCGTTGAATATAGACGTTCCGAAGTGTTCAAAAAATCATCGGAAAATGGGAAAGAACTAGCCGGGAAGAACGTGTACAAATCTAGAAAAGGGCATATCGCAAATTTGATAAAAAAAAGATTAGATTTATTACATGTTTCATTTTGTTATCCTTGTTTTGTAATATAGCATTTAATTAATTTATTTATGGTATTGTTTGATATATAATATATAGTACGAGGAGACGGGTCAATGGCCTACTTATGGGTTGAGTCGAGAATGAATGACGAAATAAACTACAAGGATGAGAAATATAAGTCAATGGGAGAAAAAATCGTATGTTTTTTTCATTTTGAAATCATCGATTAAATATTAAAATCTTATTAACAATGAATTATATGTGAATGGAAAGTTAACTCAAGAAGTTACGGATGAGTCAATATGGGAAGTGTCTTGCATGACGCTTTGGGAACTAAGGAACATTCCTGTCGTGTTCGTGGACAATCTAAATACTCGTCAAGTTGCAATTCCGTATCTCGCCCTTCAAACTCGACCGATGAGGTAACTAACTTACGTCGAGAAATGTGTGAGTTAAAAACTTTCATCATGAAAGCTTTAACTCAAAATGGTTTGAGCGTCAAAGATGCTAATGCGAGTTGCCGAGTGTTCTACGTCCCACAAATGAAGATGTTGAGTATGAAAACATTGTTGACGGTGAAGAGATGGCTAAAGGTGATGATGAAGAGATGGCTAAGGGCGGTGATGAAGACATGCCTAAAGATGGTGATGATGACATGGGTAAAAAAGCGACGTCTTTAGGTAATTTTCAATTTTTTAATACAAGGAATAAAGTTAAATATTTTTGTACTTTTTTTAATTACATTAGTGAATTTATTAGATAAACAATCTCAACATGACGTTGCCGTGGATCTCAATGTTGGTGTCGTAAAGCGTTCGCGTGTCGATCCTCTAATTATCGACAAACCCGATAGTGTTCGAGCAAGTTGCTCAATGAATCCAACCACGCCGGTGACACCGTCTTCGGATGACAGCATCGAATGCCTTCTCTTCCTTGATGATTTTGCGAATGGAGGCACGGTTCATGTAGCAAATGGGCGAGCGTACATGAAAGCCGAATCCGCTCATTTCTCATCTTTGATTAAGAAAGCTTTTTTACCGATCTCCACCGATGAAGCCAAGACTATTGAAGAAGCCGTAGGGGGGTTCGTTAAGTGGCCAAAGAGATTAGTAGAAATCGAAATTGCAAAAGAGAGTCGCGGCCCGGTGGTCACACAAGCGTTGAAGGTCGGTCGTGATAGTGAACCTAGCCCCGAAGACGATAAGAAGATTTCATACAAATTGATTAATCCAAAGTTTCGATTGCTAGCACACCATGCCAACCGAATAATGTTACCGAAAGGGGATTCAATCAATGTCAAAGTTTGTGCAAGTATCGCCGTAGTGCCTATTCCGGTGATGTTTGAAGATGTTAGAGAATTCCTTAGATACGAGGAAATTGGCGCGTCGTGCATCACAGTTTACATGGGGTAAATATTTCTTTTATATGTTTTATCTTATATCAATATATAATATTTCATTTTATTAACTAATTCAATATTTTTTTTTGTAGTTATCTACAATCCATATTACACAAAAATAAGCGGAGTGAAGTAATGTGTTTTGTAGAAGCGGGTTTGAATTGCTACCTCCAAACCAACAACGACGAGGCCCATTTGTCCGAACGAGTCAAGCAAATCGGCAAAATGGTTAAAAATGTAAAACCAAGACAACTAGTTTTGATGCCGTACAATTTAAATGATCATTGGATGCTTGTTGTCTTCGATCTTTGGAAAGATCAAGCGATGTTCTTCGACCCGTTGAAGAATAAAATCCCAACCGATTTAAGGAAGTTGATAAAAAGGTAAATTAATAACATGTTATTTGACATATTTCATTTACACCAATATTTGTTTTCTAATTTTTTATTGTTGTGCGTATAAGGATTTTTTCGGATTTCAAGCTTGAGAACCAAGGAGCCCGAGACAACGGCCAATCAACTTTAATCACTTGTGCTTCGGCTCCTAGACAAATCGGAAACACGGAATGCAGGTATTATGTCTTAAGTTATATGCGTGATATTGTTGGAGTTGGTCTAGATAAACTACAATTGAAGAAGTCATATACACCAGATAACTTAGAAAAAGTTCGAGAAGAGTGGGTATTTTACGTACAAACTTTTATAGAATGTGAATATTAGTTTGATTTTGGATGATGTAGATATTTTTTTTTATCTTTTGGATGTTTTTGGATATATACTTTGTTTTGGATGTAATTGATATGTTTTGGATGTTTGGATATTTGGTTTTAGATATATTATTTCATTTTCAGGTTTTATAATTGGAAAACTGTAAAAATAGCTCTCATGTACAATTTGGCTGCGGCGTGTGATATGTCGTGCCGCGGCAAATTTTCCTGGGAATACACATCGCCGTGGCGAAACATGTACCTTGCCACGGCGAATATTTTTAAAAAATCAACACCAACTCGCCGCGGCCACATTACGTGTTCGCCGCGGCGAGGTATTCCACAACGGGACAATTGTACCGTTGTTTAATATCTGGCCGCGGCGAATATATAACGTGGCCGCGGCGAGTTAGGCGAACAAAAAAACTTTAGTTCGCCGTGGCAACGTGTATCGTTAGCCGCGGCGAAGATTTCCACAACGGGACATTTGTCCCGTTGTGTAATATTTCGCCGCGGCTAACGATACACGTTGCCGCGGCGAACTAAAAAATTCGTGCAATTTTTCCACAACGGGATAGTTCCGTTGTGGAATCATAGAAATTTCTACAACGGGACTTGTCCCGTTGTGGAATCATTACTTTTCCACAACGGGACGAGTACCGTTGTGGAATCATTCCACAGCGGAGGATTCCACAACGGTATAGAACCGTTGTGGAATCTTTCCACAACGGTTCTGTACCGTTGTGGAATCCCTAATTTGTAGTAGTGACTTCACAAAGTTACTCATGTCATCTTCACAACTTAGTACTTCACCAATAGGTCTTGTTTAGAATCACATAGTGAGTCCGACTCTGACTTTGTCAAATGAGAATACGTAAGCTATGAAATGGCATGTCGCATTTCAGGATTAAGGTAAGCATGATGCAATTAATACGTAATGACTTCGAGACATAAGAGGTTAAATAATTTATTCTTATTCTGTCTCTAGAAGTGCACTTGTCAGTTCAATACCTTCAGAAGAAACCTAGAAGAACAATAAAGTCTCCAACTCTCAATGTCCCATAACCAGACATCATATATTCTCCTAACAATCATACTGAGATCAATAGTCCCTTGATCCTTAGATTGCGAATATATTGTTTTAAGCAAACCATGAACAGTTTGTTCATGTAAATCTACATTGGTCTCTTCATATACTGTTAGGTTTGTTTAAGGACTTAAGACTATAGATTGTCATAAAGCTTAAAATAGACAAGGAAGAATGAATGACCATTTCGACTTTTATTAATGATTCGACAGTTACGAGCAAGAGCCTTCGTGAGACTTTATTATATCAAATGTACATAACTAAATACTACTACTCTTCTTGTGGGCACCATTGATAACAAACTACCACTTGACTCAATGAAGATTTGAGTAGTCCTTAAAGCCTAATCCCTCATGATGCTGGTTGAAGACCTTGTTCGCTAGGGCCTTGGTGAATGGATCTGCCAGGTTGTCCACCGTTGAGATCTTCTTCACCACCACGTCTCCGCATTGAACGATCTCTCGAATCAAATGGTATCTCCTCTCAATATGTTTAGAGCGCTTATGGCTTTGAGGTTCCTTTGAGTTAGCGAGAGCTACACTGTTATCACAGTAATGGGTCATGGGCTCGTCGACGTTTGGAATGACTTCCAAATACTTAAGGAATTTTTAAGCCATACAGCCTCCTTGGATGCTTCACAAGCAGCCACATATTCTGCTTCCATTGTGGAGTCAGCAATGCAAGATTGCTTAATACTCCTCCACACAACAGCTCCACCATTAAGGATGAACACAGATCCCGAAGTGAATTTCCTGGAATCCTTATCCGCTTGAAAATCGGAGTCGGTATATCCTGTCATAGTCAGGTCAGTACCTGAATATGTAAGAATCAAGTTCCTAGTTCTTCGAAGATACTTAAGAACATGCTTAATAGCAATCCAGTGCTCGGGTCCAGGGTTGGATTGAAAACGGCTAACTACTGTTGGAATTGATCTTGTGTTAAGAAAACATTTAACGCTTCGAGCAAGCGGCGAAATTTAAAAATTTTCTTTTAAACAAGTAAAACGTTTTTACTAACCTAGACAAAGAGCAAGTACATATAAATTAAAACTATTAAAGAGCATTATTTATTTACTAACCTTTGTGATGCTTGAACGTTGAGAAGCCTTAGGAAGGTTGAAACGTTCGTCCTCCCACTCAGCTCGTCTTTCTTCTTTCCTCGGGAACTCGAACAACCACAAAAGTTTCTACTGTTACCGGTCGTTTTCGGGACGCCGGAAATTCAGAAACAATTCAAGACCGGCCGGGCTTCGCCGGCCGGAAGCCCAACGGGCCCCGGCCCACCAGGCCCGAGGGCCTTTACGCACTCACGACCCAGAGGCCACGCGCACCCGCGCCCCCGGCCCAGAGGCCACGCCCACACGTGCCCCCGCGCCCCCGGCCCAGTGGGCCTTAGCGCGCTCTGGCGCGCCTGGTCCGCGTGCACCCTGCGCCCCGGCCGTCCCTGCTCGCGCGCGCCCTGCGCCCCGGGCGTCCCGGCCCACGCGCGCTCACGCGGCCCGGGCGTCCCGGCGCTCCTGCGCCCCCGACCGTCCCGGCCCGCGTGCGCTCCCGCGCCCCGGGCGTCCCGGCCCGTGCGCGCTCCCGCGCCACGGGCATCCCGGTCCGTGCACGCCCCGGCCGAGCGCCTCTGCTGCCTCGGCCGGGCGGCCCTGCTGCCCCAACCGAGCGCCCTTGCTGCCTCGATCGGATGCTCTTGTCGCCTAGGCCGGGTGCCCCTGCCGCCCCGGCCGAGCGCACTTGCCGCCCCGGCCGAGCGCCCCTGCTGCCTCGGCCGGGTGTCCCTGCCGCCTCGGCCGAGTGCCCCTGCTGCCCCGGCCGAGCATCCCTGCTGCCTCGGCCGAGCGATCCCAACGCCTCGGCCGGGCACGCCTGTTGCCGGACACGCCACGCCTGGCCAAGTCCCGCGTCCGGCACGCCCCGCGCCCATCCAGACGGTACGCCTTGCGCCCTCCCGGGCGTGATGCCTCGCGCGCCCCGCTCCCGGCCACCCGGTGGGCCTCAAGGGGCTGGCCCAAGGCCTCCTTCAACTACTATAAATACCCCCCCCCTAGGGGAGGAAAAAAAGGACAACTTGGATTCGAACAACTCTCATTCGAACAACACTTCTCTCCTCTTGAGAACTCTCTCTCGTGCTCTTGTTACATTCCAAGAGCGCGCTCTCCTCCTCCCTCGGCTCAGAAACACAAGGACCCCCCTCCACGAGAGGGAGCGTGCTCCTTTTCTGCGACCCGAGCTTCAGCAGTCCACACTGCTCCCCATCTTCTTGGCCATTGAGCTGGAACTCCGAGCTACGAGGCAAGCGACCCCTCTAAAGTCTTCACTAGAAGCTACGAGCCGGGTCCTAGTCTAAAGCCTTGGATTCTCAAGCCTTCGAGCCCAAGATAGCCCTCAACACACAAATTGAACAACGTTCTGACCTGATCCCGACTAAAGGGTACGTAGGCAACCAACCTTTGGCATGGTCACACCCCCCAAAACACACCTCAGGGTCTGGAGGGTGCAGCTCGGTCTACGAGCTCCCATTTTTGGCCCGGGCGCGGTCATTTGGTCCGGCCTTGGATCGAACCGCCTGAGGTATCTAATCGTTGTTCTTTTTCGTGCGACAACATTTTGGCGCTAGAAGGAGGGGACTTCCCGACTTACACAGCCCGAAATCCCTTCTACAGCTCGACCCCTTTCTTCTCGACTTGAGAAAGACATGAGTGGTCAACCACCCGTTCGTTCTGAGGGCGTGAACAACTCCGAAAACGCAACCGCGGTGAAGAAATACTTCCTGCGCTCCCGAGCGCAAGGCGATGAGGAGTCTCTCAACGACGAGAGCCACACTCCCTCGCCCCCTCCTCTTCAGGACAGTCGGGACGACCGTATCCTTGAAATGGAATAGAAAATCCGCCAACTAAAGATAGCCAATGCAAGGTACCACCGCCAACTGGCGGGGAAGGCACCTGCACACGTCACCTCCCACGGGGGATCCGAGGACCTCATGGACGAGGGAAATGATTATGACCCCGACTATGAAGGCTTGGAAATTTCAGCGGACATCGAGACTTCTCTCACCAAAGACGGGGAATTCCCTGTTGAGATCGAAGCCGGTCCATCGAAAACAAAGGCAATACCGATCTCCTCTCAAGAGGAGACCTCCCGACGTTCAGCCCATGACCGACTCGGTCAAAGAGGCAATGTCAGGGAAGGTCCAAGAAATCGGCGAGTAAGGCGCGTGGTTCGAAGCTCACGCCACCATACCGCCGGACCGGATCTTAGAGATCGGCTTACCGCCCAATAGAACGACCGTGGCAAAGACCTCCGGGAGAGGCTGAGTGCTCGCAAGGGTCACAACCCTGCTGCCCCAATCAATAGGGACCCTCGCACGGCTCAAGGGTCGAACGAAAGGCGACAGGTGACTCCTCCTGAACAAGGAGTGACCCCCAACACTGGCCTCGACGTCGTCACCATGATTCACAATCTTCGTAATGAGGTGCGTGACCTGCGTGAAGGGGGCTTGGCCGGTGATACATACGGGGTCGTAGAAGAACATTCCTCTCCCTTCACCGCCCAAATCCTTGCTGAGGTGTGCACGGGAAACTTCAAACTCCCGAATCTCCCTCTCTACAATGGGAAAGCTGATCCCACGTATCACATCCAACATTACAAAACTTGGATGACGATGCAAGGCGTTTCACCTGGGGCTCTATGCCAAGCTTTTAGTCTTACCCTCACCAGACCCGGTTTTGAGTGGTTTAAGAATTTAAGACCAGGAAGCGTCCAATCATTCAAAGACCTGAAGGACATGTTCCTAGCACGATTTGCTACGTCCATGGTCCAAAAGAAGACCAAGATGTACTTATGGTCGATCAGGCAAGAGAATAACGAGTCCTTGAGACAGTATCTCACCCGATTCACCGCATAATCAAATAAGGTTGACCGCTTTGACGACAGTGACGCAATTACAGCCATCATCGAGGGCTTGCGCACCGGAGACTTCTTAAAGTCCGTCGTCGGCAGAGTCCCTTCTACGATGGCCGAGTTAATGAACCGAGCCAAAACCTTTATGGGGGTAGAAGATTACCTCGACGGCCGCAGGAGCAGCAACCAAAGCTCCCGCCGTCGGGATGAGTCCGGCAACGAGCCGAGTAACCCCCGCAAGAGGATGAACAAGGGCGGTCAAGCTACCGATAGCCGACCCCCTATGTCTCAGAAGCCGCGTCTTGCGAGCAATTTTAGAGACTACTCGGGTTACACTCCCTTGAACGCCCCGGTAGAGCAAATCTACGCTGTGGCGCGTGACAAGTTCGTCGCTCCGGCTCCAATAAGGGGCAACCCCGCGTCTCGCGACCGGTCCCGCTATTGCGAGTTCCACCGGGATTACGGTCACACGACCGCTCAATGCTTCCATCTTAGGAAACAAATTGAGACATTAATCCAGAAGGGAGAGCTCAAAGAGTTCATCCTTCGCTTGGTAGGAGCGGCAGCCCCCGCCGACAACAGGCCACAGCCTGAGAAAGGTGGAGGGCCCACAACCAACACAACAAACAACTCCACGTCGTCACCACCATCCTAGGTGGCCTGCAACACGGGGACTCGGCCCGGCAAAGGAAAAAGCTCCTCAGAGCTGCCTCTCAAGAAGGCCTTGCTGGGCAAGTTAACCTCACCTATGAGGAACCTCCATCCGTACCTCACGAGACCATACACTTCACCAATGAAGAGGCCAAGCGAGTTGTGCACCCGCACAATGCACTATAGTCCTTAAGGCCCAGGTGGCCAACAACTTGGTAAAAAGAGTTCTTATTGATAACGGCAGGGCAACCGATATAATCTTTAAGACCACCCTAGAGCGCATGAAGGTCAGGGGGCTCCGCCCTGTCCCGACTCAGACACCTCTGTTTGGGTTCACGCGAGAAAAGGTCATGACTGAAGGAATCATATGATTTGCTAGTCACCTTCGGGACTACCGGATGTATCGAAGTCGTTCACATGGTCCCTTTCCTTTTGGTTGACCAGGAGTCACCCTACAATGTTATCATTGGGCGACCCACGTTGAACAGACTAAGGGCCATCACATCGACATATCACCTACTGGTAAAATTCCCCACCGAGGAGGGGATCGGCGTCATGGCTGGTGATCAAACCCAAGCGAGGATATGCTATGTCCAAGGCGTGGACGGCAAGCCCGCTGAAAAAAAGGGTTAACACGATCTACCAGCTAGAAGACGACTACCCGTGTGATAAAAAAGACGCACGGCAGCTCGGGGAATTAGACCCCCGCGACGATATCGATAGGTTGAAAGTTGACACCCCCGATGATCTCACTTCGATCGTTCTCGACAAAGCTAAACCTGACCAGGTAGTGAAGATCGGTGCACAACTCCCTCTCGCCATCAAAACTCAACTCGCGTCCTTCCTTCGGGAGTTTAAGGATGTCTTTCCGTGGACACATGTAGACATGCCTGGTATAGACCCCGATGTGATTGTGCACCGATTGAATGACGACAAAACTATCGTTGAAAAGGTACAAGCTAGACGCGCGTTCAACCCTGAGCGATACCTAGCAATAAACGAGGAAGTCGAAAAGCTTCTCTCTGCCGGTTTCATCCGAGAAGCCAAGTACCCCAAGTGGGTGGCCAATGTGGTCATGGTCAAAAAGCCTAATGGGAAGTGGCGCATTTGTATAGATTACAAAGATCTTAACAAAGCCTGCCCAAGAGGCCACGCGCACCCGCACCCCCGGCCCAGTGGGCCTTAGCGCACCCTGGGGCGCCTGGCCCGCGCGCGCCCTGCGTCCCGGCCGTCCCGTCCCGCGTGCGCTCCCGCGTCCCGGCCGTCCTGGCCCGCACGCTCCCGCGCCCCCAGGCGTCCCGGCCCGCGCGCGCTCCCGCGCCCCTGGTGTCCCGGCCCGCGCGTGCTCCCGCGCCCCGGGCATCCCGGCCCATGCCCGCCCCGGCCGAGCGCCTCTGCTGCCTGATCCCTACTAAAGGGTACGTAGGCAACCAACCTTTGGCACGGTCACACCCCCCAAAACACACCTCAGGGTCTGGAGGGTGCAGCTCGGTCTACGAGCTCCCATTTTTGGCCCGAGCGCGGTCACTTGGTCCGGCCTTGGATCGAACCGCCCGAGGTATCTAATCGTTGTTCTTTTTCGTGCGACAACATCTACCACAAGAATCACTTGAGAAAGAAAGGAATTAGTGTGTGGGCACTTTTAAACACGATGACTCAAGATCAAGTCTAAGTGTCGAAGAGCTAAAAAACTAGATCAAATGTGGACCTAGGTGCCAAAACAAAAACGAAAAGAAACTTAGATAGAGAGAATGGGGCGGCCACATGTTCTAGAGATAGAGTCTCTCAATCTCTAACTTATGTGGAATGAATAAAATGAGAGGAATGAGGCCTCTATTTATAGGGGAGGGATTACCTTCAATAAAGTAGTTTCCTCTTCTATAGAATATCACATATTCATGAACAAAATTTGTTCTTCACCCCATTGAGTTACACGGCCAAAACAATCCAAGCAAGTCCTTCAATTTGTTTCCTCTTTTATTTTTCTTCTCTCTTTGCCTTGTGTGCGCCGCCCACCTTAACTTCCTCATAGAGAAAATTTGTTTCCTCTCTTTTCTTTTGGCAAGTATCTTCATACATCAATGCACAAAATAATTTCTCTCTTCTCCTTGGGTTGGACGTGTAAGCTGTTGTCGCTCGTTTTCGGACAATGATTTAGGAACCGGAAGTGGTTAGGCCCAAGGCCGGACCAAGTGGCCTCGCTTCGGTTCGAGCGTGTCAGACTTGGTATCCCAAGTCGTCCCTTAGCTGTTGGTGATGTCTATCTCGTCCGAACACCTGAAAAGATAAGAAGAGAGGTGTGAACTACAAAGGGAAAACAGAGGGGATGCCTCTGTTTACCTCTCCGACGCTCAACATTAGTAGGATTGAGGTGGAATATTGAGGGTTTAAGTGTTTAGAGGCCAAGGATGAGCGAAACGAGCGAGTTACGAGTTCGACAGCGTTTCGGGACTCAAAATTGGATTACCTGGATCAAGGGAGAAACCACTGTATTTATAGGCGACCAAGGGGCGTTTTGGGCAACCCCTTGGCCGAGTGGACACATTTGGCCCGGCCATTGGCCGAGGTAAGCCTTGGCCTTGACTCGGCCATTGGCCGAGGATAACTTGACTCGGCCATTGGCCGAGGCTGGCCCTTGGGCCGGCCAATGGCCGAGAATAACTTGACTCGGCCATTGGCCGTGGCTGGCCCTTGGGCTGGCCAATGGCCGAGAATAACTTGGCCCAGCCATCGGCCGAGAATGGCCTTTGGGCCGGCTATAATCTGGCCCGGCCATTGGCCGAGGCTGGCCCTTGGGCCGGCCAATGGCCGAGGATACCTTGGCCCGCCATTGGCCGAGGATGGCCCTTGGGCCAGCCAATGGCCGAGTATCGCTTTTGGCTCGGCCATTGGCCGAGGCTGGCCTTTGGGCCGGCCAATGGCCGAGGATATTTGGGCCGGCCATTGGCCGAGGCTGGCCCTAGGGCCGGCCAATGGGCGGGGAACAATGCGGTAGAGATGGCTGTGGATGACTTTCCCTCGATCGAAGCGTGGCTGGTCGGCGAGGAAGAGGATACGCGCGCCGGAGACCGCATGTGCCGCCAAGGGGACACTGGCCCGGGCTCGCCGGGCGCCAAGGGAGCCTTGGCCGACCAGCATAGGGTTGGCCTGGTCGAGGGCGCGCTGGGTACATCGTGCGTGCAGACTGGGTCGGCCAGGGAAGCTCCGGCGAGTCGCCCAGCGCGGGGGAAACCGCTTCCGGCGAGGCCGGCGTCGGGGGAGGCGCGCCGGTCGTGGGTGGCGCTGTGCTGGCGGCGGGGGAGACCTATCCCAACCGGACAGGGACGGTCGGCTGAGTCCCGAGTGCGCTGGCGATGCGCGTGGTCCGGGCGGGCGTGCGCTCAACGAGGCGGGCCTGGGCGAATGCGCGCTAGCCCTAGTCGGCTTCGTCTAGGTCGGAGACGCCACTGGAGGAGACCCTCCTCAACGAGGGGTGGGTGTTTGGCTGCGCCCAAGATGCGCAGGTGGAGCGCTCGTCCCGGGAGAAGCCGTGCCCGACGCGTCGGGCGCCGGGGGTGTCGCGCCGACCCTGGTCGGCGATGCTGGGGTCGGCGCCGGTGCCGTGGAGGACCCCACCCGCCCGGGTAGGGCTTTCTGGCAGGTGAGCGGCGGCGATGGAGGCCCAGGCAGCCTGGGCCCGGTCTCGCTCGAAGGGGCGCGCACCAATGGAGGCTCGCCGGAGGCAGGCGGCGCCGGTGGAGGGCCACCAGGGACGGGCGACGCCGGTGGGGGGCTGCCGGAGGCGGGTGACGCCACCAGCGAGGGAGCCGGCGCCGGGAGCCAGGTGGCGGCTGGCCTAGGCCTTCCACAAACCCGAGCCCATGATGGGCCGGGCCTAGGCCAACCAACCGGGCCGGTCACCACCCAAGGGAGACAGCCCAGCGCGCGCAAGGGAGACCGGGACGGGGCAGGCCTTGGCGAGGATTACCTGTCGGGCTCAGGGCCGAGCGCCGACAATGGGCCCACGCGCAACGGATCGTCCGGTCGGCTCGGGTGACCTCCGCGAAGGACTCGCTGAGCCGAGAATCGCCCCCGATGTTGAGTACTCGGGCAAATCATCGAGTCGCCGCGCTACACCAATTTCCGCCGTTACTTTGACCGTGCAAGAGGAGTCGCGAGCCTTGGCCTTCCCGATCGAGGGATCTGCAGTCCGAGGCGACCTGGACTGCCCGGGCGTCGATATCTCTAGCTCGCTTTCGCTCGCCAGTTTCTTAGGTCTGAGGAAGCGCTTTGGCATCCCGTCATTCATATCGATCCTGTGACCGTTGCCCGACGACCTCCCTACTCGCCCACGGAAGGGGTACGCCGCCATTCACGAGGCAAGTCTCCGCGGAGGGCTACGGTTACCCTTTCAGCCAGTGATCCAAGAGTTATTGATCCGATTGGGAGTGCACGCATCGCAGATGTCCCCATCCTTCTATCCAGTGGTCGCGGCGTGCCACATGATGCTCTATCGAGCAAAGAGGAGGGCGGTCACTGCAGATGACATCCAAGATCTCGTGGTCGTTCGCGGGGTCCCGGGGATACCGGGTTTCTACTTGGCGACCCCTCGGAAACGCCTCTCCATCATCACCAAGGTTACCTCAAAGCATCGATACCCTTGGGTGTGGGTGTCCGAGTCGACTTTCGGGGCGGCGCCCTTAACGTTTAGACCCGCGACCGATTTTCCATCCGTCGGGGATGCCGAGGACGCCGAACTCGTAGCTGTGATCAAGGCAATCCCAGACTCGACCCGGCAAGGGTCGTTGTTTTAGTCTCCGGATCTAATGGCAACGACCAGGTGGTTCGTGTCTGACGATGCAGGTCCCCAACGATCCGAACCCGGCGCGGAGGTCGTGGATGACCTCGAGTCTGAGGCGGGGGGTTCGTCTGCTCCCCTCCTTGACGTGGGGGGTATTAACCACACATTTGCTTTCGTGTTATTGTTGCTTATCGTTGCATTCTAACCGAGTGACGTCTTTTGTTTTGTTGCAGATACCATGGTCCGGCATCGGTCGCGCGCGTGAGTGCCGATGGTAGAACCCACTGCTGAAGCTATGGCTGCGGCTCGTTCCTGAGTTGAGGCTCGCCGTGGGGGATCGCCAACGCGGGCGAGTAATGAGGCGATTTCTTCGAACAAGTGACCGTCGCCATCAATCTCCCTCGGCTTGCCCTCCGGCCACAAGCGCGCTCATACGTCGGCGACGTCAGATGGCATGGATTCGATGCTCCTAATGGAGGCGGCGGAGCTGTGAGGCCAATGTTCCCAGGGAATCCTCGAGACCCCTCTGGGAGATTTCAAGAGTCTACTGATGGCCTGTTTGTTTGACCTACATGCGACCCTTGTACTCGTTATGATAATATGTGCACCACCATTCTTTGCAGATGCTCGCGTGTCAAGAACAAGGTGAACGCATCCTCCGGGACTTACTCCGGAGGATGCAAATCATGAAGAGAGACATGGAGAGTGCGGCGGCCGACCATGCTGTCGCTTTAGTGGGGGTTCGGACTGCCCAAGAGTTTCAGGCGCTCGAGGAAGAGTCGAGGCGGACCCGCGAGGATTGGACGGCCAAGAGATCACAGCGCCAGATGGTGCAGGCGTCTCTGGAGAAGGCGGAGCAATCCGCTGACACTTTCTTGGGTGAGATGAAGAAACTCCAGGCGGCGCTCTCGAGCCGAGATGAAGAGCTGAACATCGTCCACGCTCGGCTATCGATGAGCGAGATCTCTCAAGTCAAGGCCAAGAGGAGATGGATTCCCTGCTGATGGAGCTGCAGACCCTCATCGAGGAAAAAGATGACGCCTTGCGATCCAATGCGGACCTAGAGGACGATTGGGACCTAGCGTTGGAAGAGGCTCGTTATGCGGCGGCCATACGAGTCCGAGATGCGACCGGAAAGGAGAACGCGTCTTGCGGGACCACCTTTTCCTTCTTCAATGCTATGTGTTAAAAGGCCCATTAGGTTGATTGTTAGATGGGCTTTATTATTCTCCTTTTTTAGTTAGAGCTGATTAGTGTGTGGGATTAATTCCCTTAGTTGTACACGTTTTTTCTTAGCTGTCCTTAGTTGTCAACAGCTGATTATTTGTTTCCTTGTATAGTAGGATTAGGTTTCCTTATTTGTTTATTTCCATTTCCTTGTAATGTGTATAAATACACGTCTGATGCTAATGAGAAAATATCAATTCCGCACATCTCTTTATCTCTGTTTTACTTATATGGTATCAGAGCTACACAAAACCCTAAAACACATATAGGTACTTGTGATCATACACCATGGCCGAGTCCAATAATACCAGTTTTACTGGAAATTCTTCATCAACTCAAGATCAGTCTTCTTTCACTAAAGGAGATTTAGAGCAAATGCTTAAGATGTGGTCCTCTCATCAATCAACAACAACCTTAGCTAAAAAAGTTATTCATGTAGCAGCCCTTAAAACAACCTTAGAAAACTCCAATCCTTGGATTTTAGATTCTGGTGCTACAAACCACATGACTGCCTCATCAAATCTTTTCCATACATATTATCCTTGTTCTGGTCATGAAAAAGTGAAAATTGCAGATGGATCTCTTTCAGCCATCGATGGGAAAGGTTCAATTATTTTATCACCATCCATTACTCTTTCTAATGTTCTCCATGTTCCTAAACTTGCCTATAACCTCTTATCCGTTCATAAAGTGACAAGGGATTCACAATGCAACCTCGTTTTTACTCCTTCTGGTTGTAATTTTTAGAATCTAAGTTCGGGGAAGATGATTGGCAGTGCTGAAGAAAATGGAGGGCTCTACTACTTCACATCCGAGACCACCTTGAGTAAACAAATTCAGAAACCTCTTTGTTCTAGTTTATTTTCCGTATCTGATGACATTATGTTGTGGCATTTTCGTTTGGGACATCCAAGTTTTGGTTATTTAAAGCATTTGTTTCCCTCTATGTTTCATAATAAGAATATTGATTTTTTGCAATGTGAAATCTGTCAATTGGCAAAACATAAAAGGTCCCATTTTCCTACTTTGAAATATACACCTTCTAAACCTTTTGATTTAATTCATAGTGATATTTGGGGGCCATCTCGTGTAAAATCTTTAACCAACACTCGCTGGTTCATTACCTTTATTGATGATCACACTAGAACCACATGGATATAGCTTTTAAAGGAAAAATCTGAGGCTGAAAACACTTTCAAAATTTTTTACAACATGGTTGAAACTCAATT
This sequence comes from Urtica dioica subsp. dioica, assembly GCF_054948205.1. Lineage (NCBI taxonomy): Eukaryota > Viridiplantae > Streptophyta > Magnoliopsida > Rosales > Urticaceae > Urtica > Urtica dioica. Next base: position 20,951,071 of record NC_142760.1, on the reverse strand, counting down.
TGATAGCCGTATTCAGATTTTGAGAACTGATAATGGTAGAGAATATTTTAACAAAATCCTTGGTGAGTTTTTAAATGAAAAAGGCATAATCCATCAGAGTTCTTGTGTCTATACACCTCAACAAAATGGAGTTGCCGAAAGGAAAAATAGACATCTTCTTGAAGTTACTCGAGCTATAATGTTTTCTATGAATGTTCCAAAACGTTTTTGGGGAGAAGCTTTGTTAACTGCTACATATCTAATTAATAGAATGCCAAGCAAAATCCTTAGCTATAAAACTCCCATTTCTACACTTAAATTTTTTTTTCCGGAGAACAAATGTTTCACACATCTAAATCCTAAAATCTTTGGGTGTACTGCCTTTGTACACGTTCATGATCATGCTAGAGGAAAATTGGATCCTAGAGCAATTAAATGCATTTTTCTTGGTTTTTCACCAACTCAAAAAGGTTTTAAATGTTATGACCCTAGCTCGGGTAAATTCTTTGTAAGTATGGATGTCACATTTTTTGAAAACCAACCTTTTTTTGACAAAATCCCTCTTCAGGGGGAGAATAATATTGAATCATTCTCTGCCTATTTTGGATCTGCCTAATATTTCTAGCCGTATACAAAATGTCCCAAATGTTCCAAATGATCAAAATGAAATGTCATCATATAATGAAAATGTAACTGATTCAAATGAGGAACCAATATCTGATTTTCGTGTTAACTCAAGAGTGCAATCAGAAAGTGAAGTTGAAACTCCAGCACTGTCATCATCAGAACCAAACACGGATCAAGGTAATTCTTCTCCTTTCATCTCAAATTCACCCATTCTTGATGAGTCAGCCGAGAGTATAGGTACACTTGAAATTCTAGATGAGCCAATTGCCCTTAGAAAAGGAACCAGAAATTGCACCACTAGACAAGCCGAGAAGTTTCCCATGTACCCCTTGTCTAATTATGTCTCATATAAAAATGTGTCTCCTGCCTTTAGAGCCTTTACCACAAATTTGTTGATTGATGAGATACCTAGTTCTATTTATGAAGCTCTAAGTATTCCTAAGTGGAAAGAGGCTGTTTTAGAGGAAATGAGAGCTTTAAAAAAGAATGAGACTTGGGAACTGACTGTGTTGCCTGCAGGAAAAAGAACAGTTGATTGCAAATGGATATTTACTATCAAGTATAATGCCGAGGGAGAAATTGACAGGTACAAAGCAAGGCTGGTTGCTCGTGGGTTCACTCAAACCTATGGGCTGGATTACAAGGAGACCTTTGCTCCGGTTGCCAAACTAAACACCGTCAGAGTCCTACTCTCTCTTGCCGTGAATCTTGACTGGGCACTACGACAATTTGACGTCAAGAATGCCTTCCTCAACGGAGAACTAGAGGAAGAAGTCTTTATGCAGCCACCTCCGGGATTTGATCACACGGCCAATGGGAAAGTGTGCTTTCTTAAGAAGGCACTGTATGGACTCAAGCAATCTCCACGAGCTTGGTTTGGCAGATTTACTAAGGCGATGAAGGATCAGCAATACACGTAAGCCCACAGTGATCATACCATGTTCTACAAACATTCTCTAAATGGTAAACTCGCCATATTGATTGTTTATGTGGATGACATTGTGATGACATGTGATGATGAGGCTGAACTCAGCAAGTTGACAAGATTCCTAGCTCAGCAATTTGAAGTGAAAGACCTAGGAAGTCTCAAATACTTTCTAGGTATGGAAGTGGCCAGGTCCTCAAAGGGGATTGCAATCTCACAACGAAAGTACGTGCTCGATCTACTCAAGGAAACAGGTCTACTCGGCTGCAGACCTACCTCTACTCCAATTGATCCAAATCATAAGCTCACAACGACAAATGATGGTGAGGATCCGGCGGACAAGAAAAGGTATCAAAGGCTGGTTGGGAAATTGATTTACTTGGCTCACACACGACCAGACATTGCATTTGCAGTGAGCCTTGTAAGTCAACACATGCACAATCCATCCAAGAATCATTTAGAGGCTGTGTATCGCATTCTACACTACCTCAAAGGAAGTCCGGCAAAAGGAGTTTTATTCAAGAAGGATGATGGGAGGCAGATTGAAGTGTTCACAGATGCTGACTATGCCGGGTGTTCAGATGACCGGCGATCAACCTCAGCCTATTGTACCTTTGTTTAGGGTAATCTTGTGACGTGGAGAAGTAAGAAGCAAGCTGTTGTGTCTCGAAGTAGTGCAGAGGTAGAGTTCCGAGCTATGGCGCAAGGTATTTGTGAGATCATTTGGATCCGAGGCATCTTAAATGAGCTCCGGGTTAAGTTCACAGCTCCCATGAAGCTGTTTTGTGATAACAAGTCTGCCATCAGCATCGCCAACAATCCGGTTCAACATGACCGGACAAAACACGTGGAGATAGATCGTCACTTTATCAAAGAGAAGCTAGAAAGGGGGGAAATTTGCATGCCATTCTTTCCAACATCAGAGCAGCTAGCAGATGTTCTCACCAAAGGGCTTTACAAGACAAAGTTTGAAGATTTTTTAAGCAAGTTGGGCATGATAGATATCTTTGCACCAACTTGAGGGGGAATGTTAAAATATTATGTTAATTTCGTGTATACTCTCCAGAATAGTCTAAACATTGTTAAAAGGCCCATTAGGTTGATTGTTAGATGGGCTTTATTTTTCTCCTTTTTTAGTTAGAGCTGATTAGTGTGTGGGATTAATTCCCTTAGCTGTACACGTTTTTTCTTAGCTGTCCTTAGTTGTCAACAGCTGATTATTTGTTTCCTTGTATAGTAGGATTAGGTTTCCTTATTTGTTTATTTCCCTTTCCTTGTAATGTGTATAAATACACGTCTGATGCTAATGAGAAAATATCAATTCCGCACATCTCTTTATCTCTGTTTTACTTATACTATGTTTCCTCCTTTGGATGACGTGCCACAGGTGAGCGACCCGCGTCCCCAGGTCCCCGCGGAGGTTGTGCAGTCGACAAACCGCCTACCCGATGGCGATGCTACTGACGGGTCAGGCGCCCCTCGCCCCGACGATGATGAGGAGCAGATCGACTTCGGCTCAGAGTAGCCAACTTTATTTTTATCTTCCGTGCATTTGTTTAGCGCTTGCATTGTGTTTCGTTTCGGATACTTGTCATGATTTCTTTCGTTTGACATTCGTTGTGTTTTCTTTTCCGTTGGGTTGTTTATGCAACATTATTTGCTTTGGTTAAAGCTTCTTTCGACTCATCACGCGTCTTATTTTCTCGATTTACTATGCTTAGCGTAACCAATTCGCGCAATCCGATTAGTGCGTGTCTTACGAACCCGGCTTGCTATATCTAGTTTAACCAGTTTGCACGGCTTAGTGCCGCACCTAGCGGCGAGGTTTCCCGCGGACGCTGGCTAGACCACTTTCATCGGGCGGATGCGAGTCTTTGACGTTCATTTGTGACTCGCTGCCTATCGGGGCGTGTGAGCTGAACGACTATCGCGCCCAGATGCCGGCACGTATGCTACCTATCGGCGTGCATGTTGTGCGCCAGAGCGGGCTTGAGACGAGCATAGTTCCTAGCGAGTGCGATACCCGTCGGTACGCTTATCACGTTTTGGGTTTTGGCTGCCAAGATCAACAGTCCGGTGCGCGGACGCGATCGGTTGACTCCCCGCTACCTGTCGGCGTGCGAGGCATGGAATTTCGCAAGAGCGTCGCGTGAAAGATGTGTGGGGTCGGAGGTCCGATGCGCGGAACCAACCCCATTTCGCTACCTCTCGGTGCGCGGAGCGTCAAGTCGTGCGAGGGCATCACACAAAGGATGTGTAGGGTCGGAGGTCCGGTGCGTGGATCCGACTTCTTGAAATGTGTACCTGTTACCCTCATTAGCCCCCCGAGTTTCTTGTGTACTCGTAGAGAAGACTAGAAATTATAGAACTATCGGATAAAGGTTTTGAAGTGAAATGTAATCTAATTACCATGTCAAAATAGTTGAAAATTACATTCCCATGCCGTTGGCCTTACTCGAAATTTGAAATTGTCTTTGCTAAAACCCCAAATAAGATGAAAACAACAAAACATAGGGAAATCGAGAACGGGCTTCTTATTGGTAATACTGCAGTAGGTTTTCCGCGTTCCACGGGTGTGTGAACACGAGTCCCTCCAGGTTCTCGAGTTCGTACGTTCCGTTGTGAATGGCTCGGCGCACGCGATACGGGCCTTCCCAGGTGGGGCCTAGAACTCTCGCTCCTTGTACCTTGGTGTTTTAAAACACCCTTCTAAGGATGAGGCTTTCGTCGGCGAACTTCCACAGCTTGATCTTGGAATTGTAGTACTTCTCGACCTTTCTCGTCTGCGCGGCAAGGCGGGAGAGTGCGTCCGCCCTCTTCTCGTCTATGAGGTCCAGCTCGAGTCTTATTGCTTCGTCGTTGGCGGCTTCTTCATACTCCTCGATGCGCAAGGTTGGCAGCTTGGTCTCGACAGGTACCATGGCCTCGACGCCGAACGCGAGAGCGAAAGGGGTTTCGCCGGTCGCGTTTCGCGCGGTGGTTCGATATGCCCACAAGACCATGGGAAGCTCGTCGGCCTAAGCCTCCTTTCTTTCTTCCAGCTTCTTCTTCAGGTTCTCTTTGATTGTCTTGTTGACCGCCTCGACCTGACCGTTGGCTTGATCCGGTGGGGAGAAGAGAAAGTCTTGGTGATGCCCAACTCTTCGGACATGTCAGACAATGTTCTTCCAGATGAAGGTCGTCATGTTCGCCTCGGTGATCTTCGCCAGCGGTTTGTCCTCTACCCACTTCGTGAAGTAATCGATAGCCACGATTGCGTGCTTGTACTGCCTCGGGGCCGTAGGTAGCTCACCGATGAGATCGAATCCCCATTTCACGAAGGGTCGAGGCACAATGATCGGGCACAATGGGGCCAGTGCTTGGCACGGGACGTGGGCGAACCTTTGGCATTTGTCGCATTTTTTGGCCCATTCGTTGGAGTCCTTTTTCAAGGTAGGGCAAAAATATCCGAGTCTTAGTAGCTTTAGTGCCAAAGATTGTCCGACGACATGGTTTCCGTACATTCCTTCGTGCACCTCGCGGAGCGCTTTCTTTGCCTCGACTTCGGTCAGGCATCGGAGAAGGGGCATGGAGTATCCTCTCTTGAACAAGTTGTCTTCCCTCATTGTATATTTCGGCGCCAAGCTTCACAGCCTTCTGGCCTCTTCTTTGTCCTCGGGGACGACTCCTCGCTTGAGATACTCAAGGAGTGGCATCATCCATGAGGGGGCGGAGTTGCGTCGACTACCCCTACGTTGCCTCTCGAGCCGTAGGGTCGAGTTAGCACTTCTATTGGTTCGCTACCTTCCCCCTCCTCGTCTATCCCGGACGCAAGGCGTTCTAGGGCGTCGGTGTCAATGTTCGCCTCTCGGGGAACTTGGACTATCTCGAACCACGACAATGCCTCCATATTTTTCTGGGTCTTCGACAGATATGTGATCATGTTAGGCTCTTTGGCTGCGTAGTCGCCCTTGACCTGGCACAGTGGATGCGTAGGTTTTGGACGCCTAGCTTGTTTGCCAATTCCAAGCCAACGATCAGAGCCTCGTGTTGTCGCACGAAAATGAACAACTATTATATACCTCGGGCGGTTCAATCCAAGGCCGGACCAAGTGATCGCACCCGGGCCAAAAGTGTGAACTCGAAAGTCTCGAGCTAGGCTTTCTCCGATCAACCCACCTCTCAGAGGAGAGAAGGAGTGAGGAGGAGGAGTGACCGTACCTTGGGTGTCGGCTGCCTACGTACCCGTGTGTGGGATCAGGTCAGAACGTAGTTCAGGCGTGTAAGATGCAGTATGAGGCGTGGAGCCTTGATGGAGAAGCGTGCTCAATGAAGGAGACGAGGCGCGGAGGAGCCCTCGACGTCTCAGAACTTCGGAGATCGTGTACGCGTCTAGCGTGTTAGACGCGCAGGGGGACTCTAGTCGAGAACCCTAGGGGCGTGCTTGAGCACCGAGGGGCATTCGGTCAGAGGGAGCGACATTCGGGAAGTCCCCATGAGTGCTTCGAAACCTCTGAGAATGAGAGAGACTTGCGATAATGCTTCAGGCCAAATATGGCATCAAAAGAAGCAGAGGAGAGTTAGAAATCGAGCGTATCGATTAGAGATGAAGGGATGGCTTTCCCCTCAGTGAGAGGGGTTTTATATAGGTGTTCGGGGACCCCAAGAGGGTCCTTCGTCATCCATGTGGGACTAGGGGCGCGCACATCTTCAACTGAAGGTGCACAAAGGGGCCGCGGCGCACCACGGCGCGCAGGCTGCGCCGCTCAGCGCGCGGCGCGGCCCTGTCCGGGCACGGCGCGCGCTGAGCCTTGTCTCCGCGGGCTTTTCACGACCGTCTTCTTTCCGGGCCCGTTGAACTATTTGTGGGCTTTGTATTTCAGGTTTATGACACAAATGTCACTATTGGACGGATAGGATCCGAGTCGAGGCTCGACTCGAGGAGCGAGGATCGACTCGAGGAGACTGACTAAACGCTCGACTCGAGGAGCGAAGCTCGACTCGAGGAGACTGACTCAAGGCTCGACTAGAGGAGCGAAGCTCGACTCGAGGAGACTGATTCAAGGCTCGACTCGAGGAGACTGACTCAAGGCTCGACTCGAGGAGTTTGATTCAAGGCTCGACTCGAGGAGACTGACTCAAGGCTCGACTCGAGGAGACTGATTGAAGGATCGACTCGAGGAGTGAGGCTCGACTCGAGGAGACTGGATCAAGTCTCAACTCGAGAGGCGAGGCTCGACTCGAGGAGCCACTCAAGTCTCAACTCGAGGAGCTCGGCTCGACTCAACGAGTCAAGAGTTTGGGGCGAGGGCTTGAAGGTTTGCCGCTCTTCGGGACCTTCGGCCTGACCATCGGCCCTTTCAGCGACGTGTCTTCTTGGTGTCTCCGGTTTTCCGAAAACGACCGACAACATTAGCCCCCGAAGTTCGTCGCTCGGGAGGTTCCTGGCGATGAACTTTTTTTGTCTTTTCGGTTGGGTGTTTGAGGAAAATGTCTTTAAAATCCGTCACCCAAGGAATTTTTTTATTTTTTTGGCGTAGCCGCGCGGCGCGCGCCCTGGTTGGCGCGGCGCAACCCGCGCGGCGCGCGTTCTTGGCATGCGGCTGGTTCGTTTTGCGCGGGGGAATCCGACTTTTTTGAGGTTTTCCTCCGTTTTTCTCCTTGTGGGAGTAGGATTTGGACTCCTACCCCCCCCCCCCCCCCCCCCCAGGAGTCTATAAATAGGCCCCCCTCTCTCTCATTCTTCACCTTTATTTTTTTCTCTCTTTCTCTATACTTTTTTCTTTTCTACCGCTCGCATTATGGATATTTCTTCCCTTTTCTCAACTGAGGATCCCGAGATTGATTTCTCTCTCTTGTTTCAGGATTTTGAACATGTAGAGGATGACCTCTTCGCGGGATTGAGGGAATTTCCTCTGCACGTGGAAGAGAATCCAAGTGGAGTGGAGCAATGTCTCGAAGGAGGCGAGTCGGGCGCGACCGTGCCCGTCCCTCAGCCTCAGGAGGAATGCACGCCAACTGGGCGCGGCACAGGCGGGGGGGGGGGGGGGGGGTTGATCATCCCGCGTCTGGGGATCCTGCTCCTCGCCTCGTGATCAACTTGGTCGGCGAGGGGGCTCGAGACAAGACCTGCCTCGACGTGCCATCGTCCGACTTGGATTCTCGTGACACGCCGGGAGATATTGCAGGCGTGGATGCAGCGACTCCGCTAGAATCGGTCCTCGACGAGATTAACTGCGTGGACGATTTTGGTCCCGAGTCTGAAGATCCCGGAGGTGATTCAGAGACATGCCCGAGGGCCGAAGGCCTCGTACCGAAGCGTTTCGAAGGGCCGTCGACGGCTGCTGCGGCCATGCCAGAGGGCGGAGGCCCTTCCGTGGAGCCAGGGAGTGCTCGGCCCAAGACCCCTGACGCGGAGGCGATAGTGTCGGCTAGGTCGCTTGCTAGGATAGAGTGGTATCCCAAGGAGGGCTTTGCTACTCCCGAGGGCTTCGATTGTTCGGTGGTCGATGCTTCGAGCTCGCTCACCTACCGAATATTCATCGGTCTCAGGGAGGCATTTGCCATTCCATCGTCTGTGGCACTCCTCTGCCCCTTGCAGGGCGATCGTCCTTTCCTGCCTCGTCATGGGTTTGCCGCAGTTTCGGTCGCGAGTCTCAACTGCGGGTTGCGGTTACCGTTCCAACTCATCGTCAAGCAGCTGCTCGCACGATTGGGGTTGCATGCTTGTCAGATGAGTCCGGCGTTTTACCGCATTGTGGCGATGTGTCACATAGAGTGGCATTGCCAGACTGAGCGAGTGATGACCGTGACCGATTTTCGCAATCTCATCGCGGTCTTCCCTACACACGGGCAACCTGGTTTCTTCATGGCCCGCGATCGCCGGAACACTAAGCTGATCACGAACTCAGAGAAGTGCAATCGAAGACCATGGTTGTGGGTCTCGGTGGAGGCTTTCGGCGACACGCCACTTCGGTTCGGTCCCTTGACCGAGTTTCCTGCTGACGCGGGGGCCGATGATCTCGACTTCGTGAAGGAGATCCGGGGAATGTCGGAGGCTCGAAAGGCTGTCGAATGATTTCGTCCGGGTGGTTCCCGCATTTTCCTCCTAGCTGTGGCGACAGTCAGCGGACCGAGAGTGCTCCTAGTGCCGCATCATCTCTCTCGAGCGGCGGTCTTCCAGTTATTTCGACGTTTCACTCTTTGTGTTTTTTTCTTAGTCTAGGGTTTTGACTTTGTCGCTTTTGTAACCTCCTCGGCTAGGGCGAGGGCTCGAGCGCGCTTAGCGAAGGCTTCTCGGGACCCGAAGTCGTTGGCAGCGGTCCGTTCTCAGATTGCCGCACGGAATGGTCGGGAGAAACCCGATACCAGTCATCCGACGGAGAGCGGCCCTCACGTTTCTTTGAAGCGACCCTCGTCCTCGGCTCTACCGGACACGTCTTCAGACTCGAAGCACATAAATTCGATGGTTGGCGTGGAGGTCGCGGAGGTTAGGGGGGAATGTTCCCTGGGTCTCGCTCAATCTTCGATGAAGATGTGGAAGAGCGTCGTGGCCAGCAGCGACGTGGAGTTCTTTCGTCACGGCGTTTTTGACGCTCAGAGAGTAAGTTTCTCATGCTTTGTTCGTTTAGGGCCTTGTCTTTTACTGAATTGTCTTTTTGCCTTCTCAGGTGCTTGCTCGAGCGACCCAGGGCGAGAAGACCCTCCACGACCTCATCCGGCGGGTGAGCCTCGCCCAAGAGGAACTTGCTCAAACGAAGTCTCAGCTGGCCCGTGCCGAGCGAGGTTCTCACTCAAAGGCAGAGTTTGCGAGTCTCCGCGAGCAGCTTCAAGAGGCTCGCGTGGAATTGGGGGTTACCCGCGGCAAATGCGACCGTGCTCAGTCGGCCATGGCGAAAGTGGCTGAGGAGCTAATGATGGAACGTCAAGCTCTCGAGGTGGCGACTCGATCGACAGAGGTCTTCCGGAGCGAGGTGCGGGACCTTTGACGCCAGTTGGAGTCACGCACAGAAGAAATAGGAATTCTTCAGGGCCAACTTTCATCGAGCGAAGCTGCCCGTGTTCGAGCGGAGCATGAGCGCGACTCCTTGGCGGAGGAGGTGGCTCGGGTCACCGCGGAGAAAGCTGCGGTGGAACAGCTCGCGTCCGACCTTCAACACGACTTCGACGTCGGAGTTGAAGAGGCAAGACATGCGGCGGCGATGGAGTGTCGGGACGCCACAGCTACCGAGAATGCTTCTCGGGGGGTCACCTTCCACTTCTTCGACTCGCTGTTCCCACCACTCGACGGGGCCGATCCTGTTGGCGACGATCCCGCCGGGTGACATATTTTCTTTATTATTTTTCTCGCGTAAGTGTTTAGCGTGCTTTCCTTTTTAGGTTTTCCCTTTCTGCGTACTTGTTTTAGCGCTTGCTTTCTAGGATTTTTCCTTTCAGCGCACTTGTTTTAGCGCTTGCTTTCCAGGATTTTTGGGGCAGTCTCCTTTTTCTTTTATAAGACGTCATTTATTTTTATGAATGTTTTTGCTCATTCATTTGTCATGGCGTGTTTTGATAGGCAAGTGTTTGTGTCAATGGTTTTGCCAGTTCTTTTATCTCAGCAGGATCTCACTTCAGACGCGCCAGCGGCTTGGATGGTTTGCGTTCTGTAAGTTTTTTCAACCGCGAGTCCGCCATGCTGCGTAGGCACCTTATGTGTGCCGGGTAGGTGTCTTGATTGTGCCATGTAGATGTCTTAGGTTGCGCCATGTAGGCGTCTTGGATGCGCCATGTAGGCGTCTTAGGTGCGTCTCGAGAGACGACTTGGTTGTGCCATGTAGGCGTCTTACGTGCACCATGTAGGCATCTTAGGTGCGCCATGTAGGCGTCTTGAGTGCACCATGTAGGCATCTTAGGTGCGTCTCGAGAGACGACTTGGTTACGCCATGTAGGCGTCTTACGTGCGCCATGTAGGCGTCTTACGTGCATCTCGAGAGACGTAGGGTCGAGTCAACACTTCTATCGGCACGCTACCTTCCCCCTCCTCATCTATCCAGGACGCAAGGCGTGCTAGGGCGTCGGCGTCGATGTTCGCCTCTCGGGGAACTTGGACTATTTCGAACCATGACAGGGCCTCCAGATTTTCTGGGTCTTCGACAAATAGGCAATCATGTTAGGTTATTTGGCTGCGTAGTCGCCCTTGACCTGGTTCACAATCAACTGCGAGTTGCAGTGGATGCACAGGTTTTAGACGCCTAGCTTGTTTGCCAATTCCAAGCCAACGATTAGAGCCTAGTACTCTGCCTCGTTGTTGGAAGCCTTGAACTCGAACCGCAGAGCGTATCTCATTTTTTCCCTATCGGGATTTGTGAGCAGAACGCCGGCGCCAGCCCCCCGGACGTTTGACGCGCCATCCACGTGCAAGTCCCAGACCGGCCCTATCGGGTCGTTGGTCCTCTTCTTCGATGACCCGTCGTGGTCGTTCCCTGTCTTCCTCGTTCTTGTTGCCTTTGTTGCCCTCGTTAGTTGAGGGTGCGCTTGTGAATTCTACTACGAAGTCGGCGAGGGCCTGGCCGTTGATGGTAGTTCTCGGCTGAAACTCGACCCCATACTTGCCCAGCTCTTGGGACCATATGGCCATTCGAGACGAGGTCCCTTTTTGTAGGGCCTTCTCGATGGGGTGTCCCGTACGCACCACGATCGGGTGCTCTTGAAAGTAGGGGTGAAGCTTCCTCGCGCTCGTGACAAGGGCGAGGGACAATTTCTCGATCTCCGGGCATCGAGTTTCAGCGTCGTGGAGCGCCTTGCCGACATAATAAACCGGCCATTGCACCTTGTCTTCCTCGCGTATCAGAACCGCGCTCACGGCCCTGTCGGTCACCGCGATGTAGATATACAAGGTCTCGCCATCCTTTGGTTTTGCGAGGAACGGGGGAGAGCTGAAGTAGGCCTTCATCTCGCGGAACGCCTCCTCGCATTCCTCAGTCCACACAAATCCGTCGGTCTTCCTCAGTGCCTTGAAAAATGGTTGGCACTTATCGGTTGCCTTGGAAACGAATCGCGTCAGGGCAGCGATCCTTCCCGTCAGACTTTGTACTTCTTTCACTTTCTGTGGCGATCTCATCTGTAAGATCGCCCTAATCTTCTCGGGATTCACCTCAATCCCGCGGCGGCTCACCATGTAGCCTTGGAATTTTCCAGACTCAACCCCAAAAGCGCACTTATTGGGGTTGAGCTTCATCTTGTAGCGCCGCAAGATCGTAAACATCTCCCTAAGGTCTCGAACGTGGTCGCAGGCCTTGAGGCTTTTGACAAGCATATCGTCCACGTAGACCTCCATAGTTTTGCCAATTTGATGGGCGAACATTCGTTTCACCAACCTTTGATACGTCGCTCCCAAATTTTTGAGGCCAAAGGGCATGACCTTGTAGCAATAAAGTCCGAGGTTCGTAACAAAGGTGGTCTTGATCTGATCCGGCTCATGCATGCAGATCTGATTGTAGCCTGAGTAGGCTTCCATGAAGCTCAGCAACTTGTGGCCCGCCGTGGCTACCACGAGTTGCTCGATCCTCGGGAGGGGGAAGCTGTCTTTCAGGCAGGCCTTGTTGAGATCTTTGTAATCGATACAAATCCGCCACTTCCCGTTCGGCTTCTACACCAACGGCTTGGTACCTCTCCCCGTTGAACGCCCGCCGCGGTTGAACGCGCTCAGCCACTCTCTTGTCATCGTTGAGACGGCGAACCATTATCTCGGGGTCGATCCCCGGCATGTTGGCGTGTGTCCACGCGAAGACGTCTTTGAACTCGCGGAGGAAGGCGGCGAGCTGGAGTCGGATTTCGGACGGGAGTTGGGCACCTACCTTGACTACTCGGTCAGGCTTGGCGTCGTCCAACATCACGGGAATGAGGTCGTCCGGTGTCTCCACCTTTCGACGCTCGACATCTTCCCTGTGGTCCAGTTCTCCGATGGTGCCCCCTTCCTCTATCTTGCATGGGAGCTTGTCCCCGAGCTGGAAGATGGTGCTCACCATCTTTCATTTTCCTTTCCCGTCCACGCCTTGGATGTAGCACATCATTGCCATTAATTGGTCTCCCAACATTATGGCAATCCCCTTCTCGGTCGGGAACTTCATCATCAGATGATAGATGGACGTTATGGCCTTCAACCGATTGAGAGTCGGGCGGCCGATAATGATGTTGTATGCCGAGGGCTGGTCCAGAACCAGGAACGACACGATGTGGGTGACCTCGATCCCCCCCGATGTCCCGAAGGTGACCGGGAGGTCGATGGTGCCTTCCGTCATGACCCTCTCCCCGGAGAAGCCGAAGAGTGGGGTCAAGATTGGGGTCGATCTCATCCCGGATAGTTTCATCCTGTCCAGCGCCGACTTGAAGATTATGTCGGCGGAGCTGCCATTGTCGATTAAGATTCTCTGGACGAGGTTGTTGGCGACCGGGACCGAGACGACTATCGCGTCGTTGTGTAGGTGGAGAACTCACACCGCCTCTTGCCCGGTGAAGAACATGGACTCGAATGGGGCCGGAGGAGGAACCTCGTATGTATGGTTGATGTAGTGCGCTATTTTCCCTTTGGAAACTTCCCGCACGTACTTCTTCCTTTGCGTGCTCGAGTCTCCGAACTCCGGGCCGCCCAATGATTGAGCCCACGACGTGCAACTGTGAGCTTTCCGGTTCTTCGATTGCTGCTCGGTCCGTAACGGTCATCGTCGCCGAACCTTTTCTCTCTTGCCGCGGGCGCTCTCCGTGCGCCGAGGCCGTCCCGATCGTTCTAAGGACGTACTCTTTCAATTTCCCATCTTGAATTAGGGCCTCGATCTGACGCTTGAGTTGGTAACATTCAGACGTCAGATGCCCATGATCTTGGTGGTATTCATAGAACTTGCTTCGATCCCGCTTCGCGGGATCCTTTGTGAGTGGAGCGGGGCTTCCCAGCTTGTCGCGGTGCAGAGCTAGGATCCGCTCTTGCGGAGTGTTCAAGGGGGGTAAACGCCAAAAACTTTTGGAAGCTATCGACGTGCGGGGGCCTGGGCCAAGGGAGGGAACGACCGTTAGGGGCCTGGTTTCCCTTGTTCCTCCTCTTTCGAGGGTCGGGACGATCTCCGTCTTAATCGTCGCGGCGACGACCGCTTTGTCCCCCTCGATTTCCGGCCGTCTCAGCCGTCGAGGTAGTCCTCGATCCCCATGTAGGTGCGGGCTCTCGACATTAGCACTGCCATATCCCGCGGGACCTTTCCGACGATAGACTTGAGGAAGTCGCTCGTGCGAGCCCCCTCGGTGATCGCCGTGATGGCGTCTGTTGTTGGTCGTTTTCGGAAATCCCGGGACACCAAGAAGATGCGTCGCTGAAAGGGCCAATGGTCAGGCCGGAGGTCCTGAAGAGCGGCAAGCCTTCAAGCCCTCGCCCAAACTCTTGAGTCCTTGAGTCGAGCCTAGGCCCTCGAGTCGAGACATTGAGTCAGCTCCTCGAGTCGAGCCTCGCCCCTCGAGTTGTGACTTATTCAGTCTCCTCGAGTCGAGCCTCTTTCCTTGGGTTGAGCCTTGAGTCAGTCTCCTCGAGTCGAGCTTGTCTCCTTGAGTCGAACCTTGAGTCAGTCTCCTCGAGTCGAGCCTCGCTCCTCGAGTCGAGCCTTGAGTCAGTCTCCTCGAGTCGAGCCTCGCTCCTCGAGTCGAGCCTCGACTCGGATCCTATCCGTCAAATAGACACATTTGTGTCATAAACCCGAAATACGAAACCCACGAATAGTTCAACGGGCCCGGGAAGAAGACGGTCGCGAAAAGCCCACGAAGACAAGGCCAAGCGCGAACTGCGCCCGCTGCGCAGCGCGTCGCGCCCAGACAGGGCCGCGCCGCGCGCTGAGCGTACTGCACCGCTGCCCCTTGTGCGCCTCCTCTTGGAAAGGTGCACGCCCCGAGTCCGACATTGGCGACGAAGGACCCTCTTAGGGTCCCCGAACACCTATAAAAACCCCCTCTCATTGAGGGGGAAGCTATCCCTTCATCTCCGATCGATACGCTCGATTTCTCACTCTCATCTGCTTCTCTTGATGCCATATTTGGCATGACGCATTCTCGCAAGTCTCTCTCGTTCTCAGAGGTTCCGAAGCACTCACGGGGACTTCCCGGACGTCGCTCCCTCTGACCGAACGTCCCCCCGGTGCTCAAGCACGCCCCTAGGGTTCTCGACTAGAGTCCCCATGCGCATCTAACACGCTAGACGTGTACGCGATCTCCGAAGTTCTGAGACACCGCCGAGGACTCCTCCGCGACTCGTCTCCTTCGTTGAGCACGCTTCTCCGCCAAGGTTCCACGCCTCATATTGCGTCTTACACGCCAGAACTACGTTCTGACCTGATCCCACACACGGGTACGTAGGCAGCCGACACACAAGGCACGATCACTCCTCCTCCTCACCCCTTTCCTCTTCCGAGAGGCGGATTGGTCGGAGAAAACCTAGCTTGAGACTTTCGAGTTCACTTTTGGCCCGGGTGCGATCAGTTGGTCTGGCCTTGGATCGAACCGCCCGAGGTATTCAATAGTTGTTCATTTTTTGCGACAACATTTTGGCGCTAGAAGGAGGGCACTTCCCGACCTGTTCAGCCCGACATCCCTTATGTCAATCTTCTTCTTTTCTTCTGAAAAGTCTACTTTCTCGGACTTGAGAAAAGATGAGTAGTCAGCCACCCGTACGTTCTGAGGGCGTTAACAACCCCGATAACGTCACTGGGACCAAAAAAATATTTCTTGCGCTCCCGAGCGCATGGTGATGAAGAGTCGCTCCACGAAGAGAGCTCAACCCACTCACCATCTCCATCTCCAGATAGCAGGGACGACCGCATCATGGAGTTGGAGGAGAATATCCGCCAAATAAAGGCGAAGAACGCGAGGTACCACAGCCAACTGGCTGCGAAGCAACCCGCGCATAACACGGTGATCCCCGATGGAGATCCCGAGAACCTCAATGAGGAAAGTCGCGACCGTGACCCAGATTACGAGGGTGCTGATGATTCGGAGGATATCGAGACTTCTCTCACAAAGGACGGGGAACTCCCCGCTGTAAATGAAGCCAGTCCTTCGGATCCTTCACCCATGACAGGAAACGCACCTGCGGCCTCCCAAGCAGGGAGCTCCCGACGTTCGGCCCATGACCGACTTGGTCAAAGGGAGAATGGTGCAGAAAGTCAGGGCACGCGAAGAGCGCGCCGTCTTAGACGAAGCTTCGCCTCCGTGCAGCAAGCCCGGATCTTAGGGACCATCTTACTGCCCAACGCAACAAGCGTGGCGATGACCTAAGAGAGCGACTAAGCTCTCGGCCAAACATCCCTGTAGCAGCCCCAACTAACGGGAACCGCCGCACGGGTCAAGGGCCTAATGAGAGGCGGTAGGTAACTCCTCCCAAACAGGGAGTTACTCCGACTACTGGTCTAGATGTGATCACTATGATCCACAATCTTCGAAATGAAGTACGAGATCTCCGAGAATATGGAATAGGCGGAAGTGCCTATGGCATCGTCGAGGAGAATTCATCGCCTTTCACGGCTCAGATAGTGGCCGAGGTATGCACGGGAAATTTCAAACTCCCGAACCTTGCTCCATATGATGGGAAAGCGGATCCCGCTTAGCATATCCAACATTATGAAACCTGGATGACGATGCAGGGTGTCACTCCCGGCGCCATGTGCCAAGCTTTTAGTCTTACCCTCGCCGGACCCGGCTTCGAGTGGTTCAAGAACTTAAGGCCGGGAAGCATCCGATCGTTCAAAGACCTGAAGGACATGTTCCTAGCACGCTTCGCTACATCTATGGTCCAAAAGAAGACCAAGATGTACCTGTGGTCAATCAGGCAAGAGAGTGCCGAGCCTCTTAGACGATACCTCGCCCGATTCACTGAAGAATCGAATAAGGTCGACCGCTTTGACGACAAAGACGCAATCACTGCCATCATTGAAGGCTTGCGCACAAGTGACTTCCTTAAGTCCATCGTCGGCCGTGTCCCTTCTACCATGGCCGAATTAATGACTCGAGCCAAGACCTTCATGGGAGTCGAAGATTACCTCGATGGCCGCAATGGCAATAATCAAAGCCCTCACCGTCGAGACGAGCCTAGCAACGAGCAAGGCAACTCCTGTAAGAGACGAAACAGAGGGGGTCAGGCTTCTAATGGCCGACCTCCGATGCCCCAAAAGCCGCGACTTGCGGAAGACTTTAAGGGCTACTCGTCGTTCACACCGTTGAACATGACGCCGGATCAAATCCTGGCTTTGGCACGTGACAAATTCACTCCCCCGGCTCCAATGAGCAAAGATCCCGCGACTCTCGATCGATCTAGATATTGCGAGTTCCATCAGGAATACGGTCACTTGACATCCGAATGCTATAATCTTAAAAGGCAGATCGAGGCATTGATCCAACGGGGTTAGTTGAAAGAGTTCGTGTTGCGCACGATTAGCGCTGTGGGCCCCACCACAAACAGACCACAGTCTGGCAAGGGAGGAGGAACATCCGCTTTTGTCGACGGAACCACGGCTACTGCCGATGCCAATCCACAACTCCACATTGTAATCACCATACTGGGTGGCCCATAAGATGGAGATTCAGCCTGACAACGGAAGGAATTCCTTAGGGCCGTGGCTCAGGAAGACGCTGCTATGCACGTCAATCTTACATATGAAGAACCTCTGTTCGTGCCTCACGAGACGATGTACTTCACCAACAAAGAGGCCAAGCGAGTGTGCATCCGCACAATGACGCGATAGTGCTCAAAGCCCAAGTGGCTAATAACTTGGTGAAAAGGGTTCTCATCGACAACGGCAGTGCTGCCGACATAATTTTCAAGTCCACCCTACAGCGCATGAAGCTCGGGGGGCTACGCCCAACCCCGACCCAAACACCTTTATTCGGGTTCACTGGGGAGAGAGTCATGACCGAAGGCATCATCGATCTGCCGGTCACCTTCGGAACTCCCGGAGGTATTGAAGTCGTTCACATGGTCCCATTCCTAGTGGTTGATTAGGAGTCGCCCTACAATGTAATCATTGGGCGGCCCACACTGAACCGACTAAGGGCTATTACTTCTACATACCACCTATTGGTAAAGTTCCCTACCAAGGATGGAATCGGCATCATGGCTGGAGATCAATCCCAAGCCAGAGTATGCTACATCCAAGGAATCGATGGAAAAACCGCTAGAAAGATGGTTAACACGAACTCCAAAATAAGAGATAGCGTCGAGTCGACCAAGGTCCTCCACGAAGTCCATAAAGACATCTGCATGACACCCAAGTGCAAGGTGCCGACGTCCTCATCCCAAACAGGGAGGGACCCCACATAGTCTGCCAAGTCATACATGATGAGACGCACTACATCAAATACACGGACGAGACACCGATCCGTCGCTTTTGGAATGCGGAACACTTGAGACAGTACTACCAGTAGCCAACGCTTCCCCCATTTTATTTCTTTGCTTTCCAACATTCAATAAGGCCTACGAGGCAATGTGATGAGGACATGCCCCAAAAGGAGCCGCAAGCAAAATACCAAGTGCTGGAAGGACCCGTGACGAGAGCTCGAGCGAGGATATTCAAGGAGGAGCTTAACAATCTGATCATCAAGCTCCAAGATGAAGAAGGGAACAAGCTCGCAAAGGAGAGGATTCAAGGAAGCCAAGAAACACTAATGAAGAACGTTATTTGGGCTGAATTGAATTAGTCGGACTATTCCTATTTTTCTATTTTTCAGTTTATGTTATTTGGGCCAAGACATGTTATTTAAAACGCCCATATATGTTTGTATTGGGCTGGTCCTTTGTTTTTATGTTTATTAGTGCTTAAATAAGGCTAAATGGGTTTATTAGGTTATGGGGCCCATGGAGCTGCGAATTTGCCTTTGTAAACTCTATAAATTAAGCCTTTAGGCTGAATGAAAGACAATCTGATTTCGAGTTAAATACTTTTCTGTGAGGATTTCATTCTCTCTTTGGTTCGTTTAGAACTACTCGGGTTTCTTACAAAGCGGTGCGTGTAAGAGTTCGAGACCGACTCATCAGGCGGCCATTCGCATCCGTCCGTGGCGTCATTTGATCCACCTTCGTTCCTAAAACGTAGATGATCCGTCGTTGTGCTATTGGGGTATCGGGTCTCGGAGCTTAGTAGGCCAAGGTTCGTATCAAGTGGTATCAGAGCTAGTCTCTACTTTTAGGTCTGCTTATCCTTTGTTTCGTTTTCCTTGTTTTCTTTTCTCCGTTTGTGTTGTGTTCATCCCGTACGTACGTATTTGTTGTGTTGAGTCTGTGTTTGTTATCTTTGTATTAGGTCTGTGCTCTTTTCGTGCTAGGTCTGTGTTCTTGAGCGTCAAAAAAAAAAAAACAAAAACAAAAACAAAAAAAAAAGAAGGAAAAAAAGATACGAAAAAAAAGAAAAAAAAAGAGAAAAGAGAATCCGTGGAGTTCAATTCTTATTCAGTGGAGATCAATTCTAATTATGGCAGTCTGTTTTAGGAAATCCATTTTTTAATAAGTTTCCGGATTTTATCACTTAATTTCGGAAATCTCATTGATTCCTAGTTTCCTGAAATCGGTTTCCATTTATTTGCTTTTATTTTCCGAATCCTTTCTCTTGCATTTTCCTGATTTTGTGTGTTCACAATCAATTTTGACAATCAATTTCATTTAATTCAGGATTTCTTTTAGTTTCCTTTATTTCCAGAATCATTTCCCATTTAATTTCCCTTTCATTCGTTTCCTGTTTGTGTGTGTTCACAATCAATTTCGGCATTTCACATTTAATTTCGAATTAGCATTACCTCCCGGATATCAAAAAAAAAAAAAAAAAGAGTATTTTTGACCTCAAGAAATTTTATTTTCCTGATAGATTCCTTGTGTGTTTTGGAGCGTTTTCAGGTACCCTACATCCTATCGATATTTTTTTGTGTCGCCATTTGTCAATTGTGGGTTGATTGTCGCACCTTGGGAGAATTGTTTTTTGGGACTTATTTAAGACCCTGATCATAACTTTCCGTGGTGTTGTCTTTCTTGTTTGTGTCATTTGGGGTGTCGTTTTTATTGTTCGTGTCGTTTGGGTGTCGTTTGTGTCGTTTTGGTATATCGTTTTCGAATTCCTTTCATCACCTTCCTGGTCTCTGAGTAGTTCGGTACGAGCCTATAGAGAGTTTGAGTGAGTGGTAAAAGGCAGAGAGAATAACTATCGCCATTATCAAACACGAGCGCTGAGTGATAATTTTTTTGAGTGTAAACACGTGAGGGAGAGTTTTGTTAGGTTTGTTTTGTTACTAACAATATCTTGCAGCAACCATGTCCAATAACGGGGACGAAAATGAAGGAATTCCAGACCGGAGGCTGATGATGCAAGCCATGATAGGAGAGATGCGGAGGATGATGAGGGAAGAGTTGGAGCCGCTACGAGAACGTGTTGAGAGAGTGGAGGAAGGCCAACAAGCTCCCAACAGAGGAAGACGAAGACAGCCTAGGGAGGAGACAGAAGATGAGATGGAGAATGATTTTGAAGAGGAGGATTATAGGAGAGGAGGACGAAACGAGAGAATGTTCGAAAGAAGACAAGGAGGAAGGGACAGAGAAGACGGAGGAATTGGTGGCATCAAGCAGAAGATTCCAACATTCCAAGGGAAAAGTGACCCGGACACCTACTTTGAATGGGAGACGAAAGCCCAGTTTGTGTTCAATTGCTACAACTACATCGAACGCAAGAAGGTAATACTTGCTGCCGCTGAATTCACTGATTATGCTATTGTTTGGTGGGATCAGCTGGTGACGAGTAGGCAACGGGATGGAGAGGAGTCGATAGAGACTTGGGATGAGATGAAGGCCATCATGAGGAAGAGATTCGTGCCTCGCCACTATTACCGAGAGCTCTATTAGAAGCTTCAGTGCCTACGACAAGGCACTCGCAGTGTTGAGGAGTACTACCGGGAAATGGAGGTTGCCATGATCCGAGCAAACATCGAGGAAGATCGCGAGTCTACCATGGCCAGATTTATCAACGGGCTGAACCCTGACATAGCGGACAAGGTGGAGTTGCAGCATTATGTCGAGATGGAGGATTTGCTTCACTTGGCCGTCAAGATTGAGAAGCAGCTCAAGACGAGGGGTAGCATGCGGGGAAACCGATTCTCAGGACAACCTGCATGGAAGAAGACCTTCAACCGAGACGAGAAGAGCAGTTTCAAACCACGAGGGGACGTAGCCAAGCCAAGCACTTCCACGGCCCCAACCACATCTAATCCTGGTCCCAGTGCTCAAAAGAAACCGGAGACGTCATTTCAGCGAAATCGTGATATCAAGTGCTTCAAGTGCCAGGGAGTAGGTCACTTCGCGAATCAATGCCCGAATAAGAGGAGCATGACGATTCTTCCGACCGGAGAGATGGTTACCGACGATGAAGAGGAAGATCAAGAGTGTACCGGAGAAGAGTCAGACGAGGAAATTGAGGCACCAACGGAGCTCGTGTTGGTCTCTCGACGAACTATGAACGCCCAGGTTGTACGAGATGATGAGGAACAGCGTGAAAACATCTTTCACACCAGGTGCCATATTGGTGAGAAGGTGTTCAGTGTTATCGTCGATGGAGGGAGTTGTACGAACATAGCCAGCGTTGCTGTAGTGAAGAAGAGGTACGTGTCTACAAACAAGTCCTTATCAGTTTCCGGATTGGCAGCTATGAGGACTCGGTGCTCTGTGACGTAGCACCAATGGATGCGGGGCATATACTTTTGGGGCGGCCGTGGCAATTCGATCGGAGGGTGACTCATGACGGCTACACCAACAAGTACTCCCTCAGGCACAAGAATCGTACCATCACCCTCGCACCCCTTACTCCAAAGCAAGTTCATGAAGATCAACTGAGGATGCAACAAGAGAGGGAAAGGTTTAGGACCCTAGAGAAGGGAAAAGAACCAAGGGATGAGGTAAAAACAGAGAGAAAAAAAGAGAGAGTCCCAGAGAGAAAACCCGAGAGGGAAGTGGGGAGTGAAAGAAAAGATGGGGTCATGAAAAACAAAATCGGTGAGAGAAAACAAAACAACTTCTTTGCGGGAAAGAGTGATGTGAGGAAAGCCTTCTTTGCCAAATAGCCGATGATTTTACTTGTGTACAAGGAGGCTGCCTTATTCACTAACCAACATGGCGAGGTTCTGCCTACTGCCATTGTTTCTCTTTTGCAGGAGTTCAAGGACGTTGTTGTTCGAGATATGCCAACAAGACTACCACCGATTCGGGGGATTGAGCACCAGATTGACCTTGTACCCGGAGCCTCGCTTCCAAACAGACCGGCCTACCGAACCAACCCTGAGGAAACAAAGGAGTTTCAACGGCAAGTCGAGGAACTTTTGTCAAAGGGGTACATTAGAGAGAGCATGAGCCCTTGCGCGGTACCAGTTCTATTGGTTCCAAAGAAGGATGGGTCCCAGAGGATGTGCGTGGATTGCCGAGCCATCAACAACATCACGGTCAGGTATCGATTCCCCATTCCTAGATTGGATGATATGCTAGACGAATTACATGGTGCGTGTGTTTTCTCTAAAATTGATTTAAAGAGTGGGTACCACCAAATTAGAATGAAAGAGGGGGATGAATGGAAAACCGCTTTTAAAACTAAACTTGGGTTGTATGAATGGTTAGTGATGCCTTTTGGTTTGACTAATGCACCTAGCACATTTATGCGACTTATGAATCATGTTTTGCATTCGTTCATTGGTAAATTTGTGGTGGTATACTTTGATGATATTTTGATTTATAGCAAGACCCTGGATGATCATGTCTTACACTTGCGTGAGGTTTTTATTGTACTTAAACGTGAACAATTATTTGTTAACCTTGACAAGTGCACCTTTTGCACCGATCACGTTGTTTTCTTGGGTTTTGTTGTAAGTTCTAAACGAGTGCAGGTAGATGAGGAAAAGGTGAAAGCTATTCAGGAGTGGCCGACACCGACAAATGCAGCACAAGTACGAAGTTTTCATGGCTTAGCGAGCTTTTATAGGCGCTTTGTCAGACATTTTAGCACGATCGCTGCCCCGCTCACGGAGGTGATGAAGAAGAATGTGGCGTTCGCATGGGGGCAAACACAAGAGGAGGCGTTCACCGAAATCAAGGGAAAATTAGTCAACCCTCCTTGTCTCGCATTACCTAACTTCGATAAACCATTCGAGGTTGAGTGTGATGCGTCCGGCGTGGGAATCAGAGCAGTTCTCATGCAAGATCGACGGCCGATTGCGTATTTCAGTGAAAAATTGAGTGGGGCCACCCTTAATTACCCCACTTACGACAAGGAAATGTACGCATTGATTCGAGCTTTAGAGACTTGGCAGCACTACCTTTTGCCACGAGAGTTCGTGGTCCACACCGACCATGAGTCACTGAAGTACTTGAAGGGACAACAAAAGCTCAACAAACGGCATGCGCAATGGATGGAGTTCATCGAGCCGTTTCCATATGTCATCAAGTACAAACAAGGTAAGGAGAATGTGGTAGCCGATGCCCTTTCTCGAAGGTATGTTTTACTTTCCACTTTAGATGCTAAACTGCTTGGTTTTGAACATATCAAAGAGTTGTATCCAGAAGACCGAGAGTTTAGTGAGATATTTAAGAAGTGTGAGAAGATGGCATCGGGAGATTACTTTAGGCATGATGGAATTTTGTTCAGGCTAGGTAGACTTTGTGTGCCTAGTTGTTCTCTTCGGGAGTTGTTAGTTAGGGAAGCTCATGGTGGGGGCCATATGGGACATTTTGGGATTGCAAAAACTCTAGGAGTGATCCAAGAGCACTTTTATTGGCCTCGCATGAAGCGTGATGTGGAGAGGATCTGTGGCCATTGTGTCACATGTAGGAAAGCTAAGTCGAAAGTTAGAGATAACCCATATTTGTATTCTCTTTATTTGCCTATTCCTAGCTCACCTTGGGTAGATATATCTATGGATTTTGTGTTAGGCTTGCCCAGGACTAAGCGAGGTCGTGATATTGTTTTTGTAGTGGTTGATAGGTTTTCAAAGATGGCACATTTTATCCCATGTCACAAAACCGATGATGCTTCTAATGTTGCTGATCTGTTCTTTCGAGAGATTGTTAGGTTACATGGGATGCCTAGGACGATTGTCTCGGATAGGGATACCAAGTTCTTAAGTTACTTTTGGAAGACCTTATGGGCTAAGTTGGGTACTAGGTTGTTGTTTTCGACTACTTGTCACCCCCAAACTGATGGTCAGACCGAAGTAGTTAATAGGACCTTGTCGACTTTTTTGAGGGCAATAATTAAGAAGAATATCAAAACTTGGGAAGATTGTTTACCACATGTTGAGTTTGCTTATAACCGTGCTGTTCATTCATCTACTAAGTTCTCACCCTTTGAGATTGTCTAGGGTTTTAACCCACTAACGCCGTTGGATTTATCTCCTATTCCTATGTCTGAGCATGTGAATTTAGATAGTGAATAGAAAGCAAAGCTTGTTAAGCAGCTTCACGAGAGGGCACGACTCAACATTTAGCGAAGAACAGAGCAGTATGCGCAGCAAGCCAACAAGGGCTGCAAGAAAGTGATTTTTGAACCTGGTGATTGGGTCTGGTTACATATGCGCAAGGAGCGTTTTCCGGAGCAACGCAAGTCCAAACTACAGCCGCGTGGCGATGGACCATTCCAAGTTATTCGCAGGATCAACGATAATGCCTACAAATTGGATCTTCGAGGTGAGTATAATGTTAGTGCTACATTCAATGTGACTGACTTATCTCCTTTTGATGCAGATCATGATTTGAGGGCAAATCCTTTTCAAGACGAGGGGAATGATGAGGACATGCCCCAAAAGGAGCCGCAAGCAAAATACCAAGTGCCGGAAGGACCCGTGACGAGAACTCGAGCGAGGAGATTCAAGGAGGAGCTTAACAATCTGATCATCAAGCTCCAAGATGAAGAAGGGAACAAGCTCGGAAAGGAGAGGATTCAAGGAAGCCAAGAAACACTAATGAAGAATGTTATTTGGGCTGAATTGAATTAGTCGGACTATTCCTATTTTTCTATTTTTCAGTTTATGTTATTTGGGCCAAGACACGTTATTTAAAACGCCCATATATGTTTGTATTGGGCTGGTCCTTTGTTTTTATGTTTATTAGTGCTTAAATAAGGCTAAATGGGTTTATTAGGTTATGGGGCCCATGGAGCAGCGAATTTGCCTTTGTAAACTCTATAAATTAAGCCTTTAGGCTGAATGAAAGACAATCTGATTTCGAGTTAAATACTTTTGTGAGGATTTCATTCTCTCTTTGGTTCGTTTAGAACTACTCGGGTTTCTTACAAAGTGGTGCGTGTAAGAGTTCGAGACCGACTCATCAGGCGGCCATTCGCATCCGTCCGTGGCGTCATTCGATCCACCTTCGTTCCTAAAACGTAGACGATCCATCGCTGTGCTATTGGGGTATCGGGTCTCGGAGCTTAGTCGGCCGAGGTTCGTATCAGGCACGGTTCATGTAGCAAATGGGGGAGCGTACATGAAAGCCGAATCCGTTCATTTCTCATCTTTGGAGGATGTTAACGTACGAGTGAGCGTTGCGGCGGCTTTGATTAAGAAAGCTTTTTTGCCGATCTCCACCGATGAAGCCAAGACTATTGAAGAAGCCGTAGGGGGGTTCGTTAAGTGGCCAAAGAGATTAGTAGAAATCGAAATTGCAAAAGAGAGTCGCGGCCCGGTGGTCACACAAGCGTTGAAGGTCGGTCGTGATAGTGAACCTAGCCCCGAAGACGATAAGAAGATTTCATACAAATTGATTAATCGAAAGTTTCGATTGCTAGCACAACATGCCAACCGAATAATGTTACCGAAAGGGGATTCAATCAATGTCAAAGTTTGTGCAAGTATCGCCGTAGTGCCTATTCCGATGACGTTTGGAGATGTTAGAGAATTCCTTAGATATGAGGAAATTGGCGCGTCGTGCATCACAGTTTACATGGGGTAAATATTTCTTTTATATGTTTTATCTTCTATCAATATATAATATTTCATTTTATTAACTAATTCAATTTTTTTTTTCGTAGTTATCTACAATCCATATTACGCAAAAATAAGCGGAGTGAAGTAATGTGTTTTGTAGAAGCGGGTTTGTGTTGCTACCTCCAAACCAACAACGATGAGGCCCATTTGTCCTAACGAGTCAAGCAAATCGGCAAAATGGTTAGAAATGTAAAACCAAGACAACTAGTTTTGATGCCGTACAATTTAAATGGTCATTGGATGCTTGTTGTCTTCGATCTTTGGAAAGATCAAGCGATGTTCTTCGACCCGTTGAAGAATAAAATCCCAACCGATTTAGGAAACTTGATAAAAAGGTAAATTAATAACATGTTATTTGACATATTTCATTTACACCAATATTTGTTTTCTAATTTTTTATTGTTGTGCGTATAAGGATTTTTTCGGATTTCAAGCTTGAGAACCAAGGAGCTCGAGACAACGGCCAATCAACTTTAATCACTTGTGCTTCGGCTCCTAGACAAATTGGAAACACGGAATGCGGGTATTATGTCTTAAGTTATATGCGTGATATTGTTGGAGTTGGTCTAGATAAACTACAATTGAAGAAGTCATATACACAGATAACTTAGAAAAAGTTCGAGAAGAGTGGGTATTTTACGTACAAACTTTTATAGAATGTGAATATTAGTTTGATTTTGGATGATGTAGATATTTATTTTTATATTTTGGATGTTTTTGGATATATACTTTGTTTTGGATGTAATTGATATGTTTTGGATGTTTGGATATTTTGTTTTGGATATATTATTTCATTTTCAGGTTTTTTAATTGGAAAACTGTAAAAATAGCTCTCAGTTACAATTTGGCTGCGGCATGTGATATGTCGTGCCGCGGCGTGGGAATACAATTCGCCGCGGCGAAACATGTACCTTGCCGCAGCGAATTTTTTAAAAAAAATCAACATTAACTCGCCGCGGCCACGTTACGTGTTCGCCGCGGCAACGTATATCGTTCGCCGCTTCGACTAATTCCACAACGGGACATTTGTCCCGTTGTGTAATATTTCGCCGCGGCGAACAATACACGTTGCCGCGGCGACTGAAATAAATTTGTGGAATTTTTCCACAACGGGATAGTCCCGTTGTGAAATCATGGACATTTCCACAACGGGACGAGTACCGTTGTGGAAATATTCCACAGCGGAGAATTCCACAACGGTACAGAACCGTTGTGGAAGCTTTCCACAACGGTTATGTACCGTTGTGGAATCCCCAGTTTGTAGTAGTGTATGGACTAAAGACTAGTGTTTTATCATAAAGCTTCAAACATACACGGAAGAATGAATGAACGTTTCAACTTTCATTAATGAATAAGCAATTTCAAGCAAGAGTCTTTGTGAGACTATATTACATCAAATGTACACAAATAGACACTACTACTCTTCTTGTGGGCACCATTGACAACAAACTCCCACTTGACTCAAAGAAGATGTGAGTAGTCCTTCATGCCTAATCCCTCTCGATGTTGGTCGAAGACCATGTTCGCTAGGGCCTTGGTGAATAGATCTGCCAGAGATCTACTTCACTTCCGCGTCTCCGCGCTGCACGATCTCTCGAATCAAATGGTATTTCCTCTCGATATGCTTAGAGCGCTTATGGCTTCGAGGTTCCTTTGAGTTAGCGACAGTCCCACTATTATCACAATAAAGGGCCATGGGCTCGTCGACGTTTGGAACAACTTCCAAATACTTAAGGAATTTTCTAAGCCATACAGCTTCTTTGGATGCTTCACAAGCAGCCACATATTCTGCTTCCATTGTGGAGTCAGCAATGCAAGATTGCTTAATACTCCTCCACACAACAGCTCCACCATTAAGGATGAACACAGATCCCGAAGTGGATTTCCTGGAATCCTTATCCGCTTGAAAATCGGAGTCGGTATATCCCGTCATAGTCAGGTCAGTACCTGAGTATGTAAGCATCAAGTTCCTAGTTCTTCGAAGATACTTAAGAACATGCTTAACAGCAATCCAGTGCTCGGGTCCAGGGTTGGATTGGAAACGGCTAACTACGCCAACGGCGAAACAGATTTCAGGTCTAGTGCAAAGCATAGCATACATGAGGCTTCCTACGGCAGAGGCGTAAGGAATTTTCCTCATGTCTTCAATCACTTGTGCAGTCTTGGGAGACTGGTCCTTAGAGAGTGAGACTCCATGCCTAAAGGGTGTTTGGCCCTTCTTTGAGTCTTGCATCGAGAAGCGATCCATCACCTTATCAATATAAGATGCTTGAGAGAGCGACAGGATCCGGTTTTTCCTATCTCGAAAGATTTGGATCCCCAGAATATACGCGGCTTCTCCTAGATCCTTCATGTCGAATCGCTTTGCTAGCCAGACCTTAACCTCAGATAACTTACCCACGTCATTACCAATGAGTAGTATATCATCGACATATAGTACCAGAAACACAACTTTGCCTTCGTGTCTTAACTTGTAAACACAAGGTATAAGTAAAACAGAGATAAAGAGATGTGCGGAATTGATTCCCTGTTTCGAGGTGGGGATCTCAGGGAATTCGTCGCATCCGTTAGCAAGGTGACAACCCCGACCGAGCGCCCGACTCGTCGGATGGAATGAGGCATCTCAAGGGGCCGATGGTTAGGCCGGAGGTCCCAAAGAGAGACAAGCGCCCACCACTCGACATGACGACTACCACGGCTTCCGCCATTAGACTCACGCCCGAACTCGACCGGCTTCGTGATCACTTTTATTTAGAAAATGTAATTTCCTTTTTTCAAAGAAGGCCAAGTGCCATGACAAACTGTAACAACCCCCTTATTGCAATAAAGAGTTATTTCACACATGAAATGTAACGCACACTATTGTATACCTCTAACATGAGAGTTTCTTGGCCTTTGTCTCACAAACGCAAGAAACTCGGGGGGCTAACAGGGATCAATGCTCAACGAAACTAGAGCTCACTCGCTCAACAAAAAAAAGAACTACCCAAAAACAAAAACAAAAGTATAACAAAGTCTCAAGGGGCCGATGGTTAGGCCGGAGGTCCCAAGGAAAGTATTATCGCGCAACTCCTCGTCCAGGCTCTACATGAGTCCTCGAGTTGAGTCCGAGTCCACGAGTTGACTGATACTCCTCGTGCCGACTCTTCACGTAACTCCTCGAGATGAGTTCATTCCTCGAAGTCGAGTTCGAATCCACGAGTCGACCGATACTCCTCGTGCCGATTCTTCACGTAGCTCCTCGTGCAGGCTCTACATGAGTCCTCGAGTCGAGTTCGAGTCCGCGAGTCGACCGATACTCCTCGCGCCGACTCTTCACGGAACTCCTTGTGCAGGCTCTACATGAGTCCTCGAGTCGAGTTCGAGTCCGCGAGTCGACCGATACTCCTCGTGCCGACTCTTCACATAACTCCTCGAGATGAGCTCATTCCTCGAGTCGAGTTCGAATCCACGAGTCGACCGATACTCCTCATGCCAATTCTTCACGAAACTCCTCGTGCAGGCTCTGCTCTACATGAGTCCTCGAGTCGAGTTCGAGTCCGCGAGTCGATCGATACTACTCGCGCCGACTCTTCACGGAACTCCTCGTGCAGGCTCTACATGAGTCCTCGAGTCGAGTTCGAGTCAGCGAGTCGACCGATACTCCTCGTGCCGACTCTTCACATAACTCCTCGAGATGAGCTCATTCCTCGAGTCGAGTTCGAATCCACGAGTCGACCGATACTCCTCGTGCCGATTCTTCACGAAACTCCTCGTGCAGGCTCTGCTCTACATGAGTCCTCGAGTCGAGTTCGAGTCCGCGAGTCGACCGATACTCCTCGCGCCGACTCTTCACGGAACTCCTCGTGCAGGCTCTACATGAGTCCTCGAGTCGAGTTCGAGTCCGCGAGTCGACCGATACTCCTCGCGCCGACTCTTCACGGAACTCCTCGTGCAGGCTCTACATAAGCCCTCGAGCCGAGTTCGAGTCCACGAGTCGACTGATACTCCTCGCGCCGACTCTTCACACATCTCCTCGAGACGAGCTCATTCCTCGGGTCGAGCTCCGAGTCCGCGAGTCGACCGATATTCCTCACGCCGACTCTTCACGAAACTCCTCGTGCAGGCTCTACGTGAGTCCTCGAGCCGAGTTCAAGTCCATGAGTCGACCGGTACTCCTCGTGCCGACTTCACATGCCTCCCCGAGACGAGCTCATTCCTCGAATTGAGCATCGAGTCCACAAGCCAACTAACCACTCCTCGTGCAAGCTCTACATGAGCCCTCGAGTTGTGTCTCGAGTCCACGAGTCAACTAACTACTCCTCGTGCAGGCTCTACGCGAGTTCTCGAGTTGAGTCCCGAGTCCGCGCTCGCCGCCCAGCTCGTGAGCCAAAAGGCAACGATGGGTTCAAAGGCTTGCGTCCGCTGGGCGTATCTGGTCTAGCTAGCGTCCACAGGAAACGTCGCCACGCAAATGTGGCACCGCGCTCGCCGCCCAGCTCGTGAGCCGAAAGGCAGCGAGTTACAAATGGGTTTCAAAGGCTTGCGTCCGCCAGGACGTATCTGGTCTAGCCAGCGTCCACGGGAAACCTCGCCACGCAAATGTGGCACCGCGCTCGCCGCCCAGCTCGTGAGCCGAAAGGCAGCGAGTTACGAATGGGTTTCAAAGGCTTGCGTCTGCCAGGACGTATCTGGTCTAGCTAGCGTCCACGGGAAACCTCGCCTCGCGAATGTGGCATCGCGCTCGCCGCCCAACTCGTGAGCCGAAAGGCAGCGAGTTACAAATGGGTTTCAAAGGCTTGCGTCCGCCAGGACGTATCTGGTCTAACCAGCGTCCACGGGAAACCTGGCCACACGAATGTGGCATCACGCTCGACGCCCAGCTCATGAGCCGAAAGGCAGCGAGTTACAAATGGGTTTCAAAGGCTTGCGACCCCCAGGACGTATCTGGTCTAGCCAGCGTCCACAGGAGACCTCGTCACACGAATGTGGCATCGCGCTCGCTGCCCAGCTCGTGAGCCGAAAGGCAGCGAGTCACAAATGGGTTTCAAAGGCTTGCGTCCGCCGGACGTATCTGGTCTAGCCAGCGTCCACGGGAAACCTGGCCACACGAATGTGGCATCGCGCTCGCCTCCCAGCTCGTGCGCCGATAGGCAGCGAGTTACAAATGGGTTTCAAAGGCTGGCGTCCGCCGGGTGTATCTGGTCTAGCCAGCGTCCACGGGAAAGCTGGCCACACAAATATGGCACTGGGCTCGCCGCCCAGCTCGTGCGCCGATAGGCAACGAGTCACAAATGGGTTTCGAAGGCATGCGTCCGCCGGGCGTACCTGGTCTATCCAGCGTCTGCGGAGAACCCAATCACGCAAATGTGACACCAATGCCCCCCGGGGCCCAAGCCGTGCAAATCGATCACGCCTTCATTGGTAGGTCGAGAAAATAAGTCGCGCACAACAAAGCCGTGCAAATTGATCACGCCGTCATTGGTAGGTCGAGAAAATAAGTCGCGCACAACAAAGCCGTGCAAATCGATCACGCCTTCATCGGTAGGTCGAGAAAATAAGTCGCGCACAACAAAGCCGTGCAAATCGATCTCGCCTTCATCGGTAGGTCGAGAAAATAAGTCGCGCGCAACAAAGCCGTGCAAATCGATCACGCCTTCATTGGTAGGTCGAGAAAATAAGTCGCGCACAACAAAGACGTGTAAATCGATTACGCCTTCGTTGGTAAATCGAGAAAATAAGCCACGCGCAACAAAGGCCGTCCCCTGCGACGCACGAGAGTCGCCCTTCGCAACGCACAAAGGATCGTCCCTCGCAACGCGCAAAGATCATCCCTCGTGACGCACCAAAACCACCTCTCGCGATGCGTTAAAAACCTTTCTGCGGCACACTCGCGAACTCGAGAGTGTTCGTCTGAAGTCCGCGCGTCAACATGATTCTCGAGTTTCCACTCGACCCACGCTCGACCGGAAACTCGGGGGGCTAATGTTATCGGCCCGTCAACGATCGACAGGGGCAAAATCACAATGCCACCCCCCGGCCGACCAAGTCCCATCCGACAAGCTCTCGGCCGGCACCCTTCCGGCCGGCAGAAGGGCTGGCCTCGGCCTTGCCTCAGCCAACAGCCGGCCCAAGGTTTGCCTCGGCCATTGGCCGGCCCAAGGCTTGCCTTGGCCATTGGCTGGCTCAAGGCTTGCCTCGGCCATTGGCCGGCTCAAAGCTTGCCTCGGCCATTGGCCGGCTCAAGGCTTGCTTTGGCCATTGGCCGGCTCTAAGGTTTGCCTCGGCCATTGGCCGGCCCTAAGGCTTGCCTCGGCCATTGGCCGGCCCATGGCTTGCCTCGGCCATTGACCGGCCCTAAGGCTTACCTCGGCCATGTTGTCAATGGTGCCCACAAGAAGAGTAGTAGTGTCTATTTATGTACATTTGATGTCATATAGTCTTACGAAGACTCTTGCTTGTAATTGCTTATTCATTAATAAAGTTGAAACGTTCATTCATTCTTTCTTTGTTTGAAGCTTTATGATAAAACCTTAGTCTTTTAGTCCATAAACAAACTTAACAACTTACGAAGAGACAAATGTAGATTTGCATGAACAAACTCTTCGTAGTTTGCTTAAAACGATATATTCGCAATCTTAGGGTCAAAGGACTATTGACCTCAGTATGATTGTTAGAAGAATCTATGATGTCTGGTTATGAGGCATTGAGAGTTGGGGACTCTATAGTTCTTCTAGGTATCTTCCGAAGGTACTGAATTGACCAGTGCACTTCTAGAGACAATATAAGAACAAACCATTTAACCTCTTATGTCTCGAAGTCACTATGTATGAATTGCATCATGCTTACCTTAATCCTGAAATGAGACATGCCATTTCACACCTTAGTATTCTCATTTGAGAAAGTCAGAGTTCGGACTCACTATGTCATTCCGAACAAGGCCTATTGGTGAAGTACTAAGTTGTGAGTCTGTCATGAGTACATTGTGAAGTTCTCATAGATATGGAATTCATGTACAAGATTGCTGAAATGCAATGTATGTCACCTCATGCTTTGTTCCTTGGAGTGTGAATAAATGAACTGGCCAGTGTCCAAATTGAGTCCTGACTCTTTTGGATGAAACAATGTGACTTGTTAGCTCCTCGTCAATACATTGTTTCTAACTTATTCACAAGCGACAAAGGAGTTGAGGAAATAACAGCTAGAAGGGTAAAATGGTAATTTAGTAAATCCCGACTAGCTGATGACATTCATGAAGGGTAAACATAGATAATATTCAGTGGATCCGCTCATTATAATTAGGTCGAATTCTTGAGTAGAAAACAAATTCATTTGAACCGAGAGATTTTCAGTGTCAGCTCTTTAGTGGAGTCAGCTGCCATTAAGCTAAACTTGGAAAAGGTTTGTGAACTTTTGAGTCCAAGTGTTTAGCTAAAGCTTTGTTCATTTGGGTCCATGAGGTCACTGTCACGAATCACATCGATAGGAATTGTTAAACTGGAAGCTAAGTCAAAACAAGAACGAAAATTGTCGAAAGGGTATTTTTGTCTTTTGAGACATATGGATGAAATGGATGTCAATAAATTTTGACAAGTTCATTTGATGACTTAATGTCACTCGGCCATAATATGATTAATTGGGCCTTGTGAATTAATTTCGTTTCATAAGAATTTTATTGAAAATTCTTAATGGGCCTTTTTCATGTTGTTATGAACAAATGGAAAAGCTTCTAGAAGCCTATTCTAGAATGCTATAGGCGCCCAAATACCTAAGAGAAAGAGAGATTATTTTGTGCATAAATGTATTAAGATACTTGCCAAAAGAAAAAGAGGAAACAAATTTCCCCTAAGGGGAAAACATGGTAGGCGCCCAAAAGGATCAAGAGAGAAGCAAACAAAAGAGGAAACAAATCCAAGGACTTACTTGTTTTGTCTTGGACGTGCACCTCTTTGAAGGAAAAGGGAAATTGGCTCATGAATATGTGATATTCTATAGAAGAGGAAACTACCTTATTGAAGGTGAGACCTCTCCTATAAATAGGAGCCTCATTCCACACTTTTCATTCATGCAAAGTTTTAGAGATTGAGAGCTTCTCTCTCTAGACTTGGCCGCCCCTTCCTCTCTCTCTCTCTCTAGTTTATATTTTCGATTTTTCTTGTCTTGGCACCTAGGTCCTCACTCGACCTAGTGTTTAGCTCTGCGACTTCGAGACTCGTTCTCAAGTCGTAGTGTTTAAAAGTGCCCACTCACTGATTCCTTCTTTTCGAGTGATTTAGTGATAGAAACTTTCGTGGTTGCTCGAGTTGCCGAGGAAAGAAAGAGAGACGTGCTGCGAGGGGAGACGAGCGTTGCGACTTTCCAAAAGCTTCTACAAGGTTCAAGCTTCAAGAAAGGTTAGTAACTTCCATAGCTCATATTAGTTTTTATTTACATGCATATGCTCTTGTCTAGGTTAGTAAAAACTAGTTTTACTTAAAAAGAAAATTTTTAAAATTCCGCCGCTTAACGAAGCGTTAAACTTTTTCTCAAACCCTAGATCGATTCCAACAAATGGTATCAGAGCTATGGTCAAAGGAATGCATGTGCATGTTTTTAAATTATGAGCTTGAAAATCGTTTTCGAAAGTTTACTAATTTTGTGACAAGTTAGAATTGTAATCTTAGATTTTTTTTTTAATTTATTGCTCTTGTCTCCAAATTAAAAACCATGTTGATTTTCTATGAGTTTGGGATGATGTTAAAACACATTAGAATCAGTTCTAAAAGTTTTTAATTTTTTATATTGAAAAACGTGTTTTAAAGGTTTGAGAATTTTCGAGTAAATTTTGTGACTAGTTTTACTTTCTTGCTAGTTTCGTTTATTTACTTGAATCGTTTTATGCATGTTGTTATTTCTTTTATTCTATGTTATTACCCTGCTAATAAAACACAAATAAAAGCTTTAAACAACATCTTAAAACGTTCCGTTACACTCGATTCTTTTTCGCACCTAAAAGGACGAAGCTTTAATTTATTTCTTTTTCTTCGAGCTGGAATGTAAACCCGCATTAAAAGCAGCATAACTCTCTACTCAGAAATCGAAATTTAATGATTCTTGAATCAAATTAAAGCTCTGTCTGTCCTCTGTCCAATGCCACCGGTTTCGGCTCAAAAGGACATCGGAGCCGCAAGATATGGCGATTTTACTCCAAGGTGCGCGGCTGTCTGAAACTCCAGTTTTTTAGAAATCCGGATTTTCAAACCCCACTACCATGAGTTATAGAACTCTAATGAGAAAATTTTCTTGAGCAAAAATGTTTTTCATATGATTATAAACATGATGTGTAAAGATTAAAAGTTTTGATTTTTGAAAGATTAATTGAAATTGAATTTTTACAAAACTAGTTTGAATTTTGAAAAACCGTTTTCACTTTCAAACTTGAAAATATTTTGTCATCCAAATCAAATAAGTTTTCAAAATGTTTTCAAAACTATATCTATATCACATATGTTCAAAATCTATATGCTCTTGAAATTTTGAGTGGGAGGTCTCCTTGTAGACAAGCCGAAAAATAAAAAGATGTGTAATCTCAAACTTTCAAGTGTTCGAGTGAGTTGAAGTTCACACTTCCCTCACGCACTTTCCCGAAATAGAAAATAGGAAAAGATCGAGTATGTACCTTGTGCCTTTATGCACTAATACTGCTCTGAACATGTCGATCTAGGATTCTCTTCTAGTTGTCCGCTCTGTCACTCTCTAACTAGGAAATTTGTTTCCGAACTTAAAAGAGTCGATGAACCAACTCCAAAAACTAAGTGGGAGGGTTATACTTGTTGTTTGTAACCCACGATCCCCAACACTAATGATAAGTGCAAGTGTCGCCGGACTAAGAGTCACCCTCGTGGCCCTCTCTTAAATGAGAGTACTCAAGGGCGCTTTGCTCTGATCATTGCTCAATGAGCTACGTTCGAGAGTGAGACGATGATGACAAGACCTCCCCTCGGCGGATTGTTTTTCAAAGTCAATCTTTTGGACTAAGTGGTTGGTTACACACTTAGACTCAATCCCTAGTAATCCTCCCTCGAGGCCC
Organism: Urtica dioica subsp. dioica; assembly: GCF_054948205.1. Taxonomy (NCBI): domain Eukaryota; kingdom Viridiplantae; phylum Streptophyta; class Magnoliopsida; order Rosales; family Urticaceae; genus Urtica; species Urtica dioica. The sequence continues at coordinate 20,915,507 of NC_142760.1, read as the reverse complement.
TGCGAAAGGATGTGAGTGATCAAACCAATTTACAAGGTGGCTAGTCAAAATTGATGTATTGACATCTTGGCTATGCATTAATGATGAGTCATTTACTTATGAAAGGAGACTCGTTGCGGCCTTCCCTCGAAGGAGTAAAGTGTCATTTCGTTCATAACACCTTTGGATTTTACAAAAGTCTTAATAAAACTTAAATCCTAAACCAAAGACTAATCATAAACTTGTTTCAACTTATATAGGCAATATGTCTCTCAACCCTCTCTCTATCTTTCTTTCCTCGAACCAACTCGAAAACGAAAACTACATAGATTCGAAACGTAACCTCGACATAATACCTACCGTTAACAAGCACAAATGGGTACTCACCACCCCGTGTCCTCCTCTGACGAATGATGATTCAACTCAAGAGGACAATGACGCCTTAGCGGCCTGGCTTCGATCCGATGAGATTGTGAGGTGCTATATCTTAGCATCTATGAACAATATGCTGAACAAGCAACATCGTGACATCGAGACTGCCGCTGACATGCTCTGCAATCTCCTAGAGAGTTCTGGAGGGCAAAGGCGTCAAGCAAGGCAAAAAGCAGTCCGACAGTTTATGAACTGTCATATGAAGGCTAGGACTCCTGTTAGAGACTTTATGATACTGATCATTAGTTTTCTAAATAAAATGGAAATCCTAGGATCTGAGACTGATGGGAAGAATCTCATAGATATGATCTTAGAAACTCTCCCCGCGTCTCTTGATACCTCCAAGATGAACTACTCCATAAACAAGCTAGAGTACACTGCTACCAAGCTTATGGAGGAACTTCACACTGCTGTAGGTTTCACTAAGTGAAAGAGGAATCAAGGAGAGGCACATGCTACTGAGCAAAAGGCCTCCGCCTCTGAAACTGTGAAGAGACCTTACAAGGCCGACAAAAAGAACTATCCCGCCTATCTCAAAGCAAAGGAACATAGTATTGTACTAGTTACCGAAGCATGCTTAGTAGCTGATAATGTATCAACGTGGATTCTTGACTCCGCTGCTACTAACCATATTTGCTGTTCCTTGAATGGTTTCAAGAAAACCAAAAGCTTAGAGGAAGGCGAGTTCTGTTTCAAATGGGGTGATGGGAGCCTGGTGTCTGCAAAGGCTGTGGGATCTGTGACGCTGTCTTTTGAAGACCGCACTTTAAACTTGAATAATGTATATTTTGTTCCTACCTTTGGGAAGAACTTAATATCCGTTGCTCGTCTTCGTGAGCAAGATTATTGTTTAAAGTTCATTAAGAATGGAATTCGTATTTCGTTTCCTGATAATTCTTTTGTCACTGATGCATGTATGAAGAATGCTCTTTTCTACATCTATCCCACTCAACCTTCTCTTTTAGACACCGAAATAGATAATGATCTAATTAGGGAGCCAAAGAGGATCAAACTTTCTGAATCCTCCGATCTAACAAAATCAACACACCTATGGCACTTAAGACTTGGTCATATCAGTCTAGAAAGGATTAAGAGACTTGTGAGGGATGGTCCACTCCAAGCCTCTGCAATAGGTTCACTACCTACTTGTGAATCCTGCATAGAAGGAAAAATGACTAAGCGACCTTTCTCTGATAAAGGTCGAAGAGCCACTGAGTTGCTGGAACTAATACATTCTGATGTATGTGGTCCGCTCAGCCAACAGGCACGTGGAGGATACGAATACTTCGTTACCTTCACTGATGATTACTCACGATATGGGTTTGTCTATTTGCTCAAACACAAATCCGAGACCTTTAACGTATTTAAGGTCTTTAGGGCTTTAGTGGAAAAGCAAACTGGCAAAGTGATCAAAACCCTTCGATCTGATCGAGGTGGTGAGTATATGTCTGGAGAGTTCGATGACTTTCTTAAAGAAGAAGGTATCGCTTCTCAGCTTACCGCACCTGGCACACCTCAACAAAACGGAGTGTCAGAGAGAAGAAACCGAACTCTTATGGAGATGGTTAGATCGATGATGAGTTACTCATCACTCCCGCTTTCCTTTTGGGGATATGCCCTCGAAACAGCCGCCTACATTCTGAACCAAGTTCCGTCCAAAACGGTTCCTGGTACTCCTTATGAACGATGGACTGGCCGTAAAGTGAATCTTGGCCGCATCCGAATTTGGGGTTGCCCTGCACACGTGCTGAGGCAAAAGACTAGCAAGTTGGCTAGTAGGTCAGAATTGTGCCTGTTTGTAGGATATCCGAAGGAAACCAAAGGTTTTACTTTCTATAGTCCCGAGGACGATAAGACTTTCGTTAGCACGAATGCTCGTTTCCTTGAGGAGGACTTTATGAAGGATGCGAAACCTAGAAGCAAAATTGTGCTTGAAGAAAAGTTGGGTGAGGAAGCTTCTACCTCATCTGTAAGAACTGTTCTTACCCCAACTGAAACACAACCTAACTCATCAGAATCTCGTCAAGTAGTACTTCGACGTAGTGGGAGGGCTACTCAAAAGCCTGACAGGTACATGTCTTATGGAGACTCTCTTGTAGCCGTCTCCGACATGGATGACCCTGTTTCCTATAGCCAAGCGATGGCTTGTTCTGAATCAAACCTTTGGCTTGACACCATGAAAGTTGAAATGCACTCGATGTATGTCAACAAAGTCTGGAAACTTGTAGACCTTCCTGAAGGGATTAAACCCGTAGGGTGTAAGTGGATATACAAGAAGAAAAGGGGTCCTGATGGGAACGTTGAGACGTTCAAAGCACGACTTGTGGCAAAGGGTTATACCCAACAAGAAGGGATTGACTATGAAGAAACCTTCTCGCCAGTCGCGATGCTTAAATCCATCCGCATACTCCTATCCATAGCTACAGCTCTCGACTATGAGATCTGGCAAATGGATGTCAAGACAGCCTTTCTGAATGGCAATCTTGACGAGCGCATTTACATGGCTCAACCAGACGGTTTCGTGGATAAAGGTCAAGAGACCAAGGTTTGTGAGTTGCTTAAATCCATTTATGGACTAAAGCAATCATCTAGGTCATGGAATATTAGATTCGATGAAACTGTAAAGAGCTTTGGCTTTGAACAGTCAATAGATGAGCCTTATGTCTACAAGTTAATACATGAAGGCAAAGTTGTGTTTCTAGTACTATATGTCGATGATATACTACTCATTGGTAATGACGTGGGTAAGTTATCTGAGGTTAAGGTCTGGCTGGCAAAGCAATTCGATATGAAGGATCTAGGAGAAGCCGAGTATATTCTGGGGATCCAAATCTTTCGAGATAGGAAAAACCGGACCCTGTCGCTCTCTCAAGCATCTTATATTGATAAGATAATGGATCGCTTCTCGATGCAAGACTGCAAGAGGGGTCAAACACCCTTTAGGCATGGAGTTTCACTCTCTAAGGACCAGTCTCCCAAGACTGCACAAGAGATTGAAGACATGAGGAAGATTCCTTACGCCTCTGCCGTAGGAAGCCTCATGTATGCCATGCTTTGCACTAGACCTGACATCTGTTTCGCCGTTGGCGTAGTTAGCCGTTTCCAATCCAACCCTGGACCCGAGCACTGGATTGCTGTTAAGCATGTTCTTAAGTATCTTCGAAGAACTAGGAACTTGATGCTTACATACTCAGGTACTGACCTGACTATGACGGGATATACCGACTCCGATTTTCAAGCGGATAAGGATTCCAGGAAATCCACTTCGGGATCTGTGTTCATCCTTAATGGTGGAGCTGTTGTGTGGAGAAGTATTAAGCAATCTTGCATTGCTGACTCCACAATGGAAGCAGAATATGTGGCTGCTTGTGAAGCATCCAAAGAGGCTGTATGGCTTAGAAAGTTCCTTAAGTATTTGGAAGTTGTTCCAAACGTCGACGAGCCCATGACCCTTTATTGTGATAATAGTGGGGCTGTCGCTAACTCAAAGGAACCTAGAGGCCATAAGCGCTCTAAGCATATTGAGAGGAAATACCATTTGATTCGAGAGATCGCGCAACGCGGAGACGTGGAGGTGAAGTAGATCTCTGGTAGATCTATTCACCAAGGCCCTAGCGAACAAGGTCTTCGACCAACTTCGAGAGGGATTAGGCATGTAGGACTACTCACCTCTTCTTTGAGTCAAGTGGGAGTTTGTTGTCAATGGTGCCCACAAGAAGAGTAGTAGTGTCTATTTATGTACATTTGATGTCATATAGTCTTACGAAGACTCTTGCTTGTAATTGCTTATTCATTAATAAAGTTGAAACGTTCATTCATTCTTTCTTTGTTTGAAGCTTTATGATAAAACCTTAGTCTTTTAGTCCATAAACAAACTTAACAACTTACGAAGAGACAAATGTAGATTTGCATGAACAAACTCTTCGTAGTTTGCTTAAAACGATATATTCGCAATCTTAGGGTCAAAGGACTATTGACCTCAGTATGATTGTTAGAAGAATCTATGATGTCTGGTTATGAGGCATTGAGAGTTGGGGACTCTATAGTTCTTCTAGGTATCTTCCGAAGGTACTGAATTGACCAGTGCACTTCTAGAGACAATATAAGAACAAACCATTTAACCTCTTATGTCTCGAAGTCACTATGTATGAATTGCATCATGCTTACCTTAATCCTGAAATGAGACATGCCATTTCACACCTTAGTATTCTCATTTGAGAAAGTCAGAGTTCGGACTCACTATGTCATTCCGAACAAGGCCTATTGGTGAAGTACTAAGTTGTGAGTCTGTCATGAGTACATTGTGAAGTTCTCATAGATATGGAATTCATGTACAAGATTGCTGAAATGCAATGTATGTCACCTCATGCTTTGTTCCTTGGAGTGTGAATAAATGAACTGGCCAGTGTCCAAATTGAGTCCTGACTCTTTTGGATGAAACAATGTGACTTGTTAGCTCCTCGTCAATACATTGTTTCTAACTTATTCACAAGCGACAAAGGAGTTGAGGAAATAACAGCTAGAAGGGTAAAATGGTAATTTAGTAAATCCCGACTAGCTGATGACATTCATGAAGGGTAAACATAGATAATATTCAGTGGATCCGCTCATTATAATTAGGTCGAATTCTTGAGTAGAAAACAAATTCATTTGAACCGAGAGATTTTCAGTGTCAGCTCTTTAGTGGAGTCAGCTGGCATTAAGCTAAACTTGGAAAAGGTTTGTGAACTTTTGAGTCCAAGTGTTTAGCTAAAGCTTTGTTCATTTGGGTCCATGAGGTCACTGTCACGAATCACATCGATAGGAATTGTTAAACTGGAAGCTAAGTCAAAACAAGAACGAAAATTGTCGAAAGGGTATTTTTGTCTTTTGAGACATATGGATGAAATGGATGTCAATAAATTTTGACAAGTTCATTTGATGACTTAATGTCACTCGGCCATAATATGATTAATTGGGCCTTGTGAATTAATTTCGTTTCATAAGAATTTTATTGAAAATTCTTAATGGGCCTTTTTCATGTTGTTATGAACAAATGGAAAAGCTTCTAGAAGCCTATTCTAGAATGCTATAGGCGCCCAAATACCTAAGAGAAAGAGAGATTATTTTGTGCATAAATGTATTAAGATACTTGCCAAAAGAAAAAGAGGAAACAAATTTCCCCTAAGGGGAAAACATGGTAGGCGCCCAAAAGGATCAAGAGAGAAGCAAACAAAAGAGGAAACAAATCCAAGGACTTACTTGTTTTGTCTTGGACGTGCACCTCTTTGAAGGAAAAGGGAAATTGGCTCATGAATATGTGATATTCTATAGAAGAGGAAACTACCTTATTGAAGGTGAGACCTCTCCTATAAATAGGAGCCTCATTCCACACTTTTCATTCATGCAAAGTTTTAGAGATTGAGAGCTTCTCTCTCTAGACTTGGCCGCCCCTTCCTCTCTCTCTCTCTCTAGTTTATATTTTCGATTTTTCTTGTCTTGGCACCTAGGTCCTCACTCGACCTAGTGTTTAGCTCTGCGACTTCGAGACTCGTTCTCAAGTCGTAGTGTTTAAAAGTGCCCACTCACTGATTCCTTCTTTTCGAGTGATTTAGTGATAGAAACTTTCGTGGTTGCTCGAGTTGCCGAGGAAAGAAAGAGAGACGTGCTGCGAGGGGAGACGAGCGTTGTGACTTTCCAAAAGCTTCTACAAGGTTCAAGCTTCAAGAAAGGTTAGTAACTTCCATAGCTCATATTAGTTTTTATTTACATGCATATGCTCTTGTCTAGGTTAGTAAAAACTAGTTTTACTTAAAAAGAAAATTTTTTAAATTCCGCCGCTTAACGAAGCGTTAAACTTTTTCTCAAACCCTAGATCGATTCCAACAGGCCAATGGCCGGCCCAAGGCTTGCCTCGGCCATTGGCCGACCCAAGACTTGCCTCGGCCATTGGCCGGCCCAAGGCTTGCCTCAGCCATTGGCCGGCCCTAAGGCTTGCCTCGGCCAATGGCCGGCCCAAGGCTTGCCTCGGCCATTGGCCGGCCCAAGGCTTGCCTCGGCCATTGGCCGGCTCAAGGCTTGCCTCGGCCATTGGCCGGCCCAAGGCTTGCCTCGGCCAATGGCCGACCCAAAAGTGCTCACTCGGCGAAGGGGACCCCCAAACACCTCTTGGCCGCCTATAAATAGAGAGGTCTGCCCTCTCCCAAAGGTAATCCATTTTTGAGTCCCGAAACGCTGTCGAACTCGTACTTCACTCGTTTCGTTCATCTTTGGCCTCTCACCACCTCTAAAACCTCTATACTCCACCTCAATCCCACTAATGTTGAGCGTCGGAGAGGTAAACAGCGGGACCCCCTCTGTTTTCCCTTCTTAGCTCACGGTTCTCTTATCTTTTTCAGGTAGGCCGGCGATCTCAAACACCATTGACAGCTAAGGGAAGGCTTGGGATACCAAACCCGACACGCTCGAGCCGAAGTGAGACCACTTGGTCTGGCCTTGGGTCTAACCACTTTGGGCTCCTAAATCGTTGTCCAAAAATCAGCGACAACAGAAACCTAATCCTACTATACAAGGAAACAAATAATCAGCTGTTGACAACTAAGGACAGCTAAGAAAAAACGTGTACAGCTAAGGGAATTAATCCCACACACTAATCAGATCTAACTAAAAAAGGAGAAAAATAAAGCCCATCTAACAATCAACCTAATGGGCCTTTTAACAATGTTACACGTTAATTAGACTATTCTGGAGAGTATACACGAAATTAACATAATATTTTAACACTCCCCCTCAAGTTGGTGCAAAGATATCTATCATGCCAAACTTGCTTAAAAAATCTTAAAACTTTGTCTTGTAAAGCCCTTTGGTGAGAACATCTGCTAGCTGCTCTGATGTTGGAACGAATGGCATGCAAATTTCCCCCTTTCTAGCTTCTCTTTGATAAAGTGACGATATATCTCCACGTGTTTTGTCCGTTCATGTTGAACCGGATTGTTG